>NC_081845.1:2410545-2710545 GCF_963259705.1 Myotis daubentonii
CCCAAATCTACAAATGTCTGTTATAACTCAGTATGAGAGAAGACAATAAAATAGATTTAAACAGATACTTCATTAAAGAAACACCAATTGCCAAAAAGGACATGGGAAGATGCTCAACATCATTTGTCTGCAGATAAATGGAAAATAAAACCACAACAGACCACAACAGGCGAAAGGATCATAAACTGTGCCTCTTTATTCTATGGAATACTAATTATCAACAAAAAACAGCACGGAGGAACCTCAAAAAATCCATGCTTATTCCAAGAAGACAGGCAGAAAATAATTTTCATCTACATGAAATTAGAAAAAGTAAACCAAATATATAAAAAAGTTGAACCAGAGAAGCAGAAAGGTAGTGGCTGGGAGGTGAGAGAAAGGGGAAGGGGGAGATGTTGGTCAATTATATGATGAATAAATTATGAGGAACTAAGAATGTACAGCATGGTGGTAGCTGTTAATAATACTGTGCTGTATTCTGGAAATGCTATGAGAGAAGATCTTAAAAACTGGTCATTGTGAGGTAACGGATGTGGTTAACTTAACTGTGATAATTTCACAATTTCTATGTATGCCAAACCATCATGTGTACAATTTTTGCAATCATGTGTCAATAAAACTAAAATAAAAATATAGTTTGAGGCAAAATTAACCCCAGTATCTGTCTGGGGGCAGCGGGAGAGAGGTGGTTAATTGATGGTAGAGTAAGAAAACAGGTGATAGGAAATCTTGATTGAGGTAGCGATTGTAAGTGTATACAGCTTCAAACTCAATCTGTACACTTAAAATGAATGTGCTCCATTGTATGTTTAAAAAGGAATGGGGGGGAAAAAACCTCAAGCAGAGTTTTCTTTCTTCATGTCTTCAAAATAACTCCATTAGCATTTTTAAAAAAAGTAGCTCAAATTGTATTTAAATCAGACCTAGGAGTTTCCATATTATTTCCCAGATCATCTGTAGAACACTAAATGTGAATTTATTCCCAGAAATTTTGATGGCCAATTAAATGTGGAAATGGTTCCTACCAGAGGTTCGCAATGCTTACTAGCATATTAAAACTTCCTTTACTCAGAATACCTATGAAAAGTGTCTCACAGAACAGTTAGGGAAATGCCAACTGCTCTAAGAATCTTACCTTAAATGATTGTCTGTACTCTATCAACCTAAAACACTGTCAACCTGGAATAATAACACTCGAATAGCTACACTTGGACAGGCAACAAGCATCTCAAATGGTTTAGGTCCAAAACTGAACTCCTAATAATTCCAAGTCTGTTCCTACTAATATCATCTTCAACAAGGTAACAGCATTCTACCCTTCCAGTTGTTCAGGCTAAAAACCTTGACCTCCTTCTTGTTTCTAATATCCCATATTCCAGGGTGGGAACCTTTTTCCTGCTCAGGGCCATTTGAGTATTTATAACATCATTTGTGGGCCATACAAAATTATCAAATTAAAAATTAGCCTGCTATATTTGATCAAACATTTAATTAACTCACCCCAAATGCCTTGGCAGGGCCAGACCAAATGATTTCACAGGCCTGAGTCACTTTAAAAATGTACTTAGCATACGACCACGTTTCACACCTTCACCACTATGGCTACCTTGGTTCCACTCATTATCATCTGTCATCTGGATTAATGAACAGTCCAGAAATTGGCAAGCTTTTTAAAGAGCCAGACAGTAGATGGCTTTTCTGGGCATATGGTCTGTGGTGCAGTTACGCGGCTCCTCCATGGAAACGCAAACGCAGCCACAGACAATGTGTGCATGAAAAGCATGGCTGTGTTTCAGTATCATTTGTTAATGAACAATGGAATTTGAATTTCAAATAAAGTGCCATTTTTCTTTAAAATATAAATTGTATGAGTTTTTAAAAAAGCTTCAGTACATCATTTAATATTCAAAGACAAATAATTTTAAAACCAAAATGGTCCTTAGAGGACATTTGCTCCAATTCTCATTTTATAAATAAGAAAACAGAGAGAAGTTTACTTACTTTCTGAAAGACATATAATAGTTAGTAACAGGTTTCTAATTGAATGTTCTTTCCCACGTTAATAATATTTAGAATTAAAGTAGCTTACAGCATAATTAGAATAATATATTAGGGTGGTCTACTTAATATATTAGGTGAAATCATTTGTTTAGTATATGATGTGAGCTAACTATTTTCATTTATATGTAGCAAAAAAAGGCCTAATGTTAAGTAACTTGTTCTGATCATAGGAGTAATAGATAAAAGAAGAAAAATTATATGGCATTAAGTGTACAATTATAGATTTTAGTTTATATTCCTTATAAAACCTATCAAACAGAATTTACATGGAATTCTTTTCTTTCAAGGAGATAATTTTGTCAAGTAAATAGAAATGTTTATGTTTTGTAAGTTTACTTGTAGAAGAAACTACCTGGGGAATAGAGAACAGCCAGCATTCTACTCATTTATGTAAATGTCAACAAATTTCTGTTGGATAGACTACTAACATTATTCCTAGTTTTTTCAATAGCAAGTTAGGGTCCACATTTCCATATATTTTACTAATTTAAAAAATTGTAATAACGTCTTAGAAAACCAATAATGTATTTTTTATTTTCCATTGAAGAAGATGATACTCTGGTAACTCAATATCACTGCTAAAGTGACTACAGGCTCATGGACACAGATGACAATCTGGTGAAGGCCTAGGAGGGGTGGGTGCAGGAGGAGGAGGAAACAGAAAAACAAAGGGGAAATCTATAATACTTTCAACAATAAAGATAAATAAAAAATTTAAGAGTATAGGGTGGTGAATGCTTGGCGTGGGGGCCGGGGGTGGGCTAGAAATAGCCCAATGGGGGAAAAGAGGGACATATGTAATACTTTCAGCAATAAAGATTTTTTAGAAATTATAAAGCTACTATAGGTTTCTGTAACAATGAGGAAATGACAAAAGGGAGAAGGGAGTAGAGAGAAATAGATGGGGAAAGTGAGAAGGAAAGGGAGGGAGGACGAGAACACAAAGGTGCCTGGTACACTAGTAAGAGTGAGCTCTTATTTTTCTAAAAGCTAGTCTATCACAGCATGGGACAATTCCTCCATGTAGACAATGATGTGCCAGGAAGAGTACTTGGAACCCACAGGCAAGTCCAATATGTGCCCCTGCTCACACAGCTAACCCAACGTAAATATCAGTTGCAGACTCTGTGCACTCATTACCTGCTTACAGAAAAATTGTCCCACTAAAAAAAAAAGAAAGCTCTCATTTCCCTACTGATGTCTTACCCCATGACAGAGTGATACAAAAGTTAATAAAACTTCTGAAAAGTAGACCACTGATTCACCTTGCTCCCTTCACAACACTAACAAACAGGCTTTTGCATTTACAGATCTGACTCGTGCCTACGTTGTCTACTGTATTATAGTAAAGGAGTTATAATTTTTGTCTTTTTATTTAAATAACACTTCTAACAATACCTGTTTATTACAATAATCTTACAACAATTTAAAGTTAAACTGAAATGGAGGTTGGAACCCAAATCTAAAACTTAGAAATGTCTACTTACTGCAGGTACCAGTAATTTCTTCACTTCCTCAACGGCTCTCTTCAGTTTAATCTCCGCTCTGTTTTGAGCATCTTCCACAGTAATCAGTACGTGCAAGTCTTCATTGAGGTGCTCCCAATTGGGCTTGCCTCTATTTTGCTCCTCCTAAAAAATGTACAAAGTAAAATATTACATGTTTCTTTTCAAGAAAGAAAGTATACTTTTCATAATATTAATCTGTTGGCAGTTATTTAAGATATGTTTACATTATTTTTCTATGATGTCATTATAAATATTTTTAGTTATTTTCCTGGCAAAAAACCTGTGTGGAAGCCCAGTGGATCAAATGATAGTCAACAAACATTTGTTGAGCACCTATTCTGTACCATGGAGCCAGCTGCTTAGGATTCAACAGTGAGCAAGCCACCAGAACCCCTGTGTGCTCTTATGTGCACTAAGAAATTCATTTATGCTGTTAGCCTTCGGTTAATATGAAAAACATGTTGTTATTTCTATATTTTGCTTATAAGACCAGGTCATTTGGATAAATTTAAGTTAGTCATTGTCAAGGACACATACCTGGTAACTTGCCAATTTAGGAGCTCAAAGTTAGAAAAACACAAATTCAGAGAAGTTTTTACAATTACTTTTTAATAGCATTGACTGAATTCATGATTAGGGAAAATGTTTTGCAAATAGACATTGTATAAGAGAAATGCCATTTGTTTTAAGTATTTCAAGTAGTATTTATGGAAATATTTTGTTATTACAGTAATCTATGTTTCCATCATTAGCTCACTGTAAAAGCAGTGAGCTGCCAGGTTATTCTTCAGTGACACCCACCCACAAGTACTAGCTGAACAGAGAACATTAGTCTCCTTCCCTGGAGCTCGTCACTCGGGAGGCCTCTTCTCCAGGCGGAAGCGCTGTGAGCTACAAAGAGGTGCAGGGAGAGCTGCCACATTTCCCTTTCACCGAAGATACAACAATTTCAGAACTGCTTCTTTATTACATTTTAGAGAAATATAAATACATGTATACATCATTTGTAATATATACATACAATTTTAATAAAAAAATATAAACGTATTTTAAATACAAAAATGGTATAAATAGATGGACCTGGCTTAGTGCAAGGTACCATATAAGCAATAACTAATTGTCTCTTGAAGGGTACTAAACTGTGAAATTGTAATCAAAGAAAATAAAACTGGTGTAAATGAACAAAACTGGTATAATGAAAGCAGCTGTTTATTACAACTCACATGTCTGCAGAGGCCATGCGAGAAAAAAAATCTATGTAGCTTGGTCAATAAGAACAGAAATAAATTGTAAAAATGAAATAATATGCTTCTGTCTTTACTTTCTGTTCATAACATTACTATGGAAATGCATCCCAAATGTTGTGCGGGGAATGAGAAACCAGACAAAACGCAGCAGCCCGTGCAAGGACATCAACATGACCCCAAAGAGTGAGCCCGGAGCCACCACAGTCGCTCACAGGCCTCACATGGGGGTATTTCATGGGCAACAGCAATAGTCAATACCCCAGAACAAAGATCAAGAACACTTAGACATACAAATAACTGCCCCCAAAAGTAATATTCACACTATCTGGCACCTAATAAGAAATTAACAGGCAGACAAAGAAGCAGAAAATTAAAACATCTGATGAAAAAAAAAAATCAATCAAAACCAACCTCGAACACAGATGTTATAATTAATAGAAACAGAGACACTAATGCATAAAGATACTAACATAAAATGATGAGGAATATTCTTACATCAAAATATTTTAGAAAGGCCTAAAAATGAAAACTAAAATTATAAGTGACCTTCTACAGAACTTTTATACATGGGGCAGACAAAAGCCGGAGGATTTAAAAAGGGAAGGACTTACATAACAGGAACAGAGAACAGAGCTGCAGTATAACTTTACATTGTGCTTTAATTAAAGGAATACATTTATGAGTTGTAGAACACCTAGGTAAATGTAAACTCAATTCAACAATTTAAGTGCCGATTAAAATACTTATCCTAATGCTTGCTTCAGAAGAAAAGTTTTGCTTACAGTTTTTAAAAGCTGTTGAAAGAACAAACACTTATCGACAAGACGGCGAATCACTACATCCTTGCCCCCAAATAGCTGGTGGCCTAGACTCCCTAGCTCCCAGCCAAACACTAGAAACACACTCCAGAACAGGTGCACTTTCTGGAACGAGGTGTGAGGGGCAGCCGATGAGGTCCTTTCTACACTGAAGTCTGAGGTGTCCTGTCTTCTCTGTGGCTCCACCCTCAGGGAAGGCTGCCAGCCCATAAGCTGGGGCAGGTGATGGGAAGACCTTTCTGTGTGGAATGTAAACACACACACACTCCCCACAGTCAGTGCATGGTGCAGTAACTGAGAATAAATACCAAAGAATCTCTTCAAGAGTAGGAAGTTGGGGGGCAGGGGACGGTTAGGCAGCAAAGTGGGGGGGGGAACCATGTATTCCACATAAGTCCTTACAGAATTTCCTATTTTTTATCTATAACCTTATCAGACTTCATTTAAAACAGCCGTGGGCAAACTATGGCCCGCGGGCCGGATCAGGCCGTTTGAAATGAATAAAACTAAAAAAAAAAAAAAAAAAAAAAAAAAAGACCATGCCCTTTTATGTAATGATGTTTACTTTGAATGTATATTAGTTCACACAAACACTCCTTCCATGCTTTTGTTCCGGCCCTCCGGTCCAGTTTAAGAACCCATTGTGGCCCTCGAGTCAAAAAGTTTGCCCACCCCTGGTTTAAAAAAAGGTTTTAAGATAATTCTGCCCAGAAGTTGCATTTATCCATTCTAACTCAGAAAGAGTTATGGCTAAGTAAATTCTTTCAACATTGAGTTTTAAGCCTAGTAATTATTCAACACAAATATAATTTCTCCCTGTGTTCTCTGTTTCTTAAACAGATAATACAGGAAATCTGGAGTTGGTAAATACTATAGAAGTCTATGTTTATACCTATTAAGGTTCTATTTCAGTCACAAACAAATAAGAATTAGAATAAGACTATGTGATACATACTTCTGTATTCCAAAACACCTACATTAAGAATCCACCCCCCGAATTTCTCACTTCAAAAAATGACTTGGGACAAAACAGGTGGAAAGGAAGCAAGAAGCAGAATAAAAAATAGGGCACACATGAAAAATGGTTCCCCTTAGAAACAGGGGTCTATGAGGCATCAATTTCTTTTTAGTTACATTTAGTTATATTTCAGGAGTCAACAACTGAGATACTAATGTAGAAAAACAGCTCATTATTACTAATTATTATAACATCTGTCTTATGGTTACCCAAAACAATGTCATTTCTGATTCTGTGCCTCTTAAATCTTCAGCAATACATAACATCAGGTTTAAATTTCCAGCACAGGCCTCCTGGCCGATTCTCAGGCCTCCAAATTAGACCGCCAAGTGGATGTGTCTGTCATGGTCTCTAAAGCACTCTCAACCCCCCCATGTCCGAACGGCAGCTCATCTATCCCTCCTCCAAACTGCCCACATTTATGTCTTAGCTATTATTAGTTCTGAGGTGTTTTTTTAATACGTGTGGATTTTTAGAACTTGCGGACAAGGACCAAATTGATTTTGTAGAAAAATATTTGAACTGCAGCCACAAGCTTACCTGTGCCTTGACAGAGGGAGGGGCTGCTATAGCCTCATTTCAATCCACCTGCCTTCAGGTGCCATTTCTTGCATACTGTCCCACAACAGCTGCACCTCACTCCACAGTGCAAATAAACTGGCCTGTTCCCAAACATGGATGGTCATGCCCATAACTCTATGCGAGTCACCACCCATGTCCAGATGCTCTTCTCTCCTCCTCTTTAATAGTTTACCTTTTGCTCTAAAAACCATACCATAACTTATGGTTGTGTCTGTCTTATTCTTGCTATTCGAAAGTTTGATTTCAGTTAAATACCAGAACCATGTCTCACTGATTTTTCTATTCTATTTAAAAAATATGTTTTTATTGATTTCAGAGAAGGAGAGAGAGAGGGAGATAGAAGCATCAATGATGAAAGAGAACCACTGATCATCTATTTCCTGCACACCCACACTGGGGATTGAGACCACAACCCAGGCATGTGCCCTGGTCAGGAACTGAACTGTGACCTATTAGCTCATAAGTCAATGCTCAACCAGTGAGCCATGCCGGCCAGGCCACTTTTTTAATTCTTAACAGTATCTATACACTGGCTTTACACATTCCCAGCCTTAAACAAATATTTACTGAATTCAACAGCTGAGCTTTAATTATTGAGGAGCATCATTAAAATCAAGTGTCATATTTTGCATTAAAATACTGCAGCTTTCCCCACAGTGCTCTGCTACACTCAGAGCTGCTGTGTCTGCCTACATTATATTAGACGCCTCCCAGTTGCCTCCCTTGATCTTTATGTGGTTTCTGGGCCTGCCTCTTTTTGCCCCCGTTTAAGTTGCCAGTTACATTTGACAGTGTGTAGTCCTCTTTTATTCTTGTTCTCTTACTTCTAGTCAATTCTCTTAGATTTTCTACAATAATTCTGATGAGGTCTGATTTTCATATCCCACCAAAGACACTGCTTTTCCTTTACTCTATCACCTCTAAACCACACCTTGTTTCAATGTATCAGAAGGAGTATATGGGTTAAAGTCTTTTATAAACTATAAGACTAAAGTTATATCTTAACAGAGCAAAGTGACAACAAAAACAAATTTATACATATAATTACTATGCGTATAAATATGTTCAAAGCACAAAACCGCTAACCTTTTTTGATTTAAGGGAGACTGAAATGACAAGACAGCACTCAAGGAAATGGAATATAGCTTTATTTATATAGTAAATTAAAGTTTAATAATATACTAAACAATCTTATAATACCACCCATACCTGATTATAAAAGTTAGACACAATTACCGATGATACTTTGTTATAGGTCTACATTTCTGACAAGTATACTATAAAGAAAGAAATTCCAGCCAAGACTGGTTTGGCTCAGTGGATAGAGCGTCGGCCTGCGGACTGAAGGGTCCCAGGTTTGATTCTGGTCAAGGGCATGTACCTTGGTTGCGGGCACATCCCCAGTGGGAGGTGTGCAGAAGGCAGCTGGTCGATGTCTCTCTCTCATCGATGTTTCTGACTCTCTATCTCTCTCCCTTCCTCTCTGTAAAAAATCAATAAAAATATATTAGAAAGAAATTCCAAATAACAATTAGTCTTTCAGGTGATGATAAAAAACAAACTGAGAACTGAAAATGGTACCCTAGCTGGTTTGGTTCAGTGGATAGAGCATCAGCCCGCAGACTGAAGGGTCCAGGGTTCGACTCTGGCCAAAGGCACATACCTAAGTTGTAGGCTTGATCCCTGGCCTGGTCGGGTGTGTGGGGGAGGTAATCAATTGATGTGTCTCTCACATCAATGTCCCCCTCCCCTCTGTCTCTCTCTCTCTCTCTCTCTCTCTGTCTCTCCCCATTCTTTCCACTCTCTAAAAATCAATGAAAAAATATCCTCAGGTGAGAATTAACACACACACACACAAAAAGAAATGAAAATCATGATGATAGCAACTAAACTTTTATTAAACACACTGCATTCTAAGAAACATAAACACACCACCTCATTTAAGCTTGTCATGAGGGCAATACTATTATTCTTACTAACATGTTAATGAGGAGGGTGAGGCAGATATGACTTGCCAAAGTCATACATACAGTAACTGTTCCACAGGGCAGAACTGTAGAGCGTGCACTCTCAACAACTAATTTCTAATACAAGACACATCACCTACACAAGAGGCCCACAATTAATAAAATTCCCCCCATTATTAGCTTCATGTATTAGTGAAAGAGACAGAAACAGAAGAGTGAGGTCATAAATCTTTAGAAAATCTTTCTACTCTACTATTTACCTTTAAGCATTGTTTTTTCTGTGAACTTCTAAGCACATCTTGTCCTCAAAGAACTTTAGAGATGGTAGGGACTTTGGATGGAGATGAAGAAACAAATTAATTGAGCCTATTTGGTATATTTGGGTTTTTTGTGTTTTTGTTTTTTTTTATACTGGTCCTATGTCTCCTAATTTGATGTCAAGTGCTCTTTCTCAATAAATCCTGAATATGTTGCATGAAAAGCAGTATCAAAAACTAGCAAAGCAGCACTGGCTAAACAGATCTCTTACATCTATAAAAATGCTTTTTATCGAGATGAGAGAATTGCCTATCAAATTTCAATGACACAAATATGTAAAAATGGTAAATCTGTGGGCATTTACACAGAATTCCTCCAAAGTTTCAATAAGGCAACGTTCTTAAAACTAAAATTTGGTCTAAATACAAAAAGTATGCATATAGATAGCTATAGATATAGGTATAGATCAGCGGTTCTCAACCTGTGGGTCGAGACCCTTTTGGCAGTCAAATGACCCTTTCACAGGGGTCGCCTAAGACCATCTTGCATATCAGATATTTACATTATGATTCATAACAGTAGCAACATTACAGTTATGAAGTAGCAACGAAAATAATTTTATGGTTGGGTCACCACATGAGGAGCTGTATTTAAAGGGCCAGAAGGTTGAGAACCACTGGTATAGATATATATCTCGAACATTATTACTAAGTGAGGGATATTTAAAACCATTGCTCTGAAACAAGTTCTATTATTTTTCAATAAAAACACCAACCATTTCCTTTTTGAAGCTGCTGTTTACAGTAACATGAAAATACTAGTGGCTCAGTGCACAAATTACTGCACTGGTGGGGTCCAGCCGGCCCGCCCCCAATGGGGGCCATCGGGGGACGGGGGGGGTGGGGGGGGGCACACACAACGGGAGGCGGGGCTGGCTGAAACAAGGGGCCCTGGGTGTTTTGCCAGCTGGCCCTGCCCCCAATTGGGGTAGGGGAGCCCACTGGGGGATGGGGCTAGCCAGGGCGAGGGGCCACCGGCCTTCTGCCGTTTGGTCTATTTGCATATTACCTTTTTATTATATAGGATTTTTTAAAAAGTCATTCTCAACTTTTAAGGAACTATTATTTATTGTTTTTTTTTTATTAAAAACAAAAAACACTTGATGAGTCATTGCCCTATGAAGTTTTAAATTGTGCTAATTACAGTATCTGTTTGAACAACAAAGTAATTCTATAACATGAAGCATCAGAACACAATAACTGTCCCCACCCCTGCTGAGGGACTTTTAATTATAGATTTGTAGTCAAGCAAATGAGCACAGGACTTCTCCCCTACTGTGCACTTAATGTCAGAACCTCCCAGACAGGAACTCAAGTGAGTAAAGCAAGGTTCCAATGACACTTACAAATATATACATTTAATCCCGGTGATAGAGCTCACATATATAACAGTGTCCAGTAGTTTAGGAAATGTTCATTGAGAAACTGGACATAAAATGATTTTACAGAATTGTTCACTGACTCGTTATATAAAGTTGACCTCAAATTTTTTTTAACTTGAACTTAAGTACCACGAACAATTATGTTCTCAAAGCAAACTATTTTCTAATAATATATGAAGATTAGAATAATTTTATATTCAGGTTATTGAAATTATCATCTAGAAAAGTCTATAGGCAGCAGAAATTCAATAAATGCTTATTAAATTGGAACACAATGGAACAATTTGCTAAATTCAAAGAACGTTATTATTTTATGTCAATAACTTTCCAAGTTAAAAACAAAAGGACTATTCTCAATACTTTCCCTTCCCAAGAAACATCTCTCTCCTAAGATCACAATACTAAAAGACTGCCAGGTAATGACCTCCTTCTAATTTTCGCAAATTAATCCCACTATTTAATTGCAATTAATGCATGTCCAAACTAAACTTATATATCCCCCAGTTCTGGACAAATACCACTGGTCTGTCACAATAATGACCAAAGTTCAGATTTCTCTAGATAGAACTACTTAGTGAAAACAGTGGATGTGGCACACCAACACAGAGTGAGACCAGACCTGGCTGCGTGGCTTAGCTGACTAGAGCATTCTCCCATACACCGAAAGGCTGCAGGTTTGATTCCTGGTCAGGGTGCATACTAGGTTGTGCATTTGATCCCGGTCAGGGGCACATACAGGAGGCAACCGATCAATGTTTCTCTCTCCCCCTTTCCTTCCTTCTCTCTTATTTCTCCTCTCTCCCCCTTCCGCTACCAACACCAATAAAAACATATCCTTGGGTGAGGATTTTTAAAAACTAGAGAAAAATAATATGTGGTGGAGAATTCTTATGGAAACTTTGGGCTGAGTTACTATTATAAAATATCTTAGTTTCTTCATCAAACAAAGATAAATATAGTATTGATGTCATAGCACTGTAATGAGTTCTAAGTGTTTGTACAGCACATAGAAGAGTGCCTAGCGTCTCATAAGAGCTGTGCAACTGATGTTAACATGGTTTGAATACACTATCTAAAATCAAAGAGGGATAAATGATTGCAGGAAATGACATAAGCATAAAAATAGAGAAGGGATAACAAATTCAACAAATAAACTAACATTTTAAAGACTACAGGTTATACTTTACAAAAATAAAATTGAAAGAAGTACTGTAGGGATAAAGAGCACTAGCTTAAGATAACCTATTTGTTAATTAACGAAGTCAATAAAATATACTAAACATATGAAATAAAAACATGACATTCTTTTTAAATATAATTTTGAGTAGAAAGAAGCTGAACAAAGACCCCCGTCATATCTGTGGCTGTAGACTGGAGGAGAGCTCAGCAGATCAAAGCACTGGCCGGAATGACCCCGCTCCCCCCAGGGCTTGGATCCGCACAAAGAACAAAGGACAAGTAGTTTCCCAGAAACAGGAAAAACCATGGTTATTTCAGGAATCTACACAAACCAGACTAAAAGAGCAGTAGAAGGAATTTATAAAAAATTAATGAAACTGGAGAATGAATTCAAACACTACTATTTCCACAATATTTTCCCAAGTCACCCCCTCTATCAGAATTCATCTTCCCCATTTATTCTTTCCACAGGATTTTATGGCTGTAATAAAACTTAATATTGTACTGGGTCTTCTGCATCCCATATACAGAATTACTAGTAAGTTACTAGTTACTAAAGAGCAAGACGGTTCCTTTATATTTTTTCTATTACTCACAGTGCATGAAATATGCCTAAATAAGAGTTTGGTACAGCCCTGTTAGTTGGAGTGTCGTGTTATACCGTGCACCAAAAGGTTGCAGGTTTGATTTACAATCAGGGCAAGGGAGAAAATGCAGAAGAAAAAGAGTCACCAAAAAATTCCAATGAAAGGTTCAGCATCGCTATAAGCTCCTCACAAATTTTAAAAACATGAATCCCAACATTGAAAGGTTTTCATTAATAGGGGAATGCTCATGATGCAGTAACTGCTTACAAGCAAATCAATGATAAAAAAAGAAACAAACCAAGCAAACCACCATGGACATATTTCTGAAGGGTGACACCTCCTCCAGAAGAGCCTCGGTAGGGCCTGGGGGAGGTGTTCCAGAGACGCGGTCAGCCCAGGAGACACAGCTCCCAGAGTATTGCCCTGCAGCCCTCCCAGGAGCCCCAGCTGAGGAGGCAGGAGACACACACACTGATGTCCTTAACCCTGTGTACAATTAGGCTAGTGTGTGCGTCTGTGTCTTTAGTTTTTAAGAACAACGGGTTTGAAGTAAAAACAAATAAAAAAATTTTATATAGGTAAAAAGCTTATCCCATATGAGAGAGGGATATGCTAATCAGTCATGACCAGTGTGCACATTGACCACTCCAACACAGAGAATATGCTAATTAGCCCTGATATGCTAATTAGTCAGACCAGTATGCAAATTGACCATCACTCAAACACATAAGATGGCCGCCCCCATGTGGCCACAACATGGCCAGCAGGGGAGGGCTGTTGGGGGCAACCAGGCCAGCAGGGGAGGGCAGTTGGGGGCAACCAGGCCTGCAAGGGAGGGCAGTTGGGGGCGACCAGGCCAGCAGGGGAGGGCAGTTGGGGGCAACCAGGCCTGCAAGGGAGGGCAGTTGGGGGCGACCAGGCCTGCAGGGGACGGCAGTTAGGGGCAATCAGGCCAGCAGGGGAAACAGTTAGGTGTCGATCAGGCTGGCAGGGTAGCATTTAGGGGCAATCAGGTAGGCAGGCAGGCAAGCGGTTGGGAGCCAGCAGTCCTGGATTGTGAGAGGGCAGTTGGACATCCCTCGAGGGGTCCCAGATTGGAAAGGGTGCAGGCTGAGCTGAGGGTGCAGGCCGGGCTGAGGGAGGCCCCCCACCCCCACCCCAGTGCACAAATTTTGTGCATCGGGCCTCTAGTTAAGATATAAAGAAAATAATTTTGGACAGTGGTGTGTTGCTTTTAGCTGTTATAAGAGTTAAAAGTTTCACAAAATTAAAACATTTATAAAGTAATATAGTTACAGTAAACTAAGGTTGAATTATTGAAAAAATATTTTTCTAAACTTAGTGTAGTCTAAGCTTAAAGTGCTTAGAGTCTACAGCAGTGTACGCAATGTCCCCGGCCTTTACATTCATCCACCACTGTCTTACCCAGAGCAGCTTCCAGTCCTATAAGCTCCATTCCTGGTAAGTTGCCTTTACTCAAGTTTTTAGCTTTCATACTGTTATTTTTACTGTACCTTTTCTATGTTTAGATACACAAAATACTTACCATTGTGTTACAACTGCCTGGAGCACTCAGGACAGTAACACGCTGCACAGCCTTGTAGCCCAGGAGCAATAGCCTAGCCCAGGGGTGGGCAAACTGTCTGACTCGAGGGCCACGATGGGTTCTTAAACTGGACCGGAGGCCGGGACAAAAGCATGGATGGAGTGTTTGTGTGAACTAATATAAATTCAAAGTAAACATCATTACATAAAAGGGTACGGTCTTTTTTTTTTTAATTTTATTCATTTCAAACGGGCCGGATCCGGCCCGCGGGCCGTAGTTTGCCCACAGCTGGTCTAGACCATGAAGCCAAGGTATGTGTCAGTGCTCTCTAAGCATGGCGAAATTGCCTAAGGATGCATTTCTCAGAACGTATCCATGTCATTAAGTGACCTGTGACTGAATTAACTAAAGTGATATCTTTTTTATAACCCTTCACTATAATTTGATAAGCAAAACATAACCATAAAAGTGATGTAGTTAATACAGCACAGTATATTATATAATGCAATTTTCCTTTTCTCTTAAAGATGCTAAACTACTTTCATTTCTTGTGGGTATCTCTGAAAAACAACCAACCCAGAGTAAGTGGTAAGTACATTCAAAGATGCTAATAAATTGAAAACATTAAAAAAATTATTCTTCAGGGATGATGCTAGCATGACTTGTTTCCACAGTCTGAATACAAGCTAGCATGAGCACAGCTCACAGCAGTACCACTTCAAACATCTGCATCTAATCGGACAAAACAGGGTAATTTTTAGAATAGCCTCTTATCTTTCTTTTTTCTCGCTATGGGGAGAGGTTTTAATAGGTAAAAACAGCTAGTTGCATAATGCCGTTTTTATTTTATTAGTTTTTATTTTTCTTTAAAAAAAAATATTTCGGAGAGAGAGAGAGAGAATCATTGATTGGCTGCCTCCTACACGCTCCCCACTGGGGATCAAACCTGCAACCCAGGCATGTGCCCTTGGCCAGAGTTGAACCTGGGACCCTTCAGTCTGCAGGCCGACACTCCATCCATTGAGCCAAACCAGCTAGGGCGCATAATGCCTTTTTAAAATGAATTAGCGATGCATCCAACATTTATAATTTCCCTAAAAATAATTTTTAAAAAATTCCTATTTGCTAACTAAAGCCTAGCCTGTTACACTAATGACTTTTTACCTCTACAAATGGTCACTTTGTTTTATGCACTATCCACTGTTATAATTGATGTTCAAATTAAATGTAAACCATTTATTATTATTTTTACATTTCAATATAACTACCTAATTCAACTATATCAGCCAAGAAGAGTACTCTCTCAGAATAAAAAATAAAAGTTCAAAGAACCCATGTTTTGTTTCATTTATTAGAAATCTTTTCAAGCATGTTCAAGTTTCAGAAATATTGAACTAAAGTAAAATTCTTTTAAATTTCTTTCCTTATCAACTGACATCCATTTAGCTGTATAATTAAAAAGTTATTATTTCTTTCAGAGTCTTGAGAAGAGCTTTAAAATGTTTCCACGGTGACCAAGGCAATGTTTGCAACGCCCAAGGAATAACAGTGCATTCCTGTCCACTAGTGAGTAAAGGCATCTTCCTTCTCAACACAGATGTGCATGGACAGGACTCTTTCACAATATCCTTGGCTCCACCTCCTCTTAATTAACAAAGAAACAGATGTAACAGAAAAAATGGCCACAGTTATGATACTTAAGGAACTATCATTACCTATATTCTGAAACAATAAATATAAGAAATACTGAAGACAATCCTTTAGTATTTAGTAGTCCTTAATGGCAGATAGCATTAACCCTGTTTTACAGATGAGATTTAGACAGAGAAACCAACTTGTCTTAAGTCCGTCAACCACTAAGTACTTGACCCAGAAACTAAAAGCAAATCTGAATCTCTCATGCCCTCTCCACTGAGACACAACAGAAGCATCATAACAACCCATTCTTTTCTCAGGCCCAGGTGAGACTTGACACCTCTCAGGTCCCCTTATTGTCCAGTTATCTCAAGAGCTCTTTCTTCCTGAATTTCTCTAGCAATCCTACCTCATCTGATTCTTATTAATGACATATTTGTATAAAGTAACTCTATATAACCACAAGTCTCATCTTTTCATTTCTACTATAGGCTACTTAAAGTTAGGATTCCTACCAAACACCTTTTAGAATATTCTTCACACTCAGATATTTAGTGAAATGAAAAGAATCTCATGGGTAATGGGAGTGAAAATAACATGTTCAATGAATACCATCTCTATACCTAATTAAGCTCTCCAGCTTTATATAAAGAGCAGAACAGGTACCAATAAATCCTCAGTGAGCAGAAAGCCCGATAGCTACTTTCCTGCTACTCTAACAAGAGAAAATACTAAGTAATTTCATGCAGCCATTAAAGAACATGCAAGTCTCTGTAAACACCTGCTGCATTTGGAAAAGCTGGAAGCAGGTGAATTACTGGGTCCTTCCTAGGTTTACCTTATAGGATCTTGCCAAAATACAAAACTGACATTCTATGGGGGGAAAATGCATTTATAAACTGAATTAATTTGTCTTAGAAAAATAGAACATTTTACTCAAATTTTTCCATGCTAAAAGAACTGATTTTTAAATAGTTAGTAGAAACTATTACACAATGCATTAAATCCTAACTCTCCAAGTCTGCAGCTCATAAAATGCAAACTTCTACATAAGAAAAGTTAGTTATCTAGGTATGGCAACTTAAGCTGAACTCAATACAGCGCCAGAATTCTATTCCAGTGTGTCTCTAGTTAGATGAGCAGCAAGGTGTATCCTTCCTAAGATTTGGAGGACAAAGGGAGACAGTGTTTGTTTTGTAGGATGTACACACCATCTCTCCACTATTGAATCAAACACTAATTTGGTGCCACTGTAAAAGGATTTGGTAGTTGTCACTGAAGTCACTAAGCAGTTGACTTTAATCAAAAGGGGTGGGGACCCTGGGTGGGCCTCACTGATTCAAATGGCAGCCTTGAAAAGAGGGACTAGGCCTTCCCTGGACTCCAGCTACTCCAAACATCAAGTGAGCCTATAGCTGCTCTCCCTCAGCCCGCATCTCCCTACCTGACTCCTGCTCGGGGCGCTTGAGTGGGCACAGACCCAACTGTGAAAGCCCGATGCCTCATAAAACACCCCTCTGTGTGTTTCTCTCCTGCTGCTCTTCCAGTTGAACTCTGACTTACACATTTTCCATTAAAGTTTCACCATCATACAAATTATAAAATAAAATTCAAAGTATCTCATTAAGTGACTAAAGCCATAATTATAGCCTATGTCATGAAAGCAAGGGGCTAACCTTGGTTAATGCATGTTCTGAAGTAGTCATAATATGTTTAGGAGTATTTTTAGGCTAAATAAATTAAAATCTATTCCAGAATGTACAATAATTTGGACCTAATCAACACTGCTAAGAAGGAAAGAGGTATTCATTTTGGTGTGAAAAACAACTTCTTTAATAAATGTTAGGTTAATCCTTATTCAACAAACATGACAAAGTAATTAAGATGGGAAAATAAAATATTTCCTTAAAATGTCATCAAGAACATAAAGGCATACCGAAAAGACCATAAACCCCAAATTTAACTAGATATAACAAGTAATTTAATATTAATTTTATAAATGTTCTGCCTTAGCCAAGAGATTCTCCATGTCATTGAATTGCAAGCAACAGATGAGCCCTCAAATAGAATGTATTTGTGTGTGCTGAAAGTGTACATACATATTTTTAACTTTCTACAGACTACATTAGAAACCTACAGAAATATAGTATTTGCTTTTTTACTTTAAAATGTTTTTATTGATTTGAGAGAGAGGGGAGAGGGGAGGGAGAGCAACTGGGAGACAGAGGAAACATCAGTGCGATGTTTCTCCCACACACACCCCAACTGGGGATCCAACCTGCAACCTGGGCACGTGTCCTGACCTAGAATCGAACTTGTGACTTTGGATGCATGGGATGATGCTCAACCAACTGAGCCAAACCGGCTAGGGCAGCATTTTTACTTTAACATTCCAGAATAAAATTGCATTTAGTTTTTTACTATGCAATCAGGAGAGGACAGTCTTTGAAAACAATTTTCTACATAAATGAAGAGATTACATCAGAATGAGGTGACACATTTGAGAAAGAAAAAAAGTGAAAACATTTGGTCATTAATTAACTATCAATTGCTGAACTAAATATGTACTTTAAAGAAAAAACTAGCTAATTATGCCCTCCCCAAAGGCAAGTATTCAATATTTATGATGCTTAATCTACAGATATAAAAGCCTAAGCGACCAGCTGACCATCTGGTAGCTATGACATGCAATGACCACCAGGGGGCAGACACTCCGACCGGTAGCTATGATGCGCACTAACCACCAGGGGGCAGAGGCTCAAAGCAGGAACTGCCGAGCTGCGGTGACTTAGCAGCTGCAGTTCTCGGGTGATGCACCCAGAACCAGAGAGGAGGGACTCTGACTCGGGTGCATCACCTGAGAACTGCCCTCTCGCAATCTGAGATCCCTCAGGGGATGTCAGAGAGCTGGTTTCGGCCCGATCCCCGCAGGCCAGGTGGAGGGACCCCAACAGTGCATGAGTCTACCGGGCGTTTAATAGTTTAATAAATTAGACATAAAATCTCCTAAAATTCATCTCATATATGGCATGACCCATCAACAAATCACCATATAATACAGTTTCCTTTCCGAATTGTTATATGTGTAAAGAAAACATCAATATATTTTTTACACTGAACAGAAAGTGCCCATATTTTTAAACTGTGCCTATTATATCACAATTTCAAGATGGAGTATATGCTGAATCAATTGTATTAGATCAAATGTATTCCTTTTTATCCTATACTAGGGGCCCAGTGCACGAAATTCGTGCACGGGGGGGGGGGAGAGTGTGTTCCTCAGCCCAGCCTGTCCCCTCTCACATACTGGGAGCCCTCAGGGAATGTCCTATTGACGGCTTAGGCCCTCTCCAGCTCCCCTTGGGGAGCGGGCCTAAGCCACAGTCTGGCCTCCCTTTGCGGGAGGTGACCGGGCTGATCAGGGGAAAGCACCAGCCCCATCACCCCGCTGCTGCAGCCACTGCGAGTCACCGCAGCCAGCAAGGTTTTTTCATCAACACGGACTCCAGTCCCATCACCATGAAAAAATGACAACTTTCTTTAGGCATTTTCAAGACGTGTCTTTCATAGGATACGACATTTCTTTATTATTTTTTTATCCTCACCTTAGGATATGTTTCCACTGATTTTTAGATAATGTGAAAGAGAAAGGGAAAGGCAGAGAGAAACATCAAAATGAGTGGAACACTTTGATTGGTTGCCACCTGCATGAGCCCTGACCTGGGCCCGGCCAGGAAGGAGCCTGCAACCTAGGTACATGCCCTTGGTCAGAATTGAACCCAGACCCTGCCATCGGCAGGCCAAGGCATTATACACTGAGCCAAAGTGGCTAGGGTAGGATACGACATTTCTTAGCCCTCCAGCAGCAGACCTTCATTTTTTTCACCAGGAGTGTGGTGAAAAACCCTAGATCACCGTTTTGGATTCTTATTACCCAAGTTACTAAGAATATTACCAGTGGCATACAGGGAGCTTAACCAATGAGCGGTCAGAAAAGGTGCTTCCTCTGTAGTTCACACCAATCTGCGGCTTGGCACCACACCCACCCCCGCCCCAGGATTGACGCCTCTGGCCCAGGCTTCAGGCCTGGGCAGAGGAACCCCATCTCCCCCGATCACGGGCTCCATCCTTGCCCAGGCCTGACCCCTTGGCCAGAGGCGTTGACCCCCATCACCCTCCGATTGCCAGATTGGCCCCTTGCCGAGGCCTGATGCCTCCACCAGAGGTGTAAGGCCTGGGCAGGGGACCCCCATCTCCCTCCCATAGCTGGCTCCGCCCCCCGCCCAGGCCTGACGCCTCTGGCCCAGGTATCAGGCCCGAGCAGGGGACCTGCACACCCCTCCGATTGACGGTTCCGCCCCCCGCCCAGGCCTGATGCCTCGACCAGAGGAGTTGACCCTTATCACCCTCCGATCGCCGGATCGGCCCCTTGCCCAGGCCCGAGGCCTCTGGCAGAGGTGTCAGGCCTGGGCAGGGGACCCCCAGCTCCCACCATCCCTGGCTCCTCCCCTGCTACCCACGATCTCTGGCACCGCCCCTGCCCAGACCTAAGGCCTCTGGTGGAGGCATTAGTCCTGGGCAGGAGACCCCCAGCTCCCCGTGATCTCCTGCTCTGCCCCGGCCTAGACCTAATGCCTCTGGCCAAGGCATTAGGCCTGGGCAGGGGACCCCCAGCTGCCCAGGATCACTGACTCCGCCCCTGCTCCCTGCGATGGCTGGTTCCGCCCCTGCCCAGGCCTAACGCCTCTGGCCAAGGTGTTAGGTCTGTGCAGGGGACCCCCAGCTCCCCAGATTGCAGGATCCACCCCTGCCCAGGCCTAACGTCGTTGGCCAAGGCTTTAGGTCTGGGCAAGGGACCCCTAGCTCCCCAGACTGCCGGCTCTGCCCCTGCCCAGCTCCCATCGCCGGCTCCACCCCTGCTTCCCAGGATCACTGGTCGGGGGTGGCAAAGGCGCCCGGTTCTCTGATCACGGCTGGGGGGCAGGACAAAGGCAGCCCCCAGGGCCGCCTTTGCCCTGCCCCCGGCTCTTAGTTCCCCCATGGGTTTCTGATCACCATCAGTGGCAGGGGGCTTCTTCCATCCTTTCCCTTTCGCTTCCCAGCATTGTGCCTACATATGCAAATTAACTGCCATCTTTGTTGGCGGTTAACCGCCATCTTAGTTGGCAGTTAATTTGCATATCTCGCTGATTAGCCAATGGGAAGGGTAGCGGTCGTACGGCTAATTACCATGTTTCTCTATTATTAGATAGAATCAAAGCCTAATATGCTAAATGTCCAGTTGGCCATTCAACCAATCAAAGCGTAATATACTAATGATGTGCTAAGGCCACACAACCACTCGCTATGACGTGCACTGACCACCAGAGGGCAGACGCTCGGACCGGTAGGTTAGCTTGCTGCTGGGGTCTGACCTATCAGGACTGAGCAAGATGGGCCAGACATCCCCTGGAGCCTTCCCACAGTCCCTCCCCGGATGGCCAACCTACGTCCCTCCCCGGCCCTGATCGTGCACCAGTGGGGGTACCTTGACCTGGCCTGCGCCCTCTCACAATCCAGGCTGAGGGATGCCCTACACCCCCCCCCCCAAGTGCACGAATTTCATGCACCTGGCCTCTAGTTACTATATAATATTCTCTTACTTGAAGAAGCCAAAATTCCATGAGTATTTGTGCTATTTCAAATTTTTTATCACTTATAAATAATACTGCAGGGAAACCGCTTATATCCATCTTCCAAAACACATAGGTAAGGGTTTCTTAGGAAACTGACAAATAGTGGAATTTGCATAGATAAAAGGTCTTTAAAATTCCATTACTAGGTGGCTGTACCAATTTACACTTTTGACCTTCATGTATGGGAGTTGATGCCCCTTACATCCTAGACCTTGGTAGCATTTTTGTTTTTGACAACTCAATGGTATCAAGTGGTACATTCCTCTCACTGTAATGTGCATGTCCCTGAAGAGTGATGTCTGAGTATTACTGAAGTGAAGTAGCTTTCGTGTGTTCACTGTTCGTTCTCATTTGCTGTTCTGTGAGTTGCCTAGACACTCCTGGACCTGTGACTTTCTTTTTCCTGTTGAGTGACTATTTATATATTTTGAATACAAACATTTTATGTGGCTTACCCTTTAATAATTTATGGTGTCTTGCATAACACGTTTTTTCCCTAATGTAGCTTATATAGATATCCAGATTTCTTTATGAGTTTCCTACTAAGTAATCCTTACTTGCCCTAAAGTCACAAATACATTCTCCTACAGTTTCTTCTAATGGTTAAATGTTCTGCTTTTCACTTTTAGGCATTTAATTCATCTGGAACTTCTTTTTGCACATGCAAACCCAAATATCCTAATTATCACTTACTGAATAAGTCACGTCTCATTTGTCATTCCACCATGTTTACCCCTTCTTTCCACAACATACACATAAATATTATATGAAATCACTTAGTTTATTTATCCCATTGATCTAATTGCTGTCCCTCAGTAACATAAACAATTAATAAAATTATGCTATTAAATGCACTCAAGTCATTCCTCTAATGTGTTTTTCCTTTTAAAATTGTTTCCATTATTAATGGAAAGTTTCACTATTGTAATTCTGAAATCACTTCAGTTCCACAAACAAAAAGTTTTATTACTTTCTAATAAAAGGAATTTAATAGATTTTATTGACTATAGAGATTGATCCACAAACATATTATATCTCCAAAACACAGAATTTAGATGGCTTTTTCCGTTGTTTAAAAGAATGTCCAGTATTTCTAATTTGGCCCCCATTTCTATTCTTAGTATCTTCTTACAGTATGTCACCTATTCTAAGACACTTTTAGAATAACATGATCCCATCTCTGCCACCTGATGTGCCTCACTAATGCAGTGAGGTAGGCAGCAGCAGGACACAATGTCCCTGCCCAGCTCACAACCCTGCAGTCAGCCACAGGTAACTAAGAGGGTCCCCCTGCGGGAGGAGACTGTACTGTCTGTTGCTTTTTCACGAGGGCTAGGACGTTGGCCTTGGTTAAGCTGTCACCAACCTTTCGGACCTCATGGACCACCAGTTGGCGACTGCTGCCCTAGATGGTCTTCAGCAATGCAGTTCAATGAAAGTTTAGTAAACCGGGGATTGGGGTCCAGAGATCAGTAAAATATGCTCCACATTCTGTTACTGCTTTTGCTGTGAATAATAAAGTCTGGTCTCAAAAACACAAGTTTCAGGTCTTTCACCAGCATCCTTACAACTGGTGGCAGTTAATACGTTAGGCTTAGAAGCAGGATAAATGAGACTTTACTGTACTTGACAATAATGTGCATTAAAACTTATGACGGCTAGGGGAAAAACTCTAGGGAAGAATAACAGACTACTCCCTTAAAAAAGCTACATCACCAACATGCCTGCGACCATGGACTATCATGTGCCATAAAAAACACGACCAAGTAAAAAGGTATAAAAAACTCTGAAAAAGTCTTAGGAATTTATTAATGTCACTTATATTTTCCTTTTAACATATGTCACACAATATAATAAAGACAGGACTAAGTCTACATATAATTGCAAATTTTATGTGAATAGCAAGCTTTCTATTTATTTGGTTGCTTTTTTCCCTTGGTGGTGGTACATAAAATAATAGTGCTACAAATAATGACATCAAATTCAGTTCTGCTTTTCTCTTTTTAAATTTTTTTCTCCTTCTCTTACCACTTATCCCCCCTACATCCTCTTCTACCTCCCACCAGCCTGCCTTTCCCTGTGGAAATAATGTTGTCCTTATCTATGCAGCATTTTTTCTTAATCCCCTCAACACCTCTCCCCTCAGCTGACATATACTTGTCTTTTTCTGACTTGCTTATTTCACTTAGCATAATGCTTTCCATGCTGTCTCAGGGGATAAGATTTCCTTCTTTTTATGAATGAGTAGTATTCCACTGTGTAAATGTACCACAGGTTTTTTAAAAATATACTTTTATTGATTTTAGAGAGGAAGGCAGAGGGAAAGAGAGACAGAAACACCAATGAGACAGAATCACTGATCGGCTGCCTCCTGAATGCCCCACACTGGGGATCAAGCCCACAATCCGAGCATGTGCCCTGACCAGGAATCGAACTGTGACCTCCTGGCTCGTAGGTCAACGCTCAACCACTGAGCCAGGCCTGCCAGGCACCACAGCTTCTTTGATCCACTCATCTCCTGATGGGCTCCTGAGCTGCTTCCAAATCTCAGCTACTATATACTAGCATAATGCTGCAATGAACATAGGGGGGTATTATTCTTTCAAATTAGTGTTTCAGTTTTCTTCAGATATATTCCTAGAAGTAGGGTAGATGGGTAGAAAGGTAGTTCCTTGTTTCTTAATCAGTTTTATACAAGTTTATTTTGTAAATTTTCAAAGAAATATCTTTTTTAAAATCATTAATAATATTCAGTATGTTTTCTATTTATTAAATTTTGCTTTGTTTTACTTCTTTCTTGCCCTTTGCTTTCATCTGCTTTTTTTTAGATCCTGTGTTAAAACTAGAGGCCGGAGCATGAAATTTGTGCACGGGTAGGGTCCCTAGGCCTGGCCAGTGACCAGGGCCGATCGGGTCCTTCCTTCATTCTGCACCACTCGCTGGTGTTCAGCACATGTCATAGCGAGTGACCGAACTCCCAGTCGAACTCCCGTGGGAACAATTTGCATATTAGCCTTTTATATATATAGATAGATGTACCTATTTTATTACCAACCCTTAATTTTAATGGCCAGCTGATTTTCAGCTCAGTTCCTCTGTGATTGAAGCACACTGTGAATAGTTTCAGACTTCTGGACTCTGCTGAGGCTCTACTGGCCCAACACTCAGTCAATTTGACAAAATGTTCCACATGCACTTGAAAAGTAAATTATACAATTGTTGGACACAATGTACTGTTTTGTGGAATTAGGTCAAGTCTGCTAGCTGTGTTCCGATCCTCTACATTCTTGAGTTTTGTCTACTTACTGTACCAGTTATTTAGAGTTATCTTAAAATTATGACGGTGAATTTGTGTTTCTCTCCTGTAAGTTCTAGTAATTTTCACTTTACATATATTTAAGCTATGGTATTTGATATCTACAAATTTAAGATCATAATCTCTTCTTGGTGTACTGACTTTCTACCTAACTTAGAATTTTCTATATAAATCAGGAATTCTGAAAATAGACTTTTACTTCTTCCTTTCCAACCTGTATGCCTATTTCTATCTGTTTTTAATCTTATTGCACTTGCTAAGACCTTGAATATAAACTGGAATAAAAATGGTGACTGTAAACATCCTTGCTCTTAGGAGAAACGCACTGAGCTTTTCACTGCTGAGTATGATGTTACACAGTCATGTGCTGCATAAGGACATTTCAGTCAATGGCAGACTGAACAAAGACAGTGTTAGACCATTTAGCCTAGATGTGCAGTGGACTATACCATGTAGATTTGTGTACGTGCACTCTGTGATGTGCCACATCAACAAAATTGCTTATGGAAACATTCCTCTGACCTATCCATGTCATTAAATGATGCACGACTATTTTTCACAGATGAACTTTTATCAAATTGAGAAAGTTTCCTTCTATTCTTAGTTTTCTGGTTTCATTTATTATGAAAGTGTCCATTCCTTTTTGATGCATCTATTAAAATAACCATAGTTTTCTTTTTAACCTTTATTCTGATATACTGAATTATACTGATTAATTCCCAGATGTTAAACTAACCTTGCACTGGGCCAAGATATTAATGTAGTTTCCTTTTTATATATTACTAGAGGCCTGGTGCATGAAATTTGTGCACTGTGTGCATGTGCGTGTGCGTGGTCCCTCAGCCTAGCCTGCGCCCTCTAGCAGTCCGGGACCCTTTGGGGGATGTCGCCTGCCAGCCGGCGGACACCCCTCTCAGGAGTGGGCCTAAGCTGGCAGGCGACATCCCTCTCTTAGCTTGGGACTCCTCGTTCCTTACCACCTGCCTGCTCACTGCTCCTTAGTGCTGCCAGGGAGGTGGGAGAGGCTCCAGCCACCGCTGCTGCGCTTGCCAGCCATGAGCCCGGCTCCCTGTGGGAGCGCACTGCTCCTGCATTGAGCATCTGCCCCCTAATGATCAGTGCACATCACAGCAACTGGTCATTCCGCCATAATGGTCGCTTAGGCTTTTGTTATATGGATTAGATTCAATGTACTAAAATTGTGTTAATAATTTCTGCATCTATGAAGAATATTGACTCCTTTTTGGTGGTATCACAGTAATGCTGGTAATTATTAATATGTGGTAATAAAGTATCCCATTCTGTATCTTTTATGAAATACTTTATATAGAACTTAGAGCACCTACTGTGCTTGGCCCCAGGCTAAAAGCTAGGCAAATAAGTATAAACTTCTCAACTCCAAGAGCTAACTCCATTCTAGCTCTGCTTGTATTCCCTCCCAATGCCCTGGGCTTTGAATAATACAAGCAGCCTTATTATATTACACTAGAGGCCCAGTGCATGAAATTCGTGTGTGTGGGGGGGGGTACCCTCAGCCCAGCCTGCACCCTCTCCAATCTGGGACCCCTCAGGGGATGTCCGACTGCCGGTTTAGGCCTGATCCTGTAGTCGGACATGCGTCTTGCAATCCGTGACCGCTGGCTCCTAACCGCTTGCCTGCCTGCCTGCCTGATTGTCCCTAACTGCTCCCATGCTGGCCTGATTGCATCCCTAACTGCTTGTTCCCCCACACCGGCCTGATTGCGCCCCTAACTGCTCACTCCCCCGCACTGGCCTGGCCACGCCCCTAACTACTCTCCTCTGCCGGTCTGATTGCCCCTAACCGCTTCTGCCTCGGCCCCCGCCACCATAGCTTTGTCCGGAGGGAAGTCGGACATCCAGAAGACGACTGGTTGACCCGGTCTAATTAGCATATTACGCTCTTATTAGTATAGATATTGTAGAGTTATTTTCTGCAGGTCAGTCAGTCTAATAGTAATTCATTCATTCATTACTAGAAACAGAAGGTCACAAGTTCTTGTTTCTAGGCTCATTTTTTTTTCAGAGGGATAACAATGATCCAATATGCAAATCAGCGGGCAGCTTGGCTCTGGCTCTAGTTACAATTCTACCTCTCCTTCTTCCTGCCACCAGAAACATTTCCTAGGTGGCAGTCATAGCTTTTAGCCTCTGTCCATAGGTGGCAGGGTCCACTCCATAGCCCAGTTTACTTCTGTGAAACTGACTCCAATGCCCATAAGCCATGCTGAGTAGATTTCCTGGCCAGAACTGAGTCTTCCGTTTTAGTCCTTCCTTATAGCTATGTGTTTGATTCACAAGAGGAAAAAATTCATACATATTATCCAACATTGCTATTGGGCAGTATAAATCTTTGAACACTGAGAGAACTAAAATTATGTATAGAAACAAAAGTAATTCAATAGTAGAGATGAAGAACTCCAGTGATTAACTCAAATACAAGATACTAAAGGTCATAGTAAGTATTCTGGAGTGTCTGCAATGAGCCAGACACTATCATGCTACAGAGATGATTAAGACCAAGGGAAAACTCTAAAGAACTTGTGATCCACCGAAAAATATACGAAGTGCTTCAATGGGAATCTGAATATATAGAATCAGCGGAGTGGGAAACAACTTATTTAGTCTGAATATATTGTCTAAGACTTAGAAAAGGAATTTGCCCCCCCCCCCATCCCTACCAGAGCTGTCAGCATGCTCTCTATCTATGAGTCTGTCTCTATTTTGCTTGGTAGCTCAGTTTATTCACAAAATGCCATATATGAGTGAAACCATATCACACAGTTTTATAAAATAACTAGAGGCCCAGTGCACAAAAATTTGTGCACTCGGGGGGGAAGGGGGATCCCTCAGCCCAGCCTGTGCCCTCTCGCAGTCTGGGACCCCTCGGGAGATAATGACCTGCTGGCTTAGGCCTGCTCCCGGGTGGCAGAGGGCAGGCCCAATCCCTAGGTGCAGCCCCTGGTCGGGCTCAGAGCAGGGCCGATTAGGGAGTTGGGGCGCTGCCCCGTGTCATGCACAGAGCAGGGTGGATTGGGAGGTTGCAATGCCACCCTCAGTAACGCTCAGGGTAGGGCCAATTGGGGGGTTGGGGCACCGTCCCCTGTCACACTCAAGGCAGGGTCGATGGGGAGGTTGCGGCGCCAACCCCTGTCACGCACAGAGCAGGGCCAATCAGGGGGTTGGGGCACCGCCCTCTATCACCCACAGAGCAGGGCCGATCAGGGGGTTCGGGCACCGCCACTCTCACACTCAGGGCAGGGCCGATGGGGAGGTTATGGCTCTATCCTGTCACACACAGGGCCCGTGGGGGGGGGGGGGGTTGGGGAGCTCCCCCCCTATCAGGCACAGAGCAGGGCTGCTCAGGGGGTTGGGGCCCCGCCCCCTGTCACACACAGAGCCGCAGGGCGATCAGGGGGTTTGGGCGCTGCCCCTGTCACACTGATCCCGGTGCCGGGAGGCATATTACCCTTTTACTATATAGGGTAGAGGCCTGGTGCATGGGTGGGGCCGGCTGGTTTGCCCTGAAGGGTGTCCTGGATCAGGGTGGGGATCCCCACGGGGGTGCCTGGCCAGTGTGGGTGAGGGGATGAGGGCTGTTTTCAGGCTGGGAGTGACTGAAGTTCCCAACCGCTCCTTTTTTCCTTTTTTTTTATTCTGGGCCAGCTTTACCTTGAGGCTTGGCTCCAGCTCTTAGACCTCCGCTCCTGAAAGTAGGTTTCTGGCCTTTGCTTACAATGTTGCCAATCTGCTGGCTGAAGTCCGGCGGTATTTGTTACAATGTTTCTTAAACTGCCGGCTCAGAGGCCTGCAGCCGCAGGCGGGGAAGGTTGGTTTCCTCCGTCACTGAGGCAACCAAGCCTCATGTTAGTTTCAAGCTGCCTGGCTGCCTGCGGCCATCTTGGCTGACAGTTAATTTGCATATCTCGCTGATTAGCCAATGAAAAGGGTAGCGGTCGTACGCCAATTACCATGTTTCTCTTTTATTAGTGTAGATGCTTCAAGTATATTAATTACATAACAAGACCAACAGAAATGTGAACTCAATTAGGAAAACCTTACAAGAAAATCTGAATTCTCTGTAATAACTTTTTCTCAATTAATGAAGTTTATTAAAATATAAATCTTTTCCCCCAAATTGTTAGGAAAGAGAATTTTCAGAAGGCCAAGAAGAGTAGGCAGCATTTTAAAAATGAAGCTCGAGAATGTTTATATTCAGAAATAATAAGCTTTTTTAAAAGAGAAGAAAAATATGTGTATTTATGTATAAGTTACAATTAAAATGACAATATAAGTTTAAAAGTTCACCCTAAACAGAACATGTTTTTCTATTAAATTCAAAATACAGTGAACTTCCTTTTTAAGCACAAAAACGTTGAGAGAGCACAAATATCATAAGTTCTTAAAGAAATCATAAAGTTTTACCTAAGTGCTTGATAGTTTATATTGTCCAATTGTAAATACCTTATTTTAATTTAACTTTGGTCCCCAGCTGAACTTGTTCTCTTGTCTCAGAGTTTAAAATGATCAAGAAGCAACTTTAGATTTATATACTTATGCTTAGTGATGTACAAAAATTCCAACTGTCTCTAAAATTTTCGAAGATTAGTATTCCATTAAATATTCCAAACTTAACTTTGTGTTTCCAAAATTAAAACTTAAATAGCTATACACCAATAATGTCTACCCTACTTCCATACTTTTACAGTAACTAATATAAATATTTTGCGAATGACTGCAAAAATTATTTAAAAATTTAGGAGCTTAATGTCCATTTTTTTTTAATGCAATAAATCTTCTCTGACCCTTAAAATTCTATGTAGGCTAACTGTGAAGCCAAGTACATTGCTTTTATGTTTAATGTATACACTGTAGTTATTAAAACACTGAGAATGTTTCTCTACCTCTCCCATTTTAACTAATAAAATGATTCAGTACTGTTCGAATCCTGTCTTCCAGCTATCTTTGGTCAATTCTTCTAGGCCATACACTTATTCCTGCTGACAGCCTTTGTATATTCCCCCCACCTCCAAAGATACCCAGGATCCTTCTTAAAACCCATTTCCTCATTCAGTATACTATCCAAAACTGTAACTTACACATCGTTTATCAGCATACTGTTAGGGGCAGAAATAGAAGAGTGGGGACTAGCTATCATTATAGGAAATATTAATCATGCTCTGTTAACTGTCATTGTTCTGATTAGAGAAAGCAAATTCTAGCCTGGCTGAGAGTTGTAAGCCCCAGGACACGGAATATAGTCCATTCTCCTTTTTTAACAACTGCCCATCATCATGGAAAGATCAGCAACCTTGTTGCTGAAACAATCTGATCCCAGAGTGGCCACCAGCATTGCCTGGAACCTGGAACCACTACACACATTCTTATTCCTTTTTCTACTTCCCCATGTAATCTTTGTCCTTCTACCCAATAAGCAGCTGGCTTATGGGGGGGGGGCAGGAGAGATAGAGCAGATTTTTGTGAGTGACCTGCTGCTCTCCCATACTGCCGACAGGATTGGAATAAATGCTCATATAAGATTCAACCCTGTCTCTGCTTCAGTGGCTCAAGCAGTGACAGGCAGCCTGGACCCATTGGTTGTCCTGTTTCAATACTGTAGGTCAAAACTAATTTCACAACAAAATACAAATGGCAGTGAGCAGAGCAAAGCACCCAACACCGTGCAGAACACTCCACTAGCTGGGAGTACTGTGATACAAGGCATTATGCTCACTGAGAAATACAGGTGTAGGTGTTTTGCATTATATGCACAGTGACTACTAACTGTCATTGGCTGAGAATGTATGCTAGCAGGCAGAGCACGGGAAAACATACATATTGGCAGTTTACTGTAATGTACTTACAAATACTTTTTAAAAATTATTGCAGAGACAAACATTGTAAGAATTGGCACTGAGTGGAGCAGCATCGCACAGAACAGAGGGGTGTTTATGCTTTTCCACTCTTTACACATATTACCTGTCATCTCCCTATAGCAGTTCTCAGTCATTATTCAATCACCCAAATCACAAAGATTAAAGACCCAAATCAGGCAGGTGAATTAATAGCAAACAAATGGGTAATTTACTGATGATAATAAGAAAACTAAAATAAAAAACAAACCAGAATTTTAAGCCTGTCAGATATAGACATTCCAAAGAGTAAAAAATAAAAAGAGATTTAGCTAGCTTGAAACTCTGCTAATTAATGGCTACAAAACTTCAAAGGACATTTAAGAATATTAAGAATATAATATCTTTTTTAAGTTAACCTTTTTACGAAGCAGCAAGGAATAATAAAATAACATTTTTTAAGTCTATAAAGACATAAAGGACACACCCTGGAGCAGTCTTCTATTCTCAAATGATTTACCAAAAACAAAGCTGCCAACAAACAGCTGGAAAAAGTCAAGTTAATTTTCTTCACCTCATGTCTCCCCAACAGATAAAGGAAGGCATTACAGCTGCTTAATACACCTTTTAATTGAGTGTGTCACTGGCAGGAAGAAAAGTGTGGAACCACTATTTTCCATATCAAACAAAGCAAATAATTAACAGCCACTCTGGCACAATCCCTTATCACCAAAACACACAATGAATGCTAACTTCTCTCACAGCCAATGCTAGGCTAGGACAAAGCAGAGCTGGCAGTTCGAGTCACAGCCACCTCTTCACTGCACAAGCACAGCTACTGCAGTCAGACACCTATAATCACACCGAGGAGATTATCATGCTAATATTCAGCTAGCTTGCATGGAGAGGGGTTTCCCCTCCTCCCAGTACAGATGATTGCCTTTCATTTTAGAGTTTCCAGTAGTTACAGTTCACTTAGTTTTAATTACATAGCAAATGCATAAGATCCGGGAAAAGACTTCGAAACATCAGATTGTGAGCAATCAGGCCCATTCTCCTCTCTTGTATATACAAGTAGCTCATTAAGCAACTATTGTCTAAAAAACCATCTCTGCCTCAAATGCCTTGGGTTTTGTTAAATGTTAAAACTTTCAAAACACATCCTTAGAATAAATCTCTCGTCAACCTAGTACATGTTTGCAGGATGGGGAGGCATGGTAAATTGGCGAAGAAAGAACACACCCTAAACTAATATTGTTTAGGGTTACTTCCAGATATGTCGAAAAAATTTTTAAATATACAATTTAAAACTTTCTGCTAAATGACACCTATTAACAGAATATAAACTATTGTTTCTGAATGTTCCAACCATTTGTTGAGAAACTCGTTTCATCTTACTTTATGGGTTTGCTTTATACGCTTCTCCCAGGCATCGTGTGAAGAACCATGTATGTTCTGGAGGGAGGCACCCCAGGAAGATGAAAACTGTTACCTGTGTCTATGGGTGTGACTTGAAAAACTGCTATAGCCACTGACATTCTTGCAAAATGCCCTGCCTTTCTCTTTTTTGTAATTTAAGTCATGCATCAGTTGTTTATATTTAAGGAAATTTTTCTGCACCTGGTAAGGAAACAGGAAGCAACAATGTAACTACAGACTGAACTGTGTATCTAGGGAACAAGTGGCTTTGGGAATTCCGGAAGGAAGACTAGCAGAGGCTGAATGAAGCACTCCAGCAGCGCTGAAACGAAATGCATCTGAAGAAAGCTGCTAGAGCAGTGATGGCGAACCTTGTGAGCTCCGCGTGTCAGCATTTTGAAAAACCCTAACTTAACTTGGGTGCCGTGTCACATATAGAAATTTTTTAATATTTGCAACCATAGTAAAACAAAGATTTATATTTTTGATATTTATTTTATATATTTAAATGCCATTTAACAAAGAAAAATCAACCAAAAAAATGAGTTCGCATGTCACCTCTGACACGCGTCATAGGTTCGCCATCACTGTACTAGATCATACCACTCTCTCTCCCACCTCGATAACTGCAAGCACCTACTGGCAAATCCCACCACTTCAACCCTTACCCAAATCCCCACACACCCTTGTACAATCTATTCTGATTGTCTCAAGACAATTCTTTTAAAAAGTGTCAGATCATGCCACTCTGGCTTAAACCCTCCATGCCTTCCAATAAAAGTCAAACTCCTTTCCAAGTGTACAGAGAGGTTGTCTGTCCAGACCCCTCTCCAACCTTTCTTCCCATTCTCCCCACCCATTCTGCCCTGGTCATTCCTGAGAGAGTTCTCATTCCTGTCTCAGTGCCTTTGCCTTGTTTTCATCTCACCCGGAAACATTCAGCCTTTAGCCTCCCGTGTCAGCTACCTACAATGACCACACTTATTATGTCACTATCTAAACCAGGGGTCCTCAAACTTTTAAACAGGGGGCCAGTTCACTGTCCCTCAGACCATTGGAGGGCCGGACTATAGTTAAAAAAAAAAAACTATGAACAAATTCCTATGCACACAGCAGCGGCAAAAACACCTGGCGGGCCGGATAAATGTTTTCAGCGGGCCGCATGTGGCCCGCGGGCTGTAGTTTGAGGACCCCTGATCTAAACTGTCCTGATCATTTCCTTACCTGTTTATTTCCTGTCTTCCTTTCTAAGTTAAGCTCGAGAACAAGAACCTCCCAGTTTTCTGTCTGGTCTAGAGTAAAGAAATTTTTTAAAAAACCACACAACTTAAATTACTTAGCAAACTTTGAAAGGTAGAAGAAATATCCTACGTGTTAAAAAACTTGTGAATAACACATGTAAGGGGCAGTAAGAATAGTCTGATGGTTTAGGTGATAAGATGGGATTGACAACATGGAAGGTATTTGAAAATCCTATCCTATGTAATAATAGACAAACATGGTAATTGACTGTACCTTCGCTACACCTCCCATTGGCTAATCAGCATGATATGCAAATTAACCGCTAACAAAGATGGCAGCTAATTTGCATACTGCAGGCAGGGCGGGACAGTGCAAGCCGCCATCCAGGCCCCCGTGTGCGACCCCAGAAGCTGCCTGTCTACTGCCCGTGATCAGATCCAATCCCGGGTCACAGGCCGGCCCCAGAAGCCGCCTGATATGGTAGTAACTATCAGTAAGCACTCTGAAAGTCAGTGGCATAAATGCACCAATTAAATGACAGATTATGAAGGTGAATTGAAAACAAAACCCACTTTAAATATAAAGATACATATAGATTAAAAGTAAATGAATTAAACTGCAGCCTATATTTTGCTCAGTGGATAGAGCATTCGCCCGTGGACTGAAGGGTCCCAGGTTTGATTCCAGTTCAAGGGCATGTACCTCAGTTGCTGGCTTGATCCCCAGTCCCTGTCGGAGCATGTGCAGGAGGCAACCAATCAATGTGTCTCTCCTTTTCCCTTCACTCTCTCTAAAATTCAATGGAAAAATATCCTTGGGTGAAGATTAACAAAAACAAAGTAAATGGATTAAGTAACATTAAAGAGGTTATAAGAAAAATATATTCCAAATTTTGTTGTATAACGGTTATGTTTAAATTATTAACACCTAAGAAATTGGGTGAAGGGTACATATAATATGCTGTAGTATTTTATAGTTTCTTTTACATGTATGAGATTATTTCAAATTAAAATATTAAAAATAAATAAAATATTAATTGAAATATATCTGCATTACATGAACAATCTCCTAATTGCTTCTAGCATAATTTATTAAATTGTGCTAAAATTTACAAGGGTTCAATTAAAAAATATCTTAATTCTAAATGATATAATAGAAAATATATAATAGTGCAGTTATAAGCACTTATCTGAAAATAAAAATTTAAAGAAGTGAATTTAAAGAAGGGATTAGCCAAAGAAAATATATGCACAACCCATGGACACAGACAACAGTATGGTGATGGCCAGAGAGAAGTGGGGGGCAAGAGCTGGGTAGAGGGGGCAAAAGGGGGAGAAATAGGGACATCCTATATAGTAATAATAAAAGGCTAATGTGCAAATTGACTGAACGGCAGAATGACCGGTTGCTATGATGCGCACTGGCCACCAGGGGGCAGATGCTCAATGCAGGAGCTGTCCTCTGGTGGTCAGTGCACTTCCATATGGGGAGTGCCACTCAGCCAGAAGCTGGCTCATGGCTGGCCAACGCAGAGGTGGTGGCAGGAGCCTCTCCTACCTCCCTGGCAGCACTAAGAATGTCCAACTAACGGTTTAGGCCCGATCCCTTGGGGGCCTAAGCCTTTAGTCGGACATCCCCCAAGGGCTCCCTGGCTGCCAGAAGGATGTCTGACTGCAAGCTTAGGCCTGATCCCCTGGGGAGTGGGCCTAAGTCGACAGGTGGAAATCCCCCAAGGGGTCCTGGACTGCAAATGGGCGCAGGACGGGCTGAGGGACACCCCCCGCCCCCCCCCCCCCGTGCACAAATTTTTGTGCACCGTGCTTCTAGTCCTAAATAATAAAAGGGTAATATGCAAATCGACTGGTCGCTATGACATGCACTGACCACCGGGGGCAGGAGCTGCCCCCGGTGGTCAGTGCGCTCCCACAGGGGGAGCACTACTCAGCCACAAGCTGGGCTGACGGCTGGAGAGAGCAGCAGCAATGGCGTGAGCCTCTCCTGCCTCCGACTAAGGATGTCCGACTAAAGGGTGCAGGCCGGGATGAGGGGACCACCCCCCCCCTCCAGTGCACAAATGTCGTGCACCGGGCCTCTAGTAACACTATGAGGAGGAGAATAAAGTAGGGATCAAGTTACAGCTACCAGGTAAGAGTAATCCAGGCAAGTGGACTACTGAGACCAAAGCCCTACACTGACAGCATCAGCACATACAAGAATGGACAGGCAGGAGTTCAGTCACTGCAGTGACAAATGGAAGAGATGCCTTGCAGAGCACCCTGAAGAGCTGGCTCTTACTAAAGACATGGAAATAAATGGCAGGATTATTTATTTAAAAATTCACTCTGGCTGCTGGAGAAATACAGAAAGAATAGAAATAAGGAAAAGCACAATGCAGTGATTAAACTCATACACTCAAGCCAGGCTGAGTTCAAATCTTATTAGACAGCTCACAAGCCAGTTTATCAGAAGCTGGGTAACCTCCCTAGGCCTCCATTTCCTCATGGATAAAATGAGAATAGCAACAGCAGCTGCCTCACAGGGCTGCCTGAGGATTAAATGGGCTAATTCACATGGGCTGATAAAGCAGCACCTAAGTCATAGTAAGTGCTCAGTGTGTTGCAGCCTTACCACCACCAACACCACAGCATTGCTGTCATTACCACCCCCTCACCTCCACTCCACCAAGTCCCAGTAAGAATGCAGTCTGGAAATCACAGATTCTAGTCAGGAGACAGAAATTCTAAAATCAACAGGGGGGGTGGCAGGAGGAATAATGTGATATAGAAAGAGATCTTAACCTATCAGAAAAAACAGGCAGTATCTTCATTACAACTGAATGTCAACTAATTGATGTTGTTGGGAACGGGATATTTACAAAGTTTCAAAGTATCCCCTTCGATTATTAATTTAGAAGGGGAGTTACCTCTACAGTAAAAAGATATGACTGATACCATTTCAACCAAATGATCAAAGTTAACATATAAAAAGACACATCACTTTTAAAAAATATTCTTACCAAAAATGCATAGCCTGTATCTAACCCTGAGAAAGAAAAGTGCAAATCATGAAGGACTATAAGCTGAGAAACTATTCCAAATCAGACACCAGTGCAATGTGTGATCTGGCCAGGATTCTGGGGCAGAATCATATTCATATTTTCTCTCTCTCTCTCTCTCTCTCTCTCACACACACACACACACACACACACACACACACACACACACACGTCCATTCTCCTTAATTAGAGAATACTAAACCATTGTTCCTGAGGAAATACAAGGTTTGCTCCTAGAAGAAATACAAGGGTATGCTCCTGCCAGCCTCTAGTCACACGTTCATCAACCAATCGATATAACCCTGTTTGTGTGCTCATGTTTAAAGACATCTCATTTAACACGTACTATCGATTCATGACACTGACCTCACAGCCCACAGCACTGAAGGCCACTCCTGAATGAAGCTTCTCCAAGCGTGTGCATGGCAGCCTTCTTGTGCTTAAAAATACTAGACAGCAGTCACCACTATGGGGGGGTGGGGGGTGGGGGGGGGGACATTTTAACATTGAAATTGCTAAAAAATAGCACAAATATGCAACAACATAGCACAAAATAGACAATGAAAGGGACACTTATTCACAATATGAGAGCTGAAGAAAGAAAACTGGTGTCGCCTTATTCAACCTCAGCTGAGAACAAGAGTGTTAGGTGACTCAAATCATTCTGCTAATCTGAACATGCCCATAAATGACTGCGAAATCATGAGCCACACTTATTAATTTAGGAATTACTAATAAAGTTTAGCAAGTAGGCGAATTTGTAAATATGAAATCTGCCAGTGTGTGCAAGTATATGTATATACATATACATGTATAAACAGAGACAAAGCACATACAGGGCTCAGAATTGTACAAATGTTTTTTTAAATGGCAAATCTGGTGAAGAGTATACAGGAATTCATTGTAGCACTCTTACAACTTTTTCGGCCTATGGACTGAAGGGTCCTAGGTTCGATTCCAGCCAAGGGCATATGCCCAGGTTGCGAGCTAAATCCCCACAGGGGGTATGCAGGAGGCAGCCAATCAATGATTCTCTCTCATCATTGATGTTTCTATTTCTCTCTCCCTCTCCCTTCCTCTCTGAAATCAATAAAAATATATTTTAAAAATTAACATGTTTTAACCCTTTGCGGTCGTTTGTCTACTCTCAGCCACCAAAGCTTTTTTACCGTTCCGGTCGTATGTCTGCTCTCAGCCACCACAGCAAGGAACCGTACGAATCTTAACTCTATTCATTCATGTATCAGTTCATAATTTCTCTGAAAGCTCTTAAGTGTCTAAGCGACCTTGTCACGAACCAAAACATTGCCCCGACAAATCGGAGATATCGAAACTCAATATAAACAAACGCGGTCGTTCCACACTCGCCATGCAAAACACCGTGGCCAGTCAGTCGACTTTTGAGAGCCAAGAAATCAACAAGCTTCGGAGATACTTCGCAGAATTTCAAATAAAGGTTTACAAATTACGTTTAACTGTAATCAGGCATTCTCGCTTGTTACGATATTTCAAAATAATACTCCAAAATGGCAAAAAGAAAGTTACCGAAAGAAGTGTACTGCGAATCTGAAAGTAATGGTGAAGAGTTTTATTTTGGCACATTGAATACTGACTCTGACGTAGAAAGTGGTAACGTTTGTAGTGATTTTACTAGCAGTGACGTAGTTCCAAAAAGGAATTAATAAATCTTGTTTATCTTTCATAATCTTGCATGTTATGTATCACTGCTCTTTCAATGGAAATTAATTCCGACCAGTACGACACCCATGTCCAAATTTAATACGACCGCAAAGGGTTAAAATAAAAAGAAAAACAATGTAATATTTTTAAACAGTGACCTTTCATAACCAAAGGAGTAAATATAAAAATAAACTAGCACAGAATAGGATGGGTCACTAGGCTTATGAATTTTTCAGTCTAATAATTTTTCATTAATATGACTGAAATGGATAAGACCGTTCAGTCATATTAATGAAGGTGAAGGCCTGGGTAGGGAGTGGGAGCGGGGTGAGGAGGGGAATTGGTGGAAAAGGGGTCATCTGTAATACTTTTAACAATAAAGATAAATGCCAAAAAATATTTATGTATGAAAAACTTTCCAATTGAAGTTCCTTGATCAATTGATGCAGAATAATATAACATAAGCAACATTCCATTAGCAATTCTGTCAACAGAAAACTGAGCCCTTTAAAAAGAAAATTTGTTACAGACCACACAACTGCAAGGTGCTCACATATTCCTTAACTAAACTGACTGCAATACAATCAAGTCTTAATTTTAAAAGAATCATTAACAGCATCTAGTGATAAAATGGACTCTCCCTTTCCACTGAAACTCTTGTCTCATTTCATTAGGCATGGGTAATTAACTCTTCTTGGTATTAAATCTGTGGCAGAGTAATTAGCTCAAGTTTTACAGGTTACTTAAAGTGCTACTTTACTAATGAAAACAAAGGTTTATTGTCAATGGGTACATCTTTTTACCCCTCAAAGAGTGTTTCTCAAAATTTAATAACTGCACTTTAAAATAAATACTAGTACAGTGTTTATTTCTAATTCTTCATATCTTTGTTAATCAATGTGGGCAGTGACTCTACTATAAGTGTATGGAAATACTATCCAATCTGAAAAAACACTGAATTTTCATGAACTTGTAACCAAATGAACAAAAATGTCAATATTCTAACATAAATTTTATTTTAAAAATATGCACAGCAAAAACAAGAGGGTGAGAAGAGTGGACAGAAGCAGAAGAGAGGACCCCCGCCGGGGCTGGTTTACAGTTCTGAGAACCCAGCAGATCCTGGGACAAGCTGGTATCTGAACCATTCCAGCCAGTGCTGCTTGGCAGGGTAGCTTCCACGTATAGAAATCAGGACTGTGTGAGACACAGTTACAGCCTTCTAACTGGATAATTTTGCCTGTGACATAGAAAGTTCTAAATAGGTTTAAATTTACATATTTTAGGAATTCCATTTCTCTAATAAGAAATGTTATTAGATTTTACTTATTTGAGATGGTCTTTTATTTCAGATCATTTGAAAAGCACCGATTTAAACTATTCCAGAAAAGTAGGCCTTCCTTTCACTTAAAAAAACAACAAAAAAACAAAACAACACAACAAAAGCAAATCAATCACTTGAGGTTGAATGAAATGTCATATCCCATTACACTGAAAAAGAAAGTCTCAAGTTACTTGGGAATGAGTTTAGAGCTCCAGTAGGATGTCTTTAATACATAAATACTGTAATCAATACGTCAAAGGCTCTAAGGTTCAAGAGAATATATTTGTTTTGAATTTGAAGTAAAATTAAGATCAAAGAATTTAAGTTTCCAAGATAAAGATTTTATCTCAACACAAAGAACTTTCTAGACCAGTGGTCAGCAAATCGCAGCTCGCGAGCCACATGCGGCTCTTTGGCCCCTTGAGTATGGCTCTTCCACAAAATACCACGTGCGATTGAAACTTCGTGGCGCATGTGCAGAAGTCAGTTTCTGGAAAGGAGATAGACGAAACAAGTATACAAGATGAGCGTGGATGGGAGAGTTGGAAGGGGTCGACCTCAGCGAACGTACCTCAATCATATTGAGGACGTTTTTAGCAAAGGCCAGCTTAGGAGTACCCTAATTAAGTTAATAACAATGTGCCTACCTATATAGTTTAAGTTTAAAAAATGTGGCTCTCAAAAGAAATTTCAATCGTTGTACTGTTGATATTTGGCTCTGTTGACTAATGAGTTTGCCGACCACTGCTCTAGACAAAGCTAAGGCCTAGTGCCTGCGGCCTTCATTCAGTCTCTTTTGACTGCAAAGGAGGGGATGCGAGGGAGAAATAGAAAAGAGAGGGAAAGCCCACCAGTTTGGCTCAGTGGTTGGGCATCGACCTATAAACCAGGAGGTCATGGCTTCATTCCTGGTCAGAGCACAGGCCTGGGTTTCGGGCTGGATCCCTGGTAGGAGGTGTGCAGGGGACAGTTGATCCATGATTCTCTCTCATCACTAATGTTTCTATCTCTTTCTCCCTCTCCCTTCCTCCCTCTGAAGTCAATTTAAAAAAATAATAATAAAGTAGAGGAAAAAAAAACTATTCCTCATAGGGTTATAAGAGAATCAAGTCTTAATGCCTGGCCCAAGGCATAAATTATAGATGACAAACTTCTCTCCTACACTTCTATAATGATACTCGTTATGAACCACTCTCAGTAAAACTGAAGAATTTCTAAGTTCTGTGTTTCATATGAGGAATCCTAGCTGAAAAAAGGGTATGTAATCTAATAGAAAGCCACATTACTTTTCCTCTTGAAAACATTTTAAATAGTAATTAGTATCTTAGGCCCACTAGAAATTTACTATGATTATAATGTACCTTAAGCCCTGTTCCAATAATACCATTTCAACTATGTCTAACCATTATTTTAAATGGGCTTGATGGGGAAAACAGCAACATATTGCAAGTAAATGACTAAGTGGGAAACCAGAGATGGTTGCAATGTTCACAAGAGCAATGACCTTGTAAAACACACACACACACACACAGTCAGTCAGTCAGTCTCTCTCTCTCTGATGGAATAGATTCTTAAACAATGTCTTTAACATCTCATAAAACAGGAAAGTGTAAATCTGTTGGAGAATCTGTTAAATTGATTGCTCATGGTAATGCAAAATAAGAGCCCCTAGAAATAGGAATTTAGCCCTACCTAGCAAAATGACATATTGTAATAGCACTTCTAGAATTCTAACCAAAATATAATCTAGCAAATACAGGTAAAGATGTACATATGAAGCTATTCAAGGCAGCACTCTGCCTATGTTTAACAGCAAAGCCTAGAATCAATTCAAATGTCCATTAACAGGGGAATGTTGAAATAATTCATGGTATATCCACACAATGGGATATGGTGAAGTTATTAAAAGGAATAAAACTATTTTTATATACTCCTAATTAAGTGATCTCAACAATATACCATTAAGTAAATATATACTCAGCAAGGTGTAGGAAAGTGTAGAATACATAATGATCTATGAAAAAAGAGAAACTACAGACATACAATACACAATTGTCATACTTCTGTAACTTTACATTAAAAAAAAGGAAATGGAAGGCTAAACCAAAAACTACATTAAAAATTTACACAAACGGCACAGGGGGAAATAAATAAAGGAACCAGAAATAAAAGCTAAACTTCTCTGAAAATTTCCTACGTTATACGTTTGACTTGGAAACCATTGTAAATGTTACAAGTAATAGAAGAATAATTTAAGCAATTCTTAAAACTGAAAACCAGGTGCAACAAATGAGCTTACTTACCTGTGCCCATATGATGGCCTAACTTATACAACAATAGCTATTGTTTTCAAACACAGTAATTTGTCTCTCATGTGAAATACACCTCAAAGTGTAAGAGCTGCTGCCCTGGCTGGTGTGCTGGTTGGCTGGGCTTCCGTACACTAAGAGGCCCTGGGTCTGACTTCTGGTTGGGGCACAAACCTGGGTTGCAGGTCCCTATCAATGTGTCCCTCTCCCACCCCACCCCCCCATCTCTCTCAATTAAATTAAAGAAAAAACAACCAAAGAAAGTAACAAAAACTGCAGAAATTTTCCCCCTGACAGTGCTGTTGGCTAGTGTCCTTATTGTAATTCTGGCATGTTTTGTGTATTTTAGAATAAAGGAAATGAATCATTAGGAACCAGGGTTTTCAGTGTGATGGAAAGACAACACAATTATAAAGATCACTTAAATAAAATACTGTGAACTTGGTTTCGAATAAGAATGAACGTGTAGAAATGTATCTATATTCCTGTGTGTGACTGTGTGTATGAATCTCCTCTCTCTGTGCTGAATGGTCTACAAATAATGAGCACAGCTACAGCCCCGAGTGCAACCTCTAAACCAGGGTTGGGCAAACTTTTTGACTCGAGGGCCACAATGGGTTCTTAAACTGGACCGGAGGGCCGGAACAAAAGCATGGATGGAGTGTTTGTGTGAACTAATATAAATTCAAAGTAAACATCATTACATAAAAGGGTACGGTCTTTTTTTTCAATAGTTTTATTCATTTCAAACGGGCCGTAGTTTGCCCACGGCTGCTCTAAATGCTATTTCCACTAACCAGTACCAAGGCTTCTTAAAAAAATGGCTGGCTCTAGTTCTGGAGAAGAAATAGTAAAAGGCGAGCACGGACTATGGTAGCACTCCAGAAAGCAAACTTACCAGCCTCAACTACTACAACTGTGTCAAAAGGACTGAGGTGAACTGGAAGAGATGCCCACAGGCCAAACATCATAATTAGTTAAAAACATTAACTGCAAAGAACTGAAACACATCAAAACTGTTTCAATGCATTCAGAATGTTACTCAAAAGAAAACACTCTTTTCACCTTTGCAGGGTTCCTAGGAACCAACTCTCTATTTTAAAACTAGTGAATAAGGAACTGAGCATTTATTCAGCCTTTCCTATGAAAGTAAATCTCGATGGTAGGAATGAAGAAAACAGGATATAGCTATTTTGTAACTCCTTCTGAAAAAGAGCCTAAGAAACAATCACCAATGATTGCTAAAATCAGAGAGGAAACTGGATCTTATGTGCCAACACCACAACACTGCTTGTGAAATATTCTTCAGAAAGGGAGAAAATGAGGAAGGGAGGGCAGGAGATCTGACTGTGGGGAAAACTTCCTTACTACCATTTAAAAGGAATACAGGGAACATCGTTAAACACCACCACGAACATGCAATCAGCTCCGGACAAAGAGCTCAGCTCCTCTACAAATAAACTGCAAAGAGAAATGGGGCCAAGGGGGAGAATGACATTTAAGAGCCCTATCAATCAACGGCTATGTCTATAGCCCTCATTTGGATGCCATTCAAACAAACTTTTTTAAATGCACATTTATGAGACAGGAAGAAACTGAACACTGACTAGGTATTTGATGACATAAAGAAAAAGTGATAAAAAAAAAACAAACACAATAACAAAGAGCCTTTCTATTTTAGAAACTAATAAAATATTTACAAATGAAATTATGTTTGGAATTTACTCCCCAAATCAACTGGGGGAATAAAAGGGGAAGTGAGGGCACACATGAAAAGAGACAGGCAATGCTGACACTGGGTGAAGAATAAATATTATTTAAAATTTACCATGATGAAAGTTTTTAAAACAAACTATACCTATGCTAAAAGAAAACTAAGTATTCAGAGATAAATACAACAGGCTATTTGGAAACATGCTTATACTTGATGTTATGTCATATTGATCACAGCCACTTTAGTATGTCCACCAAAAACTTGTGCTTCCTATCACCCAGCACAAAGTCTTAAGACATTCTAAAGCTCAACTATTTGGTGAATTGACACAGGACAGAATAGAGCTGCAGGAGAAAACGCTAATGATAAAGCATCATGTATAATATGATAAACATCCGATAGCACATGTGAACATGCATATAACTTCATGAAGAACAATCTACAAGAAGACATACCAAAACAGTCAACAAGAGTAGCATCTAGAGCAGTGGTTCACAACATGGGGACACGCCCCCCCAGGGGGGGGGGGGCAATTTGAGAATGAGTTATTAACAGTAAATTTTTTGCATTTCTTATGGTTCTAGAGGCCTCGTATACAGCATATAAATATATATTGTGATGTATTTATGCATTTCAGTTCTCTATTATGTTTTAAAACTATTTGCTATTTTTCATACCATTTCATATTATTTTTTTTTTTAACAATTTCTTAGTGATTTCTTCCTCAGTGCTTCAACTGTTCATTCTTTTATTTTTCTCTTTCATGGATGCCATGTTCTTTGGAAGCTTGTTTAGACCAAGTTAATGGCCTTTTAGGCTTCCTCCATGTGAATAGGAGTTCACTTTTTGAATAAGAATTGTATGTGGGGGGGGGGCCCGCGGGGGATTTTAGAGATGTTTAGGTGGGGGATGGGCAAAAACAGGTTGGGAACCACTGATCTAGAGAGAAAGGATCAGGTACAGTTAATTTTTTTTTCAGATCATTTGTACTTTTAAACTTTCCTAAAAATATCACGTATCAAAATAAATATTAACCATAAAAAATAGAAATGTGAGATATTTAAGAAAATGTGTAATATACATATATGAAAAATAGCATGTAGAATATTAAAAAAGTCTACTTATGTTTACAATTATAAAATATGCCTTCTCTAATAACATTTCATAAATCATATTCCACAAAACAATGTAGTTTCTCAAAAAGTTATAGAAACATCTCTTTAAAAAGAGACTCTGTGGGTAAATATATTTAGGAAACAAATGTAAAGTTAAAAACTGAATTAAATTCAAAGCCCATAAGCTCTTGAGAATAATTTGTACAGTTTGAATGTCTCATGTGTTTGAATTTTGTGCAGTTGTTATTTAGAAACAAGGGGCTGGGTAAGTTACTTCTCCTCCTTACGCCTCCATGGCTGGAAGCGTAAAACTATCTTCTGAGGCTGTTGATGGTGTGAATAAGACACTGCACACTGTGCAGCAGCAGCTACCATCTGGCACTGTGATTAGCAGCCCTGAAGGGCCATCTGACCCTCTGAGTGCACATTCCTTCACTTCAAGCACAGAGCTCTAACTGGAATTGCTGAGTCTCACTGGGAGTTTCCAGAAGACACAACATTTGACTGAACTAGCTTTAATCAACTGTACACATTTCACCCATCAACACCGTTGGCCAATACAGGCATGGCTTCTTAGCTCCTGTTTATGACAGGGGGCCTCAGAAAACTAATGGACGTCGATAAAAAAAGTCTCCAAAGAGTGTTCCCGACGAAGACCATTCCTAAAGATTCCCAACGGTGTATTCATTTACCACTGTAGTAACTGTTCTCCACAATAATTCACCCAGGGTCTAACTGTGTGCACATCATTCTTCCATTCTAATGACCCATGTGTTCACCTGCTGCACTAGTTTCGACTGCCACCTGTTTGTTGAAGGTGACCATTCTTTCGACATTTTCCCACAGCCCTTCATGCGGCCCCTGCAAAAACTACAAAAAACAAAACAAAACAAAAAAAAAACACAAAAAAAACCCTACAAAAAAAAAAAAAATCAATCATATTCTGTCCTCAAAATTACTTCTCTAGCATCTCTAATCTGTTCAGTATTTGTTTCCCATCAGTAAACAAGGGATTAAATCCTGTCTAAAGAAAGGATTTCTGAAAATAAAAAGAATGATGCACAGAAAATTTTCAAAATATATTATCACTGAGGGAATAAACAAAAAGCTTATTTGTGGTCCCAAAAAGGAACCACACTGACTTCATAGTTAAAGTTTAGAGGACTCAATATTTAAGTTCTTCTAATATTTCTTAGGGTGATTTCACTCTTAGAAATGGTTTATAATTAGAAGATTAGGTTCAAATTTTGATTGCTACCTTTTTGGCAGCTGACCTTTGGCAAATTACTCGACCACCTTGAGCCTCAGTTTCCTCACCTACAAAATGGAAATAATAAAACTCAGATCAATTAAATATGTGTAAAGTACTTAGAATAATTCATGATACAGAGTATACTCTAATTCAAAAGGACTATCCATAAGACACTGGCTTCCACTTGCAGACCCCATTACCATATACTTAATGTCAGAGACAAGCCCAGTCCACCTGCTGAAGATGAGCAGTGCCCTATGCTGACTGGCACAGACAAGCTTCCACGCCTCTCATGAAGTCTGACTGCAGTTCCTGCTCTTAAGTTCCATTTTATTCAAAATCAATGCTATTGTGGCCATCAATAATACTAAAGTAATATCAGTCCAAGAGAATAAAGTTTGAAGTGGCATATTCATTCCATTGCTTCAAACCAGCAGCTTAGAAAGATACAGTACTATCTTCCCAACAGAATTAAAGCACATAGGGTTTATAATTTTCTCTATTTACAAAATCCTTTATGGGGACCTGGAGCGTCAGGGCAGGAGGGCATCTATGCCTTCATGTATTACCTAACTGAAACGTGTTCCTTCCCAGACAGTTTTTTCCAGGTCCTACCATGTGGCAGGCATTCATCAAACACCAGAGAAATACTCCATAAAAACTGAGTTTACCAGACGAGTAAAGGATTTCATCTCCTTGTGACTCAGATCAGTAAATAGCATTTCAATCATAAGAAATAAAATGATATTTAATCTCTAGTTTTCTTCACTTGGCATAAATTGACAACTCTACAGGAAAAAAAGTAATCAATGGACTTTCCTTTGAAGTACCAGAAATATATCTCAACCAGGCTTCTTCTTTACATCAATACCTCTTTTGTCTCCATCTGTTTGTCATTGTCTTTTTTCAAAATAACAGGCAACAAACAAATAGTAGTACTTTCCATTTTGACTTTACTATTATTAACATTTTTTTAACAGCTCAATAAATAAACTATAGCATAACCCAAGATGATTTGGTTAATTTATTATGTGTAATCAATTTAAATTAAGATTATATAAAGCACTCCTAGTATTCTAAATCTATAAATTCTTCGCAGAATTCACATACGCTAATACCGAACACATGGAAGCCATTCCAATTAACTCGCTATGCCCAAGGTATGTTCACCTGTAGCTTTTAATAAAACTAAAAATGTAATCTACAGCCAATTTTTGGTGTCCTATTTTAATATTATCCTGCATGTACATTCTGTTAAGCTTTAATAAATTTTAGTAGACAATAGTACAAATTAAAAATAAATAAAATGTGTGAATTGCTTCTACTTGAGGTTAAGAACAAAGTAGACAAGACAGGATATGGACACACCAACAACCGGAGACACAGAATAGAAAAGCCATGAGAATATAGGACATTCAAAGGGTACAAAACAGCAAGGACTGTCATTTCCAGAGTTTAAAAAACTACACCTATGAGTTTAAACACAAAATGTACTATTAAACAGTGTTAGCTAAACTTATTAAGAACAATGATTAACATTAATTGATGACTTACTATACACTGAAACACAGTTCCTGGTGTTTTAGAACTAATTGAACTCTCACAACCACCATAAGAGATAAGTGACATTACTAGTCCCACTTTACAAACCATGAAGAGATTAACTAATGTGTCCAACAAAACCAAAGTGACAGAACCAGGATTCACACCTAAGTGATCTGGCTGCAGAACTCACTCTCCTAACCATTCTGTTCTTCTGCCAAAGAGAGCAGAAAATGCTTTTCAGGCTACAAGTTCAATCCTAGTCACACACACTCATCGCATCTCACTACACACTTGTAAGCTCTTGTCCACAATGTCTATGTGTGCACCAGTGCCGTAAGCGCAGGACATTACTGCAGAATGAACAGAAGTGGAGAAGAGGAAAAAACATGTTTTGTTAACTGCCTGATAACAGTAGTTTTTTAAACTAGCAGAAACAATCATCTTTTGGTGAAGATTTATTTGTCCTCAGCTGTCGAGGTTTCACCTCCTTGTGACCAGGCTATGAAAGTAGCACTACTTAATGCCAATGCAACCCTAAGTGCAAGCGTGGGAACCAAAACTGCATGGCAACACAAAAATGCATGTCACCTAATTGAATCAGAATCTAGAATCTAATACTTAAGATCCTAATAAAATATTTTAAATACACCTAAATATACTGAAGAGGAACTCACAAGCTTGCCTAAAGTATCTTTAAACTCAGATGACAAAAAAAAGCTATAAGATTAAAAGATAATATCAATGAGAATTTTTTTACCCCCAACTTTTTAGCTACTATTTTATCTACAGGGAGAAAAGAGTGATTGAGATTTGGTCAATGAGAGAGCTTAAACAAAACGAGGTGGGAAGCTCAGAAAAGCAGCATATCAGCATCAAGTGAGAATACCTTTTAGGTCTGGTGTTGGTCCCATGAGCTCCACAAAGCAATTCAATGCACATGCTGCAACATAAGCTGACCACAGGTGTCATTTGATAGCCCTCTCGAGGCAATGTGTTAAAAAAATCAAAATAACAAAAAACAACAACCCTTCCTAACAATAAGTTTAATCAATTGGCAATAAAATCTAGGTTATTTAAAAAAAACAAGTCAAACATTTTCTACACAAACAAAAAGTCATAAGTATTCACTCGACAAAAGGAAACTAGGCAAATAAAACCTCTCTAAAAACAGTATTTACAGTAGATAGTTAGGTCTTTATTAATTAAACTAGAAAAACAAGAGGTAGAATGAAAAACAAAAACTAGACACAGTATACTTTAAAGTAAAATGTCTAGAAAACTTGTGATCAACACAGAATGTTGATGAAACCAAACTGAGGCTAGTTAAAAGCCTTCTTTTTCTGTTTACTAATTCTACAAATGATCTGACATACACGCAAACTTATTTGACTGTTCTCATATAAATCTCAAACATTTTAGATTTTCCCAAAGTTTTAGTTACATACTTTTATATATACAACATTACAGTTTGACTAATTCCCAAATTGGAAGCTCCTCGATTATAAAGACCAAAGTAAGTTAACAAGACTGACTGAGTGATAATTTAGTTGGCTAAATGAAAAATGATAATTAGCAGGGCAAAATCATGACACCGCCTTTAAAATGTTCATGCTTCTGACATGAAATAATGTGTAGTGCTTTATACACAAAAAACCTGATATTTTATTAGAATGCAAAAGTTTAATTAATTAAATTATTCACAGAAAGACTTGCCTCCATTTTTAAAAACTTACCTTCTTTTTATCCCTCATTGAGCCTTTGCCCCGGACCATAATTTTACATCCCGTTTCTGCTTCAAGCTGTTTAGCTGTAAGTCCTCTAGGTCCAAGGATTCTCCCAACAAAATTAAACTGGGGGGAAAAAAAGTCATCATACATTATTCTCTTGCTTGAATTTATAGATATTAAAATTATTTTAAAATATATATTTACTTGCGCAAATGAAATACTTTTTAATAGTCAGTTGAAATAAATTAAGAGTCCTTATACATTTCTTGCCAAGTTTGGGGGAGGGGTGTTATAATAGCTCATTGTTTAGCAATAAATTTTCATATGTATTAATACAAATTATAAATTAGGAACAATACATTTGCCTGAAAAAGGTACTACACTGAACTGTCCATTAACATGTAATCTAAACCAAAGCATATAACAAAATCTTAGATACCACACAAGAATGCGAATGTCTTCTACAAAACTCTGCAATGATGGTGTTCAGGGAACTGTTCATTATGTTAAATAATATTTGTTGTTGTTGTTTTTAACTAAAATCCTTGGGGAAAATTCTTATTACTTATCTAACGAGCTATACTTTCTCTCAAGCAGCTGTTCAGAGACCATATTTTTGGGCTGCCTGTCAGAACTCTGCTCTGGTGGCCAAATGTGGATTCCACCCGGTACTAAACATTTAAGTCTTAAAAGTAAATGCTTTTTCATCACATTCCTTACAAGTTTTATACCTATACACTTATTTTCTTTTTCCCATTTCTACCTTTAACTTATACTATTTTTGCAAGGAGGCTTAACTCTTTTCATGGACAGGGGAGTGATAAAAATAATTGCATAAATAAAGAATTAGCATCCCTCAACAGAAACTTCTAGCCTTCATATACAGAAGTTTATCTTTCAAAGGGAGAGTGGGGGAAGCAAGACATAGATTAACTCTGAAAACTGAAAAGTAAATTTTCCTCACTCACATATAGTCTGTATATGAGATAAAATACCATCACTTCCACAAAAATCCAAAGGTAATGATTCCTATGCATACAGCTTCCTATTTTTTCCTTGCATATGAGCCACTGCTGGCATGCCATTACATAAAAGTCATATGCTACAATTCACTGCGCTCAAGGCTTAAGCTAGGGCACTTCTTCAGTCTTCTGTGCCTCAATGGCTCTTACTCTGCTCACCAAGTTGCTGACCAGCATCCCCACATCCTAAGTGACTCACAAATCAAAGCTGGGTAGTGCATGAGGACAGCTGGAAGAAAGTCCTCTTCCCTCAGATTCTGATACAACGTTTTCCATCCGAAGTTGAGACTGTCCTCTAAGCACTTGATCTAGCTCTACAAGCTCCCCAATTCTGAAATGTGCCTGATCCACCTCTACATACTATCCCTTATCCCTCCTAGTTCCCCAGCAGAGAATACTTCACCTCTTCACCCAGCCTACAGCCCTGCACTCTCATCCACCTAACTATTACTCCCTTGAAGGTACCTCCTTTCCTCTTCTTGCTACTTTTAAGATTTCCTCTTCTGCTGGAACCATGGAATTAGAATTACATAGAAAAAAGACTTCACCACAGCTAAATAATCCTTACAGTTATTACTTATTAATAAGCAATGTTTTAAAAGCAGTCAAAACCAACCAACATATTACATCTATAACACAAAATTTTTGTAACCTTAAAAATGAACCAATCTTTATTACCCAAGAACAACAAAGCTCAAGTGTATTAAAGTGCATACCACTGGGATTCTAATACAGTAGAAACTGTCAAGGTCATCCTCAGAATATTGTAAGCAGAGAATGAAAAAATTAATCATAGCAGCTGCTTTGTCTACTGCAGCCAATTTAATATCATTTGCCTTGCATTAAAATTCATTGTGTTGATTTATCATGCTAGTTCTTCAGCTTCATGCAATTAAACCAATGTCACAACACATTCAAAAATAATAATTTCATACAACTGGGGCTAACTGCAACTTTAAACACCCAAAGAGCAAGCAAGAAAAAAGACACTCATTAGCCCTACATTTTAAGTACAGACCTTTCCACGGCTCACCTACATTTATGCCTAAAGAAGAGGTTAACAACAATTATGTCTAATGATGCTCACTTCATTTTAAATAGAATTAACAGATTTCTACCAATGACAATACACAAAGCATTATGGTAAGTTTTTCCATTAACCTTTTAAGATATCTACAATTAAGATAAAACTTCCTGTGACAGGCTATCAAAACAGGTAATTAATAAAAAAAAATGGATCACCAAAAGCATTCCAGTGAAATACTTCTAAGAAATGTTAAAGAGTAACTTCTGCTTAAAACTTTGGAATATTCTGTAAAAATATGCATTTCTTTGGGTTATTTTCTACACAGATTAGTAATGTTTCTAAATAGTGTGTTTAGTATTTCTAAAGTGAATTTCAGTTAGATACCTTACAAACCTTACATTCTACCACTTAAGTGACATAACAGGTATGAAACACCACATGTATATTTGTTGATGAAGCCTTTTACTTTAGCAAATGACCAAAAAAAAAAGAACCACTTCAAGTGTAACCAACAGCAGCGAGCCCATCGTATGGAGTGTGTAAGATGGGAGAGAGTTATGACTACTCAGCAGTACCAATAACATCATCTTGTTCAATGTTGTTTCTCTGTAACATTGATGAGATACCTCAGGAACTTAACACTTTTTTATATCAATTAACCCATGGTAAAAATTGGTTTCATTATTCCTTATTTTGCTTAAAGTCACAGAACCTATGGATAACATTAAGTGAGGACTATTCAACTGTTTTTAATTAAAAGTACCAGAATGAATACATCAAAATGTCTTCATCTGGGGGAGACAAATGTCTTACTCCTTTTCTACCTTCAAATTAATTATAGATAAGCAACCAAACATGTCTCCTTATGCTACCTAATAATTAGTATAGGAATCATTTTGCAAAACTTTTCACATATGTGAACTTTATACACATCTTCTGTTGGCTATGCAAGAAGAGGCACTTTCACCAGCAGCTTAAAGGGGGAAAACAGTAACCAGTAATAACCCAAACCTGACACCTGTGAATGTAGATATCCTAAATTATGACAAATCATCTTTTGAGTATAAACATAATTGGGAAAGAATCTAAAACCATTTTTTTAAAAATCAGGTGAATAAGAAAATATCCTCTAGTCTAGAAGCTATATAACAAGTGTTTAGGGAAAAATTACCTGCACAACTAAAATAAAAATATGAGGCAATAAAAGCCAAGAGTTTTATGATGTAAGTATATGACAATATATATGACAGCTCAAGATACAAACTCTTATTACACACAAAATCCTTTAAAAGATGCTAAACTTCTTTTCAAACCTTTATTTTGCTACCACCTTTCTGTTCAGACACATAAGCAATTCACTGTTCTCTAAAAATGGCAGGCACTTTGAAATTTTCTCTGTAACACCTTCTTCTGTCCTTCCTTCTCACCAACCATGTCAAATGTCTCTCATTACACAATACTGAGCTCACGTTTCTTCTGTGACTTCCTTGTTATTCTTACCTCTAGACTAGTGGTCGCCAACCTTTCGGACCTCACAGGTCACCAGTGGTCCGCGGACCACCGGCTGGCGCACTCTGCTCTAGACAGTTGTACTTTTTCTTCTCCCCCTCCACAGTGACCATCTCAGAGTGCTTGGCATCCAGCCTCAAAGAACTCCTATCACATGGAATGCCATGATCTGTGGCAGGCATTCCCAAGTCAGGAACCAGCACCTGATTTTTTTATTTTTTATTTTTACACTTCACAGTACCTCACACAACATACAGCACATAGAAGAAACTAATACTTGTTCAAATTGTTGAATGATACAACTTAAAAAATGTCCACAGAAATCATAAGATTTTTTTTCATCCACTAGTAATAAATCACTCACTCAGTCATATGCAGCACAAGAACTCTTAATACATTTCAGAAATTTCTCAAATGGTTAAGCCTGGCTGACTGATCTCAGGATAAATTCCAAATGACAGATAATGTCATAAAAACAAAACTATAATTTCCACTTTCTATTTCAATACAGAAATATCATGAGTGCAAAGACCATGTCACTCTCTATTTCTTAGGTGTTGAGTATGTAGAAGTATGTTTTATTAATGAGTGTTCCAGTATGAGCCAGCTTCTAATGCTTGGCAACTCTACATGCATTAAGTTCCTTAATGAGGGTAACCCTGGAAGGCAGTTACCATTATAATCTATACTTAATACATGACAGGTTACAAAAGTAGCCCCAAATCCTAGAACACCTAGATTAATCAGCATAGTACAATGCCTTTCTCCTACTAAGACCTTAAACATACACCCTGGTCACATCAGAACTCACATTCAGTTTTCTCATTCTTGTTGCTCATTCAAAATGTTTAGTAGAAAGCTTATAAAAACTTTTGCCTGGCCTCCTGCAGCTGATCAAATGATTTTCTCTCATCACTGATGTTCCTATTTCTCTTAGAAAAAAGAACTAGAAAAAAAACCAACCCTCTTCAGATTCAGTTATTATTTTTGTAATGTCTTCTTCACCTACATCCCATAACATATCATTACACTATTTCTATGTAACCACACCGTGCCATTCTCAGTATTTTCATCTGTCGTTATGGACTGGGATCACTGTCTTCATAAGCATCATATACATCCTTTTTATCTTAATTGAGCCACTTATATGAATATTTCAATGACAAATATGTATAACTTCAAAAAAGAGAAAGAGGAGAATATAATTATTTAATTCAAGATTGAGCTTACAAGTGTCACCTCAGACCCAGAATATAAGTCGAGGAGTTGAAATATGTGTTTTGACCATTCATTAAATAGTGCGTAAGCTCTCTGAAATTGATTTCCTAAGTTTTGCTGCATAAATATTACCTGCCTCACACATTGCTACAAAATTATTAATTCAGCTCTGAAAGTGACATGTTTTGGGCACAAATTTTAGTCCTACCTGACCTCCTGATAACTGTCTTACGTTACCCTCGTTCAATACAACTCAGTTTTCAGTGGCTTCTAACTAAATGACATTCTGTTACTATGGTATGCTTATCATCTCTTCCTCTTGATTCCTCTACAATGTTAATTATAAAACCGTCTTCTTCTATATTCTCTATTCTCAATGAACAGCACCACCAGTAAGGCCCTCTCTCATTCTTAGCCTCCACAGGTAACAGACTAGGAAATCTTAAGATTTTCATTAATCTGTCCCCTTTTCTTCATTTCAACTGCCACTGCCTTAGATTAGGCCCTGGAGCTATAACAGTACCATGAGAGCAAGGATTATGTCTCTTATTCTGGTGCCAGGTGCCTATCATAGGCCACACATGACCTTCTGGAAGAATGACACCAACATTTCACTGGTTTATACTCAGATCTCTTCTTGAGCCTTCATGATCCTAATAAATTTGCAAATTTATTTTTCTTTTTATCTATCCTTCAAAATTGCAAATTTATACTGCTTTAAAAGCCATACAAATAAAAAAGAATCTAATCAAAACGATCACTGTTCTATAATATCAAACAATAAAACAGACACATTTTAAGCTCAATAAATTCCTTACCAATTAATGAAGAAAAATGATCATGCCAATGTGAAACAGAACAATGGACAGACTTATGCTAGGGAGGCTGTTTAACACTATTGCTCTTGGACTTGGGAAAAGCAGTTTTCTACAGGAGTCAAAACTAGATTTCAGAAGTCCCTAATCTATACATAACCTCTTTTGTTCTAAAGAGTTGGGTTTATTATTAAGACATACAATATACTTTCCCAAAGAAATAAGTAACTATATTTAGTTCCAAAGATTCTCATTTAGAAGTTTGATTTCAATGTATCTAGGGTGCACTGAGGCAGGTTCTATCAAAAACTACGGTAGTTGTCTGCTCACCAAATTCAAACCAAGAAAAGGCATAAATGATGAGTTTTTCATTCACAAAATAAATGTAGGTCACCTAATATAAGCGGGCACCAAGATGGGTGGTCAACTTAAGAGTGGTATCACCTCCCACTGCTCCACAGCCCATGTCACTGCCAGTGCTGGAGGCGGGGCTAAGAGGAGAACGACTGTTAGTGAGGAGACACTGCTCTCGCAGGTGGGCCAAGAGCAGACCAGCACCTCTCCCCTCCCCTGAATATCCAACAAACACCTCAATGTTTCCAAAATATAAACAGCACCGAGAAGCAGGTTTCTCTCCAAGTTTGTATTATATTACTTTTGTTATTTCAGTGAGAATCTGAAAGATATGGGTGTTAGATACCTGGGACTAGGTATCTAACTGATTTATAAATCTTTTGCAACAGTAATTTTAACAGAGCAGATCTTAGCAAACGTTTTGGATAGAAAAATCAGACATAATTGTATCTCAACTGAGGCTGAAAACACTTGCTTATAAGCAGTAATTTTTCCCTAAAAACTAACCTCATCTTTTAATTTGTCCTTCTGAATGCTAGCTTTTTAAATATTAAAATATATTACTTTAAAAAGAAAGTATCAGCATTTAAGACTCTGAGAAGGCTTATTATTCTTAACATTATTAAACTTTGAAGGCTCTCAATACACTTTTGCAGAGTGATATAAAAAGTAAACTTCAAAACCAAAACCAAAAGTAATGAAAATGACCTTCACTAAATTCATCTGCCAATTTTCAGGTGACAATCTTTAAAAACGGGGAAAAAAACACCCCCAAAACAAAAAACAGCAATAAACCTATACTAACTCAGAAGCTATAACTAGCCAAATTTTCTCTGCAAACCCAGGAAAACCCTTTAAAAGGGAATATAAAACTCTTGCTCCACTATCAACAAAGAGTATTATTATGAGACAACAGTACTGTGAATAACATTATAAATCTATATTACTACAGTTGCCGTGCTTGGATCCTATAAGCTTGAAAAAGACTTCAACAGAAATGTATCCAACTTATAAACCTTTGACAATGCATGTCATCATAATAGCCTAGATCTAACACATACCTTTCAAGGCTAAAATCATTCAAAATTAAAACCCACTTTACAAACATCAGAAAAGACAGATATCTTCATATAAAATCTGAGAAAAGTCTCACTACAATTTCATCATATCACATCCCAAGCAAACAGTTTAGCAATCTAATCTGTTCATGTATACACAGAACAACTAATATCTAATAGCTAGACCTTGCTATATTTGAAACTTATCTACCACTCTGGTAGGTCCTATAAAACAATTACTCAATAATTCAAAATTGATACCTAGGAACATTTAATGACAGAATTATTACTGACTCATTGAAATATAACATCTTTACTTATATCAGTCAGAGTTAAATCCATTCACACACTGCTTATAAGCGCTCCATGGACACAAACAAGTCCTTACTAACCTAAGGGGCCAAACTATCATTTGATGGCCTCTGTACAACTTTTATCTTCACTCGTGTCTGTCACTTTATGAATGTATGATAAACTTAAGTATTAAATGATTTAATGCAATATCTTTTATCTTTCATATAAAACTGTGGGCTCTTTCAAGGGTAGGATTTCTTTTCTTATTCACTCACGGGAACCATATTGAGTGCTCTATCAGATGCCATACGTTTCTTATCTTGATGCCTCCAAACAATTCTGAGCCAGACCTTCTAATTTCATAGACAAGAACACAAACTCTATAAAAGGAACATGAGCTCAAAGCCAACGGGACAGCCTCGATTATTCTCACAAACATCTACCCCACTTCCTTCTCACTGTGGACAGGGGGACCTGATGATGCTGTTTCTCATCTCAGCACTACTGACATCTTAGGCAGGCTAATTCTTTGTGGTGGGAGGCTGTTCTGTGAATTGTAGGATGTTTAGCAGCATAACTGGCCTCTACCCACTAGATGCCACTAGTAACCCCTCCAAGTTTTGCCAAACAAAAATATTTCCAGACATTGCCAAATGTTCCAGAGGGGCCAAACCTACCTAGCTGACAATTGCTGAGCTAAGAGAATGTTAAGAGATGGGACAAGAGCAGAAGCCTTACACGTGCTTAAGCAATCTGGCTTGTCTCTGGCACTCCAGTGACCTGCCGTGAACTGCTGGCACTTGGAGCTGAGTCCAACAGGAACTCCCACCAGCAACCAGCCTAGATCAAGGCCTAGATAGCCTCAGCTCAGCCTCATCAGCAGAGCCTTGGCCAACACACAGTACACACTCGAGCCCACAGAAACCAATTTGTGTTATTTTAGGGCACTGTGTTTTAGGATAGCCTGTGTTGGAGCATTATTGTGGCACCTGTTGACAAATAACACCAGTAAGGGGATAAATCAGGATTCTAAATCTAGGCCTGTCTAGCTCAAAAACCCACTATTATCTCCACTATGTTTAAGCTTTCTCAATTGAATTAATATCCCCACCCCCAGGATGTGATTGGTACACACTAGAGCACATTTTTTTTTAAATTAAATCTATATTTTTCAGATTATTACAGTTGTTCCTCTTTTTTCCCCCCATAGCTCCCCTCCACCCGGTTCCCACCCCCCCCCCCGGCCCTCACCCACCCCCCTGTCCTCATCCATAGGTGCACTATGTTTGTCCAGTCTCTTCCCACATCCCCCACACCCCCCCCCCAAGAATAGTCAGTCCACTCCCTTTCTATGCCCCTGATTCTATTATAATCACCAGTTTATTCTGTTCATCAGATTATGTATTCACTTTTTAGATTCACTTGTTGATAGATGTGTATTTGTTGTTCATAATTTGTATCTTTACCTTTTTCTTCTTCTTCCTCTTCTTAAAGGATACCTTTCAGCATTTCATACAATACTGGTTTGGTGGTGGTAAACTCCTTTAGCTTTTCCTTATCTGTGAAGCTCTTTATCTGACCTTCAATTCTGAATGATAGCTTTGCTGGGTAGAGTAATCTTGGTTGTAGGTTCTTGCTATTCATCACTTTGAATATTTCTTGCCACTCCCTTCTGGCCTGCAAAGTTTCTGTTGAGAAATCAGCTGACAGTCGTATGGGTATTCCCTTGTAGGTAACTGAGTTTATTTCTCTTGCTGTTTTTAAGATTCTCTCTTTATCTTTTGCTCTTGGCATTTTAATTATGATGTGTCTTGGTGTGGTCCTCTTTGGATTCCTTTTGTTTGGGGTTCTCTGCGCTTCCTGGACTTGGAAGTCTATTTCTTTCACCAGGTAGGGGAAGTTTTCTGTCATTATTTCTTCAAATAGGTTTTCAATATCTTGCTCTCTCTCTTCTTCTGGCACCCCTATAATTCTGATGTTGGTACGCTTGAAGCTGTCCCAGAGGCTCCTTACACTATCTTCGTATTTTTGGATTCTTTTTTCATTTTGCTTTTCCGGTTGGGTGTTTTTTGCGTCTTCGTATTTCAAATCTTTGACTTGATTCTTGCGATCCTCTAGTCTGCTGTTGGAACTCTGCATAATATCCTTTATTTCAGTCAGTGTATGCTTAATTTCTAGTTGGTCCTTTTTCATAACCTCGAGGGTCTCACTACATTTATCGGTGGTCTCACCAGTCTTTTTGAGGGTCTTACTAAATTTATCGGCCGTTTCTAGAAAGTTCTTGAAAAACCTTAAAAGTGTGGTTTTGAACTCTATATCGAGTCGTTTGCTTCCCTCCATTTCTGTCATTTGTGACCTGTTTCTTTGTCTCCGCATTTTTTTATGCTTCCCTGTGTTGGTAGAGTGGCTTTGTGTGCTAGGTGTCCTATAGGGCCCAGTGGCTCAGCCTCCCCCAATTACCTGAGGTGGACACTCTTGGCGCACCCCTTTGTGGGCTTTGTGCACAGTCTTGTTGTAGTTAAGCCTTGATTGTTGTAGATATCACTGGGAGGAATTCACCTCCAGGCCAATTGGCTGTGAGAATCAGTTGTGTCTATGGTGGGAGAACTTCTGTGCTGAGGACACTCTTATGAGGCAAGACTTGCTTCAGTGGAGCTTTGGTGCTCACTGAGTCTGCCCCCTGAGTGTGTCCCTTATGGATCTGAGTTGTTGTAATTGGATGGTCCCACTCTGACCACTGGGTACACTGGCTCTTGGATCTAAGGAGGTGCAAATTTAGCCTCTGCCTAAGGCTACCCAGCAGGAGCTACGAGGAGATCTGCAGATTCCCCTTCCTTGTTTGGGGTTTGGGGGTGCCCAAATGAGGCCCAGCTGTGAAGCAATGCAAGCTGCTGTTAGGTAATTTTCAGATTGCAAAGAACCAGGGCATTCATATGCAAAAGCCTCTGCAGCAGCCTGGGTGGGGCGGGGTCTCAGGGAATCAACAGGGCGGAGCAAGCAGCTATGGCTGATCCTCAGCCCTGCCCTACGGGGCCCCGTGTCTCAGTGTCCCGGTAATCGCTGCAAGCACCTCAGAGGGAAAGCCGCCCTCGAGTTCCAAGTTCTGCCTGCTGCCAGACAGTCCAGTTTCTCCCCGTATGAGTCTAGGTCCCCAAAGACTCACCCGGAACTGGAGTTCAGAACAGTCGGGGGCTTGTGACTCCGTCCCGATTCAAAAAGAGAGCGGTGTCCTCAGTTGCCAGCCCTTGCCGCTTGCGCCTCCGTACCTCTGCACTTCCGCACCTCCTCTGAGTCTGTGTGCTTTTCTCTTTCCTTCTAGTTGTAGAATTTCCACTCAGCCAGCCTTCCTGTGGTTCTGAATGATGTCCGTTTTGTCTTTTAGTTGTATTTTTGAATTTGTTGTGGGAGGCAGCAATTTCCGGTGTTTACCTATGCCACCATCTTGGTTTTCCTCTAGAGTACATTTTCAATGGGCTACTGATACCACCTTCTCATTCCCACATCAAGCCACTGATTTAAAAACACTGTGAAGGACATTATACGTACTACCTCCTTTCTGAAACATTGAATCTGAGACTTTCTTCTCCTGTCACCCCAGAGCTATACACAGCCAAGCCCACAACCAGAGCTCCAATGAACACTGCCATAAACAAGGTGCTATGTGCAGATGCGGAAGTTTCTTTTAAAGATTTACCAATATTTCAAAGAATGAGGCTGTCACAAAGATATGCACAAAAAATATTTATTGTCCATCTAACATTACCAGGTAGGTAAATGGAGATATGAAAATATACAAAATCCCCACCGTCAAGGAGCTCACATTCTGGTAACACTTACACAGTATACAGGCATCTTCCAAATGCTTTCCATGCATAAACTCATCTCTAACTCTTCATAATCCCGTGGAAGAGTAACCCTATTACTATCTCCACTACAGAGGTGAGGAAAATGAGGACCAGAAATGGTAAGTAATTTGCCCAAAGTCAGAAAACAAATAGCAGAGCCAGCCAGAGGTCTTGGTCTGAGTCCGTACTTTTGACAACTATGCAGCACTGCCCCTTTGAAACTTTAATAATAATAATACAAGCATTTTTTAATCAAGTGGAATGAATTCACTCACAAAGTCAAGCTTATATACAAATGGGGGAGCATATGTGATGACCTCTAAGATTTAAGTGGCCAATATCTAATTCATAATTCTGAAATAAATCTTTTCCCACACTGCCAAAATCTGACAGACTCCCTTGTTTTATTTGATATTCATATTTTTTAGAGGTGAGATAAAGTTCCTAATATATACCACAAAACAATACTACTCTTTTGGTGTGTATTAATAACCCCAAAGAAGAAAAGCTCAAAAACTACATGCAGATCCCAATTTTGCCAAACTCAAATCCTTTTTTTATTTTTTAGAATAGTTTACTGATTTTTAGAGAGAGGGGAAGAGAAAAGTGAGAAACATTGATGTGAAAGGGTAACAGTGATAGGCTGCCTCCTGCACACCTCCTACCGGGGATGGAGGCGCAACCGGTACGTACCCAGACTGGGACTACAACCGAGCAACCTTCCGGTGCACTGGATGATACCCAACCAACTGAGCCACACTGGCCAGGGCCAAACTTAAATTCTTTTAACAAATTTAAAATCAAGGTATTAAAAAAAGTTACCTGGAGAACCAAAATAGCTTTATATTAATAAACTTTTGCTCCTATGAATTATACTAATTTTCTCATTTAAACTGCTTTGTTAAAATAGACATTTTGAGGTGCTAAAAGTTGTCTATAACTCATATACCCACCTATTGGACATGCTCGTACCTGGATATCTGACTTCAAACTCAACACCTCTAAATCAGAACTGCTGAACCCCCACCTCCTTAACCTGTTCCTCTCCAGTCTTTCCTAGCTCAGGAATTGGCAATTCCTGTAACTTCAACTGGTCAAAACCTTTGAGCTACTCATGACTTTCCTTCACACCCCATTATTCAATCAACAAGTCCTTTGGCTTTAAGTTAACAATCTATGTAGCATCCAAGCATTTCTAAATTCTCTTGTTCAAGTTCCCTCCTGTTCCCTAGTTGGTCTCCTTCCTGCCACCATCACCCAAAGGCCTTTCTCCACACAGCAGCCAGAATGAATCTATTAAAACCCAACCAAGTTCATTCACTCCTTGGCTCAAAACATCTGAATGTCTTCTCCTTTTACTCAGGATAGTAGCTGACATCCCTACTGGAGCCCTCAGCCCCTACATAGTATGTATGGCCCCTCTGCGTACTCTGTAACCTCATATCTTACCACCCTCCCCAACATGCTATGGCCAATGAGTCACTGCACTTGCTCACTCTGTCTGGAATGTTCTCCCCCAAGGTGATGTTCATGCCCACTCCCCCATTTTTTACTATAAACACATCCTCACCATGGATCTGCTTACCCCACTTTATTTTTCTCCACAGCACTGACTGCGCCTGAAGTAAATATTCATTTGCTTACTGTCTGTCTCTGTGAATGCAATGCCTGTTTCACAAAAGCAGAGACATTGTCTAGTTTGCCCTCTACCTGCCTCCTGGAAAAAAGCCCGGCAAAAGGACCACATGTCATCACACCTGTCTGCTTGGCTTATCCACCTTCTGGCGATATAAAATGAGAGCAGTGCTGCTGACACTTGAATGCATCAGAATCCTCTATGGGGCTGGAAGGCAGACTGCTGGGGTTCACCCCACCAGGGTTTCTGATTCAACTAGATACCATAGTCCTAGAACCACATTTTAAGAACCACTCATCTAGATAATGTTATGACCCCCCCCCTTTTTTTTAAAGAAAAATGAGGACCAAGCAGATCAAGGTTATATGCTCTAACAAGGTCTTAAAAGAATTCTATGTTAATGACTAAACAAGCAGATGAGAAGGCTGACGCCTTTTAGGAGACAATAAAATACCAATAGCTGACTTCAGTTGAGACAGCTGCCCAAATCACAATTTCTCATCTCTAGGAATCATTCCAAGAACTAGGGTATGTCCCTAATCATGGCAGATTGGTCCAAAACACATTCTCTAAGAATCTAAAGTAAGATAAAGTCTGGAAGGCACTGATTCCAAATTATGTTAAGAGTAAGGCTTGCAACAGAGAAGGTCCAAAGTCTTCCTAAGATTCTCATAGCTGCCCTGATTCCGTCCGAATCCTTTTTACTACACCCAAATATCTCCCAAATTCTTTCTTTTCCTACGTTATTAATAATTTTTGTATATTTGCAACCAAAATTACTTATAAAAAACAGTAAATGTGCTAAATTTGTAACAAATTGTATTGGAAAAGCAAATTGTGAAATATCAAAGCTTTTTTCCATTATTCCAACTTACGGCACTCTAGATTAGTATATTGTAAATATAACCACTGAATTTTAAGAGTACACTACACATCATAATTTCTGACCTTATACTGCCAACTCTTTCTCGTATTTCAGAAAAGTCTCTAAAACCTAGCAAAAAGCCACCAATTTGCCTTTATTTAATCAATAGGTAGTTGATGCCTATTATGTCCAATATCATGCACACCTGCAATAGCAATTAATAACAATGGTTCTTGAGTTAAGTACCTTTAAATACCTTGCTGGGTAGAGAAAGAAAAATAAGAAAAATATCAGCTAATAAAAGCTATTTCAGAGGAAGAAACTGAATGTGAAACAATGAGCAACCAGATTGCTTCTAGATCGGATGCTCAGGAGAGGCCTCTCTGAAGTGATGTTTAAGCTAAAACCTAACGACAAGAAGCAGCCGGCCAGCAGACCTCAGTGCACAGCTCACAGACAGGTGTCAGGCTGGGAACAGGCTCAACTTGTTTGAAGAGTCAAGGTAACTACAGAGTGTATTGAAAAAGAGGGAGTCATTTACAATAAGGCCAAAAAGATAGAAAGGACCATACCAAGTAGGGCTTTGTAACAAAAGGCAAAGAGTTTGGAGCTCTTTATAAATGAACTGTGCAGAACAAGGAGGCTATCTGCAACAAAATGCTTATAGAGAATAGTTGAGCAAGGGATTAAAAAGAACAAAAAATAAGTTGCAAACAAGTTGTTATCATAGAAATTTTAGAGCCAAACAGACTCTTAGCTGTCACATGGTACAAACTCACATTTTACTAAAAAGACAATGTGGCCCAGGCTGTGGCTTCTTTGAGGTCAGGTCACAGATGAGCTGAGAGTTGTACTTAGTGCTCTCGAACATTCAGGCCAAAGCTCTTTACATAACTCTTGCCTTGATTTTTAATCTAAAACTAAGTCTTTACCATGTGCATTTCCAAAAGTGACCTAGCAGCATTCAGATGAAAACATACTTAGAATTTTTTAAAGTTATCCATGCCAAATTATTCACCTCTAGTCCTCTCATGAAATTATTTCAAAATGGCTGACAATGCTAAAGTGTTTACCATCAAACATACCGCATTCCAAAGTATGTACACAGAAAAAATATTGAATAGAACAAAATATACTTACATCTGGGTATTCTTTTACAGGCACATAAAGTTTCTCTTGTAACTGAACAATAGGTCCCACAGCATCAGGCAATTCCGCACTCCTCTTCTCTGCACTGCCATTTAATGTGTCATTGTACATGTCTTTCCGTACTCTGCTAATTTCTGTTAAAAGTAAAAATTTTAAATGAGTTAGACGAAAATATTCTTGCTAGTCCAGGAAAGAAAAGGGGGCAGGGGGATTTCACTGGTAAAGTGTTAAAATTCAAAGAAGTAAAGAACTGTTGACCTACCATTCTCTAGATCAGGGGTGGGCAACCCCTGGCACGCGTGCCAAACATGGCACGCCAGTAACTTTTGCTGGCACGCAAAACCCTCTCTTAAAATCTTCCATTCACAATTTTTTTCTAATATCGACTTTTTTTTCAGATAAATTCAGTGTAGGTGCATCTTAGATAAATAAGTAATTTTACATAACAAGTTATCTTAAAGACCATAGACATGGATGGACGAGAGAGGGGAAGAGCAATTTCTATGCCTCTGCCTTACCTCTCCCTGCCTTCCTAGATCCAACCAGTGTTTTGGTTTCATCCACATAGGCTTGTGAATCTTTGTTCTCAGTGATGAATTTTGTTAAGTCTCGTAATAGGAGTGGCCTGACGGATGAAAGTAGTAGTAGCTCGTGCATATCTCTGAAGGTCACAAAATATAAACCTGATGTAAAATCTCTGTCATCAGTGATGCAGCAGCAAAAGTCCCACTGATAATATCAAATGGAGTCATAAAGTTTTCTGTCGGACTATCAGTGTACATGTATACATTAAAACATAAATGTATTTTTCATCATCATATACTGTGTTTTTGTCGCTCGAATGAATTTTATTATTTTTTCAAGGTTCCTCACATGCGTACACCTTAAGAGATATCAAGTAGGCGTAACATGTTCTCAAAAAATTAGGGTTGTCACGCAAATGAATTTTGAGTCAGAGATTTTGCCACGCACTCACAAAAAGATTGCCCACCCCTGCCCTAGATTAAGTCTACAGGACTAAAGCTTCAAATTTATTTCTACTAGAAATTAAATTTATAGACCAAATAATACATTTTATTAAAACTAACCTCAGAGCCCAAGTTCTTATCCACTGTGATATAAATCTGGTATTTTATCTAATTCTCCATGCATATATGAGGCCAGAAATTCCAAATGATAACTTCAGTCAAATAAGCATCATAAGAATGCCTATCAGACAAAACTTAATACCAAAGGCTGCCTTCTACTTCAGATACACAGATTTTTTTAAGTTCAGCAGAAGTCTGATACTCAAATTTAGTATTTAAAACTTTAGGAATAAAGGAGATATGTTAGAGAGGGTATATAGAGAGAAGGAAGGACTGAACGAATCTTTGGAAAAGCAACATTTAAGGGGTAAGGAGAAGAGGAGGGAAACCAAGAAGAAATCGTAGTAGATAGAAGTAGGGAAGAGGTGTCAAAGAACCTAATAAATGACAGATGACTATTATTACATCCCAGGTATAAATATACTTCTTTAAAATAAAGTATGAGAAATCTATTTTAATGAGTCAAGTCCTGTACAAAGAAATTGATTAATTCTTTCAAGAATTCTTTAAGCTTCCACATTGTGCTAGAGCAGTGGTTCTCAACCTTCCTAATGCCGCGACCCTTTAATACAGTTCCTCACGTTGTGGTGACCCCCAATTTCATTGTTACAAATTGAACATAATTAAAGGATAGTGATTAATCACAAAAACAATATGTAATTATAGATGTGTTTTCCGATGGTCTTAGGCGACCCCTGTGAAAGGGTCGTTCGACCCCCAACGGGGTCGCGAGCCACCGGTTGAGAACCGCTGTGCTAGAGGCTCCTGACCACTGGTACCCGATAATGAGGGTTGTCATTATTAAATGAGCTGTAACCATCTCTCCATACTATAGATTATAACCTCCTTCGGGAAAAGGTTTGTGTCCAGTAGGATTTAAAAATGAAATCCTTTTTATTTATTTTTAAAATGTACTTTTTTGTCTTCCAAACATGGAATTTCAATATATTGTTATTAAGGAACTATCAAATATCACTTTAATTTTCTTTCTTTATTTAAAATCACTTTCAGCTAAATAAAATCCAACACAGAAAAAAAGGCATTATTGAAAGTGTTCTTACTTAGTCATTAAGTCTTCATTAGTGAAAACACTACTCTAATACAGTTTCTACTTCAATGATGACAATATTCATTTTATAACAAATTTTCTCTCTTAAAAAACCATTTGCCTATCAGAGCTAAACAAATATTTGTTTCTGAAAGCAAATGAAATTTTCAAAAAATCGAAAGAAGGTATCCTGGATTGAACTATATTATAAGGACAAGATCTCAATTATTTATTTTATGTATTTCCAGTTTCATAATACAATCTTTCCTAAAGATGGCCAGTATCAAGTTAGTGTTTTTCTTAAATTAGCATATGACAGTCATTCTCTAATCAAGTTTTCAATAACCAAGTAACAAGTGAAACATAAATATTGCTTAGGTAATTACAAGTATTTAACCAAAGGGAATTAAAATTTTTTAATCTAATTAAAAGTAAACATATATCCTTTGGTCCCAGTCTCTATACAAAAGCACCTTCAGTATTAGTTTATTACATTTAAATACTCTTTTTGAACTGCCCACAGTACTACAATAGTTTGAGAGCGGGAATGATTTTCCAGGTAAACATTTTATCGAATTAAAACACACACAAGAGAATCAACTATAAATGAGAAAATTCAGATGCCTTGATTAAAAAACACATAAAGCGCCCGGCCGGTGTGGCTGAATAGTTGATTGTTGACCTATGAACCAGGAAGTCAAAGTTTGGTCAGGGCACCTGCCTGGGTTTCTAGCTCAATCCCCAGTAGGGGGCGTACAGGAGGCAGCCAATCAATGATTTTCTCATCACTAATGTTTCCATTCCTTCCTCTCTGAAATCAATAAAAATACCTATTTTTTAAAAAACATAAACATACAAAACCCAGTAACCTTCACATATCCAACTAGATGATATAATGGAAGACATATTTCCAACTTAAGCTATATTTCTATAAACATTTGTGATTCTTTTATTAATAACTGAAAGTTCCATGAGACTCTGTTACCCTCTGTCTTCCCAGCTTCTAGAATCCTGCCTGGAACTTAGTGGGCCAGATCCTCAATTACTACTCAGTAGATTGGATGGATAGGTGGGTGAATGAAGGGAGGAATGAGCTAGGTTCTAGGGCGTTGAAGTAAAACAAGTCACGGGTTCCAGCTCTCAAAGAACTTAGTCTAATATGAAAGGTATATAATATGAAAGGCATATAAACAAACAGATAACCTAACGCCTCTGAACAGTAAGGGTACAGAGACAGTGGTAGCACAAAAGCAGGAGTCATCAACTAGTGCAGGTATTAGGGTCAAGAAAGAAGTCAAGAGGAAAGAAAGTCTGATATTTTTCTAATGACAAGGAGTCATGTAAAGCAAAAGCACACTCGGTATAATTAAAATTCTGTTTTCTTAAGATAAAGTCTTTTTACCATGTTTCTTTCAGTCCCTACAATATATCACTCAATATAATAAGTGAACACAAATTCTATATGAAACAGTACACAAAAGATGACTAAGACAGTGCTAGTTCTCAAAGAATTTACAATCCAATGCATCGTGGATCTCACCAGTTGAGAATGAATACTACCCTTTATTAACAGCAACTTTCTAGCCAGAAAATCATTAGCACTTCTTGGCATGGTATTTATAACACTCAAGTTAGAACAAGTTTTGGTTTGAGTTCTAAGAGCAACTGCTTGTGTGATTTTAAACAAGTTTCTTATTTAACCTTTATGTGCCTGTACCTCATATACTAGTAATTAGAGGCTGCTTTCTGAGTGACTCAGTTGAATCCACTGGTTTCCAACCTCCGTATACAAGTACTCCATTTATTTCCCCTCATGTTATAAAAAGTTCTGTCTCCAAAATTGTTCATTCTATTAAGTCCTGGTGGTCAGAGCTTTGGTTTATGTTGATATCAAGTGATATAATCACCGTCAAAAAGGCATGTCATGAGTATGGGTGACACTCTAATTCCTTCATAGGTGGTGGATTCACAGATGCTTCTTTATGAAACACAGGAGTGCTTCAAAATTAGTATATTTCATATGTTCTTCTGTTATATCAAACATAACATGACAATGCTCAAATGTTCCCTCATCTCCACACTCACTACCTACTTCAAATCACAGCTGTGGTTCAGAGAACTGAAAGTTCAGAAACTTTTGTTTACTCACCTAGTATAAAAATTCTGCCATTTGTGACATGAATAGACCTTGAGAATATTATGCTAGGTGAAATAAGCCAGTCAGAAAAAGCTAAGAACCATATAATTTCACTAAGACGTGAGATATAAAACTGAAACTCATGAACACAAACAGCAGTATGGTGGTTGCCAGAGGGAAGGGGGCTGGGATGCTGAAGGGGGTCTAATATATGGTGACTGAAGATTTTACTTTGGGTGATGTGCACACAGTACAACCAACATACAGATCTTGTATCATAGAAATCTACAACTGAAACCTATACGATCCTATTAACCAATGACACCCCAATAAATTTTAATGAAAAAAAACTTTCCCATTAATAAATCAGCATTTCCAAAAGTTTAAAAATAGATAAGTAAAAATTCCCACTACACTGACCCAAAAATATCTCTAAGATCAAGACGATTTTGTTTTAGGCATCTCTTAAGTTCTTAAATGTTACAAATTTATTTTACGGAACCAAAATTTTTCCTAAACTTTCTTCCCACCCCAATACTCCAAAGTTCATAAAATAGGTCAAATGCCTCTTTCATATGACAGTCCTACAAATATTTGAAGAGTTCTGTAATATCTAGTGTCTTCTTCTCTAATCTGCATATAATAGCATGGTTTTATACCCTCCCACTCATCTAGACACCTAGATGGTTAGATATCTAGATGGTTAATTTGTCTTTGTCCCTTTTACTACAGAAAATCCTGTATGCCATACAGCCTTCCCTAACAACTGATAGGTATGAAGACTGAGGTTGCCTACCCTCCAGTCCCAAATATCCCACCTTTCAGTGCGTTCAAGAATACCTATACTCTTTGCTGAGCACATAACACTGCTGACATGCTGGTGGTGGTCCCAATCCAAGCCTCCACCATCGATACAATTCTGTCTCCACGGATGCATACCTACTGAGTCAATTAAAAAAATTTTTGTGGTTCTTTTCTACTAGACACAGCCCTTCAGACTTAAGTTAATCTCATCAGTTGACATTCTTTAGGAATGATTATTCTGAGTCTAGGATCCAACTAACTGCAATTTCATTGAACACACACTTCTCTAGCCTGCATGCTAAAATGCAGGCACAACTTATCAATTACCTGACAAAAATCTGAAGCCACACTAGGACCTGAACCTCCTCCCAGATCTATCAGTATAAACAGGAAATAATCTGTTTTAGAATATACAGGTTGTGTCATCAAGTTTAGAATATAAATTTTTCAGTTTTGGGGAATAGTCACCTTTCCACCATTCAGCTCCTCTAATTTTTCCATGTTTTCTTGAACAGTCATCACATTTTTTCAAATCTCAATGTCCTGAAAACTAAATTTTTGTTTAGGACTAAAACTTTGTTTCACTTACAAAAAAAAAAAAAAAAGACAAGAAAAACTTTGTTTCACTTATGCTACTTACCGTCTAGTCATATTTCTCTGCTTTAATTATCTTGATGTTTGTCCTTTTGCAAACTAAAGCTCAATTATCGGTAAATAAATTCTGTTTATAGAAGGGAAAACAGTCACTGCACAGTTCTGTTTTGTGACCTCTTAATATACATCACCTGCCGTAAGCCTTTTTCCTTCCCCTTAATTCATCTAACTACGACTTTAAGTAAAAGCTTTGTTCCAAAATCATTCTTGCATTTCATAAGCCTCAAGCTCATTTCTGCCTATGGTTTTCTATCACCACCACTCTTCTATTGTTTCTGAATTATTGTATGTGTATCCTACCCTTTGCCACCTTAAAATTTTACAAATCCTTTTAAAATATGAACTATTGATTAACTAACAGACCTATGGAAAAGTACAATGTCACAATTCAAGATAACATGAATAATACAGAATAGGAAAATATAAGGTAAGAAATCTAACTGATTAAAATTAAGTAGTCATTTCCCACATAGATAATAACTGCATAAATTCAATACTGCAATGTTGGAAGACTAGGTAAAAAGAATAAAACATAGCCCTATTTCACTTTCTGGCTTAGAATTTTTCAACAAATTTAAATCAAGAAAATAAGAATTGAGAAATAATAAAAATATTAACTAGCTCAGTAATAAATAAAAAACTATCCATGATATACAAATAAAATGCATGAAAGTACCATTTTTAGGATTTGCAACATCCCAAATTAAAAGATGACTGTTATAAAACTGAAAAAATTTTCATACAAAACATGTCATGTACTCAATGTTACGGTAGCTAACTCTAATTGCTCAACTGGCTATTCTGATGTTATAGATATATTTGGGCATCTATCTGATTTCTTTGTGCCTTACACTTAAATCCATAAAAAAAATTACATCACTGTAATACAGCTGGAGCTATAATGAAAAAGTTATGGTATCATTTGACCATTATTTTGTTTTTAAATTTCACATTTTCCATTAATTTCTGCAATAAAATAAGAGCCAACTATTTATAAAAATATCTATGCTTTGATGTTCATAGTGTAAATTTTATAAGCAAAGTTAAAATGCCAGCTTTTACCTTTTCCACTGAAATTTAAATGAGCTCTATTATTTCCTCACTATTGCAATTCATCTCTCGCTGGACACTAACTTGGCACACTTCCACAAAGAGCAAAGTGAGATTTTAGTTATTTTAGTCGTATTAGTCTCTACTTACATGATATTCATTAAATATTAACATATAGGGTGTATTTATAACCACAGAACAATTGTCACTACATAGTGCTGTCATATGCCCTTAGTCAACACAGCTCTCTTCTCTTAAAAGAAACCTCTCATTCAGGGTTTGCTAAATCCTGGGAAAAGCTTTAAAGATATTTTGAGCATAGCAAAACCCATAGAATAACATAACTTCACTGTGCTCATTTTAAAAAGCCATATTCACAAGCTACAGAAAGCAAATGCATTAAAAAGCTGATTATTAGAGAATATGCACTATTTAGTGGAATATGTTTTGCTTACTCAAACAACAGAATAAATTAAATCTGATTTAACTTTGAGGTAACTACTTATTGAAAGTGGCAAGGAAAAAAAAAGCTATCAATAATTCTCTAGATGGGACCTTATTTTTAGGTTAAACTGTGTTTGTACTTCAGAACTATAAGCACAAAAAGAAAAACTAGAGTTAAATTCAACTTCATAGGCCTCCTTTAAACTGTCAAAATCAACAATTGTGCAAAACTGTTGATATATTTCACATAAAAAATGTGAAATAGCAAGTCTTATAAAAATGTCTATCCTATTTCCATGACTGTTCTCAGGAGCTGTTTTATGTTTTTGAAAGTTATGTAACAGTAGCTGCATTTTCCTAAAAAAACAAAAAAACTCTTTCAAAAGTTACAGAAAAAAATGTCTAATGAATGATTCAATGTATACTAAGTATGTGTATTTTTAGATAGACACAGAGAAGTTAAAAAAAAAAAAGACATCACACCTCGCCCTAGCTGGTATTGCTCAGTGGTTAGAATGTCAACCAAAGCACCTAGGTTGCCAGTTTGATCCCCATGGAGTGCAGGAGGCAACCAATTGACCTCTTTCCCCCTTTCTCTCTTCCTCCCACCCCCCCCCTCCTCTCCCCTTCCACTCTCTGTAAAAAGCAATGGAAAAAGTATCCTCGGGTGAGGATTAAGAAAACAAAGCTATTACACCTCAAAAAACTAAAAATAGAACAACCATATGACCCAGCAATTCCATGTCTGGGTACATATCTGAAGAAATCCAAAACATTAATTAAAAAAGATAGGCACTCCTAGGTTCACTGTAGCTAAGATATGGAAACAACCTAAGTGTCCATTAATAAATGAATGCATAAAAAAGAAGTGGTACATATATACAATGGGATATGACTGGCATCCTATATAATAAAAGGCTAATATGCAAATAGACCAAACAGCATAAAAACCAAAAACCAGTTGTTATGACGTGCGCCGACCAGCAGGGGGCATGCATGGAATATGGCGGGTGTTGGCCGCAGTGGGATGGTGGAGCAGGTGAGTGGGGGTGCCAGACCAAGGCGAGGCTCCGCCAGTCGCTGTCATAAGGGCGAGCCTCTGGCGGTCACTGAAAATTCTTTGCTCCTGCGTGCAGCAGTCCCGCCCAGCACTCACACCTGCTGCCAGCCCCAGCCCGGCTTGCACCTGCTGCTGGCACTGGAGCTGCCACTCGCACCCAGTGCCAACTCTGGCCCCGCTCGCACCTGCAGCCGGGACCGCCACTCACTCGGTGCCATCAGCGGGTGAGAGCAGTGGCTGCTGGCTCGGATCACCCTTGAGGGCTTCTCCACCTCCCCCTGCTCCTGAGGGGCAATCGGGGCAGCAGCCACTGCTCGAACCTGCTGCTGGCGCCAGCCCCGATCGCTCCACACTGTCAGCGGGTGTGAGTGGGGCCGGCACCTTCAGTGCGTGGGAGTGGCGGCGGCAGGAGCTGGGCTGCCGGCAGACAAGGGGACCAGGGGCTGTGGCGGGAGGGACCAGGTGTGGGCGCGGAGGATGGGCTGAGACCCGCCCCTGTGCCTACTTGCAGCCTCGAAGCCCACAGTTTCTTTCAAGGTGCACAAATTTGTGCACTGGGCCCCTAGTAAAAAGTAAAATAAAATCTTGCCATTTGCAGCATGATGGATGGACCTAGAGGATATTATGCTGAGTGAAATGTCAGACAAAGAAAGATAAATACCGTATGATTTCACTTACATGTGGAGTCTAAAAACCAAAATAAATGAACAAACAAAACAGAAACAAATTCATATAGAGAACAAATAGATGGTTGCCAGACTTGGGGGTGGGGGAGTGAAGGAATTAATACAAGTACAAATTGCCGTGGGGATGTAAAGTTCAGCATAGGGAATACAGTCAATCATGTTGTAATAACTTTGTGAAATGTCAGTCTGGTCTAGACTTACCAGAGTGATCACTTTGTAAGTTATATAAATGTCTAATCACTATGTTGTACACCTGAAACTAATATGTTATATGTCAACTGTAAAGATGTAATGACTATTAACAGTCATCTCTGAGAGATGGATTTACAGGAACTATTTAGCTTTCACATTATTATGTGAGTATTTTTGTGTTATCACTTAGAAAATAAAGATATTCTCATTTGGAGAATAGGAAGTACTTTAAGTCAAAATGCTGCACGTATTATTGAATTCCCTACACAAAATTATAATAAGGATTAAGTCATTGACTCCCAAATCTAAAAGAAAATCCCCAGAGACCTAGCTAATTAATTTTTACTGTATGAGCAACTCCACCATGCTAAAATAATTTATATGAATTATTACCTGATCCTCATCAGAATCTGAATACTGTAATAATATTAATAATTCTAATAATGCTCAAAGATTTAAAAAATTGGTCCAAGGTAACAGTAAGTCCAGCCACCTTTTATTTACAGTTTCATAAAGGAATTCCTGAAATAAGAATCTTAAAATTCACTTTAAGAGATGAGAGAGAATGTGAAAGAAAAAAATGGAATAAACCAACTTTTGGTGTATTACTAGCTGTACTAGAGTAAGTTCACCAATTTGCTGATGACACCAAAAACCAGTTTTTGTAGCCTCCGTTCACTCCCAGCTTCCTGAATGAGTACATGGACACTGCTGGTGTACATATAAGGGAAAATAGGCTACCAGAAGGAAAAAAAAGAACAGAATGGGGGAAAGGATATTTTTAAAGTGAATACACTAAAAACCTGTTATTTAATTGGAATAGGTATTCTTTCTCATTTAAATTGAATTTTGTTTGGAGGTTAGTTACTTTTAAACTATGTTAGTAAATTAAACATCAAGTATAATTTAATAAAAATTTTGCCTTCTAGTCATTTCATTTAGAATACTCAGGGGAAACCAGTCCTTGTTTCCATATAATACGCACTGTATGAAAATTTAAATTAAAATTTGATGGTTAAGAAATACTCATGGAAAATAGCTGAAGATGCAACAGTAAATCAATCCGTAGGTATCATCAGAAACCAGGTAAAAATAATACTTGAGAATCTGGTGATTTTTATTAATGACTCTTTTCCGAACCCTTTTAATATATCTGGAAGAATAAAAATAAACTCATCGTAATGGAAATGGATACCCAGGATATAGAAGTGAAAGAGAAATTTTTTTCAGCGTATAGTTATAGGTCATTTGAATTTTTGATAATCACAATGTATGAACATTTCAAAAATACTTTTCTTACAAATTCTTACTTGTAACATGATAGTGATAGTAATCGGTTATAATTCATAAGACCACAATGCCATATACTGAATAAAATAAGTATATGGGAGAGAAGGGACAGGTCACTCTTACAAAATTCCAGTTAAAATATAGAAAGATGGGTAGAGAAAATCACCAATAGAATACCATAGTAGCCAGGCTGGTGTGGCTCGGTGGTTGAGAGTTGACCTATGAGCCAGGAAGTCACGGTTTGATTCCCAGTCAGAGCACGTGCACAGGTGCGGGCTGGATCCCCAGTATGGGGCGTGCAGGAGGCAGCCAATCAATGTTCTTTCTCATCGTTGATGTTTCTCTCTCTCTCTCTCTCTCTCTCTCTCTCTCTCTCTCTCTCTCTCTCTTCCTTCCTCTCTGAAATCAATAAAAATATTTAAAAAAAAAAAAGAGACAAAGAAAACCATAGTAATAATTGTTTCAGGCAAAAGCCATTCAACAGATGCTAAAATTAGTGAACAAAAAATATGAGAAATAGGATATCGGTACAGTTTCAGAGTATCTCCCCACAAGACATTTAATTACAAAGGAAAAAAGAGACTGTATAGTAGAGAAACCTGGCAGATACCATCTTAACCAGGTGACCGAAGTTAATATTACCAAAGAGACATATACCGCTAGTAGGATGCACCGAGAAAGGCCAGACAGTATTTCTGCCATTTTCTTGCCAAAAAAGCACAATGTCAATCTAAACATGAGCAAACACCACACAAATCCAAATTGAAGAATATTCCACAAAATCACACACCAATAATCCTCAAATTTGTCAATAAAAGTGTCATGAAAGAATGTGACACTATCACAGACTGAAGAAACTAAAAAGACATCACCAGAGTTAGCTAATAATATTCTATCAATGTTAATTTCCTGGGTCCTATAATTGTAGTATTGCTGTTTTATGAGTTAATATTAACTTCCGTAACTATTTTTTTCTACTTTATCAAAGCCTATATTTATTTCAAAATAGAAAGCTAAAATAAAAGCTTTCACTTTGGCCTGCTGAGTTATTTAATTGGGGGTGAGATAGTTGGAGAGAATGAAAGCCATGCAAATGTCTTTTCTAGTTTTTGAAAAAAATAAAAAGCCTGCTTAGTAAAACTAGGGATCTCAAAAGCATTCAAAATAATCTCTAATGCAAAGTAATGTTTAACATGCATTGCTTAAAACACACACATATTTTAAACCCACCATAAGAACATAAAGAAAAAACTACAATCCATCAACAATGACCTTTTTGTAGAAAGCAAATCTAGTAACTGCATGTAGTAAGGAAAAAGGACCTGAGTTTACATAATTCTAGATTTTACTCCTGATTCCCTGCAGGAGGTAGCTGTGTGGCTTTGAACTTAACCCTGTGGGTCTGTTTCCTCTTCTGTAAAATGAAGTTAGACCAGATCACATATTTGGTCTGTGCATCTTCCTTTTCTTCCAGAGACCCCGTTTCTGTCGCCTATCTGTGTCAATGCCCCACAGGAAAGGACTGTGTTTGCTCCATTACCAATGGGGGACCTCATAGGGTCAATCCTATTCCTTGGCATCACACATTCCAAAATGTCTTAAACCACTGATACCCTTGGGAAGCACTACATCTTAATAGAACTATGCTGTACACATTTGTATTTGAGGAAGTGAGAGATCTGTCCCTGTGCAGTTTATCCTCTTCAAGCTCCAAATCCCTAAGGGCTTCAAAGGCATTTGGTAAATCAGAAAAATGAAACATATTCTTTTTTTGGAATGAAAAAAATCCCAAAATTTCTGAAGGAATTATGTCTGTGTAGGAGAGAGGTGGTTTGCTTTTCTTAGATAACAATTTCTTTGATTTTTAATTATCCTTTTCAATTGTATTCCAAATTCTACCTAAGCTCAATGGAGGAAAAATCTAAGATCTGTAATCATGCTCCATATGAATATCACCTTAATTTCATGAACAAAAGCTAATGCATGACAATAGATAATCGACTATAAACAATATTCCAAAAGGTCCTTTATAGCAAGCGTTGAGATTAAATTAGGAAAGAAAACTTCCATTTTTTAACAAGAGCAACAGATATCAACATGACAGGAGCTAAAAACATTATTTTTAAATGGCGAAACTATATGATCTCAAGTAAGCCAATGTTTGTTTACTATACAAAAAAAAAAATATGCTAGATTCAGAACTCCTATGTTATGCTACTGGCAGAACTCTACTTACTACATTTTTACTGCCGCTTAAAGTATATGTTCTCATATAGTCTTTATCACTTTTAAAAAATAATTTTTTATTGATTTCAGAGAGGAAGGGAGAGGGAGAGGGATAGAAACATCAATGATGAGAGAGAATCATTGATCGGCTATCTCCCACACACCCCTCACGGGGGATTGAGCCTGCAACCCAAGAATGTGCCCGACTGGAATCGAACCCAGGGCCCTTGAGTCCACAGGCCAAGGCTCTATCCACTAAGCCAAACCGGTTAGGGCCTCATATATTGTTGAAAATCGATTTTAATGAGTTTTAAAATGCAGAATACAGCATTCTTGTTGAGATCATAGAAATTAAATTTATTAGAATGAAAGCTAATTGCTACATAAAAATATTATCAAAACAATCCAACAAAAAAACCATGGTCAAAGACATTCCAGACCAATTTTCTCCTTGAACTCAAATGTCCATATCCATATGTCTTTTAAATATGTCACCTTGATACATTCAAAACCAAACTCATCTGTCCCCCAAATTGTTCCTACTGATACCAGAAAATGCAAGTCCATTCTCTCACACATCATCTCTAATCAATCAGCAAATACTATGTACTCACCTTTTAAAATAAATCCAGAATCCCACTTCTCAACCACCTTAACCTCTACCACCCTAGTTCTAGCCACTATCATTTTTCACCTAAACCACTGATAACCTAACTAGCCTGTCTCCCTGCTTCCACCACTGCCCCTTGTCAGTCAAGTACAGCAGTTCTCAACCTGTGGGTCGCGACCCCTTTGGGGGTCGAACTACCCTTCACAGGGGTCGCCTAAGACCATCGGAAAACACATCTATATTTACATATTGTTTTTGTGATTAATCACTATGCTTTAATTATGTTCAATTTGTAACAATGAAATTGGGGGTCACAACATGAGGAATTGTATTAAAGGGTCGCGCGGCATTAGGAAGGTTGAAAACCACTGGTCTAGTCTGTATTCTCCAGAGTCAGCCTGTTAAAATCCAAGCAATGTCACTCCTCTGCTCAAAACTCTCCCACGGAGCTCTTCTCAAACTTTTTGGTCTCAGGAGCCCATACTTGATAAATTACAAGAAGGGGCCGGCTGGTGTGGTTCAGTAGCTGAGTGTTGACCTATGAACCTGGAGACTGCAGACTGGATCCCCAGTGTGGGGCGTGCAGGAGGCAGCCCAGCAGATCAATGATTCTCTCTCATCACTGATGTTTGTTTCTCTCTCTCTCTCCCTTCCTCTCTGAAATAAAGATATATTTTAAAAAAATTACTACAAGGAAGCTTAAAGAACTTATATTGGTCAGAATTATACCTATTAATATTTATTGTCCTAGAAATCAAAACTTTAAATTACTTTTGATTCATTTTATAATAAAAGTGAACCCCATTACATGCTAACAAAGCAATTTATGGAAAACAGATTATTTTCCAACAAAACAAAACAGTGAGAAGAGACATTGTTTTATATTTTTATATTTTTGCAAATCTTTTAACTGTCTTCCTTAAAGAATTCAATCTGTCTTCCCTCTAAATTCAATTTGTTGCAATATCACGCAGCACAGAGCCTCTAGGAACACTGCACTGTACACTCATGTGAAAATGAATGAAAAAGTCAAGTGACAGTATTATGAAAACACTTGGCCTCTGATTCCCTAAAAGGGTGCTGGACCATGTTTAAGAACCTGCTCTAATGCTTTCCCATGTGTAAATGCCCCGGTCCTCACAAAGATCTGCAAGGACCCACAACATCCAGAGGCTCCCTCTTACCATGCAGCTCTTATCTTTCTGACCCGCTCTCCTAACCAATCTACCCCTCCCCCAACCCCTCTGCCCCCTGATCGTTCACAGCTACAGCCACACAAGGAATTATTGGCCCTGTCCTCACAGTTCTGCATTGACTATTCCCTCTATTTGTAAAGCTATTACCCAGAGGAGTATGGCTCACTCCATTACCTCCTTCAAATTTCTGCCCTAATGTCAATTTCTCCAACAGACCCTCTCAGACCTCCCTGTGTAGTACTGCACCTTGCCCCCAATCCATCAGAAGACTCTGATTCCCTTTATCCTGTTCAATGTATTCCCATAATTCACAATGCCTAACATGGTACAGAATGTATTTCTTGTGTATTGCTGTCTCCTACATAAGAATGTAAAATCCGGATGGCAGATAGCTTTGATTTTTGTCTTTTGCTATATTCCCAACATCTAGATCCTTGGGGGGAAAAACATCGCTTAAACCTCATTAGGACTATTACCACAAAAATATGCAGAGCTACAAAGCATTCTTAAAACTTTACTCAAGCATCAATAGGTTTATTTGTTTGATTCCTCATTCCTTTTATTTTAAAATATATCTTAAAAAAATAATAAATCTTTATTGTTGAAAGTATTACAGATGCCCCCTTTGTGTTTTTATCCCCATTGACCCCTCCACCCCACACCTGCCCCTCCCAAGCCTTCACCACGCTATGGTCAGTGTCCATGGGCTATGCATATATGCATATGAATTCCCCAGTTAATCTCTCCTCCTCTCCCCACAACCGCCCTTACCCTCCCACCCCCAGCCTTCCCTCTGAAATCTGTCAGTCTGTTCCATGATTCTATGTTCCTATCCTCATTCCTTTTTCCTTGAGAAGTATCAGAAATGAATCCTTCCTCCTCAAAAGGGTTTGACTCTCTCTTTTTTAAAACATATTTTATTGATCTTTTTACAGAGAGGAAGGGAGAGGGATAGAGAGCCAGAAACATCAATGAGAGAGAAGCATCCATCTGCTGCCTCCTGCACACTCCCTTACTGGGGAAGTGCCTGCAACCAAGGTACATGCCCTTGACCAGAATCGAACCTGGGACCCTTCAGTCCGCAGGACAATGCTCTATCCACTGAGCCAAACTGATTAGGGCTTGACTCTTTATTCTGGATTTGTGAGACTCTGAAACACTTGGTTAATAACATATGTTCGTTATATCAATGTTAAACTCTCTAATGTATTTCAGATTAAATGAGAAGATAAAATGCACAAGCATCTCAATATGAATGGCTTTCCCTTAAAGAAAAAAACCCAGCTAATCTTAAGGAAAAGACTGCCCTGCCCCTGCCCGGATAGCACCAAAAGGGTTGTCATTCCTCAAGGTTTTTTATAACCTCTGTATTTACAGTCTGCATAGTTCAACTCTTTATTTAAAGCATATTTAGTAAAAATTTAAGAGTAAGATTTTATTCCCTAATGTGCAAACTGTTTATAAAATAGGTTGACCTGAATAAAATATAATCTGAGTTTTTCTAAAAACTGTCAATCCATGGTACAATATAATGGTTTTTCAAAAATACACACATTCAACAAATTTGTATTGTATATTTACTATGAACTAGACCAGTGATGGTGAACCTTTTGAGCTCGGCGTGTCAGCATTTTGAAAAACCCTAACTTAACTCTGGTGCCATGTCACACACAGAAATTTTTTGATATCTGCAACCATAGTAAAACAAAGACTTATATTTTTGATATTTATTTTATATATTTAAATGCCATTTAACAAAGAAAAATCAACCAAAACAATGAGTTCGCGTGTCACCTCTGACACGCGTGTCATAGGTTCACCATTACTGAACTAGACACTGACTGTGGTCCTAAGGATATTGTCACGTGCAAAAACAGACATGGTCCCTGCTCTTTCAGAAACAAAGTAAACAAAAATAATAGTTAAAGCAGAGTATTCAGGTATGGCCTCAAAGAAGCACCTCTCACAATACTTCATATAGCAAAGCGGTGATAATTTTAACTTAAATGGAATTTCTATCCTCACTATCTATAATTATAAAAGCATAATATGCAAATCGACCGAACAACCGAACAGCAGAACGACCGTCCCGACCACCACACTATGACACGCACTGGCGCCAGGCCAGCCAAGATGGGTGCAATGTGATTGTTGGGGAGCCCCGCCATCGCCCCACGATTACCCCGAAGAGCAAGGCCCAGGCCACTCTCTGCATGGCGGTCGATCACAGAGCCCCAGTCTGGTGGGCAGCGCCTCCCTCTGCTGGGTGATCGATCGCCCCAAAGAGGGAGGTCCAGGCTACCCAGCCAGCGGCCAACAGAGGGAGGCCCAAGCAACCCGGATGGTGGCACTGCAGCAGGTGGGCCGGGCTTCCCTATGCAGGGCAATCCATCTGGGGGCCCTGTGATCGATCGCACCCCACGCTTGTTGCCCACAGAGGGAGGCAACTGGTGGCGGGGGATGGGGGAGCAGCACCGCATAGATGGCAAGCAGTGGCAGCAGCACGGGCGGGGCCAGCTGCTGGCAGCCGGGGGAAGGAAAGCCCCGATAGGCCCTGATCGCTGGCCAGGCCTAGGGATCCTACCCAAGGGGTCCTGGATTGAGAGAGGGCGCAGGTCAGGCTGAGGAACACCTCTCCCCACCGTGCACAAATTTTGTGCACTGGGCCTCTAGTTATCCTACAACGTAATCTATGGAATTAGAAAACACTAAAAGTTATATATTGAATTCAGTGGTTATGTTGTCTATATGAGGAGGATATAGACATCTGAGAAGTAATTATTCAGGGAAAACTGAGTCCTCAGACAGGAAGCCAAGAAGAGCTCCTGATTCCTCTAGACCAGCGGTCACCAATCTTTCAGACCTCACAGATCACCAGTGGACTGGTTAGCGACCACTGCTCTAGATTTCACATTCCTGCTTGAGACTGAGTTTCTAAGAGTAGACTTGTTTGTCAAAACCCCTTGGAGGCCAAGCCAACCAAACAACTGCCCAAGGAAGCATCTCTATAGGACACAGTTTAAAATGAATTCTCTTTGATAAACAAATATCCAGCTACTTGCTACTCCATCTCTACTTCTCCTGTTACCCCTTTCCCAGGGCTGATTTAAGTGCCACAGCATCCCATTACTGGGAATGAAACAGAGCTGACAGACTGGTGGTGGTAATTAGTTAGAGAAGCACCTTTTAAACTCCGAATTTAGAGTAATGAGGTCTAACATCTGTCCAAGTGATTGAGTCCCTTCAAAGTCTACCTTGCAGACTTTAATCATGGTCTGGTTAAATGGATTTCCTTACAGATAAGTACTTTCCTTTTTTCCATTTTATAGTTAGGAAACTGAGATTTTGGGATTATGCACTTTACCAAAGATCACATAACTTGTGAGTCAGGATCCAAGCCTAGGTCTGACTCCAAAAGTTGTATTCGTTTACTCAAACCACACTGCCTCTTCAACAATACTGCTCCATCTCCCAAAATTAAATTTGGTTGCTGTTAGAGAAAGTGGTCTTACTAGTGAGAAAAGCAGTGATGGCAGACAATAAAAGAGAAGTGAAAAAAGATGGGGGAGAGAGTAGAAATTGAAGATACGGATAAACAAAAAGAGGAAAAAGTTAAAAGAAAAGAATGGTATAATCCAAAGTAAACATAGAATGAAAAGTCAGATGAGATTCTCATTTAACATCTATCAGGAACTTGCTGTACATCCTTCAACAAGTCATTTAAGTTTTTCATGGTCTATGTTTACTTTCATCTATAACAGGGGTGGGCAAACTTTTTGACTCGAGGGCCACAATGGGCTCTTAAACTGGACTGGAGGGCCGGAACAAAAGCATGGATGGAGTGTTTGTGTGAACTTATATAAATTCAAAGTAAACATCATTACATAAAAGGGTACGGTCTTTTTTTTTTTTTTCAGTTTTATTCATTTCAAACGGGCCGGATCCGGCCCGCGGGCCATAGTTTGCCCACGGCTGATCTATAAGGACATCTAAGATAACTAACTCTAGACCTAAACTTCTGAGTCTGAGAGAAATAAATCATTTCACTGAGTAACACATATTTATAGGCTGTCTGGCACATTAACAGTCTGCTAATCCTGAATTTCTAGGGTATGAGGCGCGGTGCCGGGTGCCGGGTTCTGGGTGCCGGTGAGAAGTTAGTAAGCAACATGGTCTCTGTCATCACAACTCCTCTAACAGTAGGAACTGGTTTCTATGTAAACAGCCTAGAAGGCTAGAGTGATTGATAGATGAGACCGAGTATCCTGGGATATGAATACCTGGACCTGAACACTAGACAGAGCAAGAAAGACCAAGCTAGGGAAAACTGGATTGAGGTATGTAAACCCTCATTTTAATTATTACGAAGGAAAGAAGAATAAAAGTGGAAAAAACATAGATGTGTTATTTATCACTGATGACATGTGAATGCATTGGCAGAACTGATATACAAAAAAAAAGCTTAAAATATATGCTGCTGGCCCCTCGAAATTTTTCCCCAAAACCTTAGCTTTTGGACTCCTAATCCCATCTCTGTACCACACTGATATATTTAGCAATGCCTATGATTATCCAGGAAAGTGGTACTGTTTTCCTTGCTCAAGGTACTTCCTCCATTTACTCAAAAACAGAGGCCAATGAACAGCTGTGTATTTTAGAGTAGCCAGACTAAGGTTTAAAGATACGCACATTACCATTCAACCTAGGTATTTGTTCCCTGAAACCACTACATATTCCCAGTAGAAAGTTCATAATGAAAAGAATTTATAAGAACGAAGTTCTGTCTTCAACAAGACCTGAACTGATAGGGACAAGTAGAATACTACTGATTTAAACAAAATCTGAAAAAACCACCTTATTTCACACAGTACTTCACACTACTACCATCACCTTGGAAAATGAATGAAATCCAGTCATTCACACTGAATCTCTCAATAGTGGTTTAAAATCAAACATTTCTAGGAAGACTATGTATAGCAATATCTACCATCTTTAGTTGAATAATTTCATAAGCAACAGAATAAGCTGTACATTAGAACCCCACAGTATACTTCTTCTAGTTTCATTTTATGTTAAAATATATAAAATCTTTGTGTTTTTTGAAGTTGAAAATAAAGCTTTCCACATGTTGACTTACTGAACGAGGAGCATTAGTTAAAATATTAGTATACTTTATTTCTCTCACAAAGGCTTGGCTTTTGGACTCTATCTCTGAATACTAAACTTGCCACAGCTTACCTATGCCAAATAAACCAAATGACCAAGCAGCTAATCACTGATATGGGAATAAAGAAGTTGATTTATTTTAAACTTTGTGAATTTCAGAGGTGGCTAAACATTCTAATTTATCTTCAACATTATATTCTAAGCTTACTTCTCCTATGGATATAATACAATCCACTTAAAGTAATTTAAATGAAGCTTCTGACAAAGATACAGTTACTTATACATATTTTAACAAGAAAAAGATCATGCTCCTAGTTTTTCTTGGTTTTCATACCTGCAATCTCATGCATATACATAACCTCAAAAAATTCTTTCCTAAATAGAGAATTTGTACAAGTTTTTCCTTCCTTCTATCCTTGGTTTCTCAGCCATCAAGTAGTAAATTCCCACATTTACTTTAAAATTAAATGCTTCAATAATTCTATACTTAAGAACACAGACTTAGCACAGATACATTCTTATTATACAACCAGAGGCCCAGCTAGCTCGCTCCAGCTTGCCTCAGCTGGCCGCCCCGCCCATCGCTGCTGGTAGCTGGCCGCCCCGCTGCAGAGCCCAGCCGCACAGGCCTTTTATGATATAGATGTACCATGCAGCCCAAAAAATATAATCTATCACAGAGTCGTGTGTCTAAACAAAGCCTAATAACATCCTAGAAGTAATCCTTATTTCCCTTCAAAACCCAAGTTTCAATAAGTATACTAAGGAACATTTTTACATTTACAGTAGTACTGTTACATTTTAGACATTTACCACCTTCGAATAGGTCTCACTTTCTAAATAATCCTCAACTTGAACATAGATATCTGCTAACAAATATGTGTATTATGGGGGAAGTGCACCTCCAAATACATGCTACAATATACAAAGATTCAGAGTTAAATACTCAAGTCTGTATATTGGATCAAGGATTAGGTTATTTCTAGGAGTGACAACCATTAGTCACTTGGAATAAAAAGTAACAAAGTCCAGATTTCCTATAATAGAAATTCTACCATTCTGTACCTAAATTTTATAAACTGTTTAAATATAATGTAAAACAGTAAAGACTGGTAGTTTATGGCAGAGCTTCTATCAACTGAATGTTCCTTATAAACCCAGAGTATTCTGCATCCCTTAAGATGGTAGTCCATGATATAAATGCAGGAAAGTAAATTACATAGCATATGACCATAAATGTATTAAGTGGATGTCAATTCTTTAGGTGTATCATGTACTAAAATATAAAAAGGCAGCAATATATTTTAGATATTTACTAAAATACAAAATGTATGTCCTAACGGCTTTATATACAAAGTATAAGCAACTTTAAACCATCTACAGCTCTTAAATAGAAACAAAAGCGTCATTCATCTGAACTAAGCAGGCCAAGCAAAATATCCTGTGATTCCTATGTTCTTCTCCTCAATGTCGAAATGGGTGGATAAATTTAAAGCCTGTTCTCTCAAGAGTTGCTTTATAGGCAATTTTCTCCCAGTATCAAGGTCTGCAATTTCCATTTGGCTGCCAGTTTGCGATTAAATTCATCACCTTTATTATAAAAATGTGCTTTACTCCATGGCCTACTGCACAAGAACTATAAGGAAAACATTTTTCATTGCTAACGGCAAAATCATTCTAGGGCAGCCACCACATCCACTCAGACATTAGCTTCCTCAACCTGATGTAGTGGCCTATCACTCACAGGAAAAACCTTTAACAATCGTGTAACTCAGAGAAACTAAATTCTATAAAAATGCCATGTGAACTTTCAGGGTTTTTTTTGGAAAAATGCAACCAAACTCCTAGTTTTTATATTCATTGTTATTGTGAATAAACTAACCACAAGATAAGAGGTCAATACACAGAATATTTCCAAATTTCAGTAAGATGACAAAATAATTTCTGGATGTTGGATAATTAAGTATCCATATTTTATTCTATTATTTTAAAGTTCATGGTTTGTTTTGCAGCTTATCTTTCACTATATGGGCAAACAGCCAATGGTAAAAAGTAATCCTATATAATAAAATGCTGTGTCCAGTCATCCGTTCAACCAATCAAAGCGTAATATGCTAATGATATGCTAAGGCCGCTCAACCGCTTGCTATGACGTGCACTGATCACCAGGGGGCAGAGTCAACCAGTCACTATGACGTGTACTGACCACCAGGGGCAGACGCTCCAGCCGGTAGGTTAGCTTGCTGCTGGGGTCTGGCTGATCGGGACTGAGCGAGATGGGCCGAACATGCCCTGGAGCCCTCCCACGGTCCCTCCCTGGCTGGCCAACCTCCCATGTCCCTCGCCAGCCCCGACTGTGTACCGGTGGGGTCCCTCTGCCTGGCCTGTGCCTTCTCACAATCTGGGACCCCTCGGGGGATGTCGGAGAGCCGGTTTCGGCCTGATCCTGTAAGCCAGGCCAAGGGACCCCACTGGAACATGAATTCGTGCACCGGGCCTCTAGTTAATTATTAATTATAAGTTATATATATATTTGTATTTATATAACACTTCTTCCTGAGTTTACATCCTTAATAAGTAGCTTCGAAGAGAAAAACAAGAAAATAAACATTTCCTAAATAAATGACATTAAAGCTAGTCACCATGACACATTTAGGAAAACAATATTACTCATCTGTGAGATTTAGATTTACTGAAGATTTATCTATGTAACATTTACTTCTACAATCTTGGCCTGAATGCCAAAAGTTCAGCAATCTTGTCTTTTTAAGTAAACTAGATAGTATTCATTTTAGAATTTATGGGGGGGAAACAGAGAATGAAATTTCACATTAAGTAAAGCTGGTAATCAGAGGAATTATCAGATTACATAATATGTGGACCTAGAAGGAATTTTCATCTCCTGCTAGGAAATGATGTGGTCCCTTCCACCTTAACCTGTGTGTGCCTGCCGGAGCAGTTAAAGCACTGTAGAGATTTTTTATTTCCTTTGTCTCCAAACTGCATGACTCCTTAAGGATTGAACTAAAGCTGTTCATCTTTGTATACCAGCACCTGGCAAAGTGCTGGATTTTTAATTTTTTTTTTTAATGCTTGCTGAAACCTAAATTACAGTGGAGGTCAACATCAGTTTTGCTAAAACTACATAGGTCACAACCTATTAAATCTAAAATATTCACAACCAGCAATTTTTAAATGGAACAGAACAAGAAAATACTAGATTATGTCATAGGTAATACAAACAAATATTATTTCATGAAACTTCCATTTTAGTTGTTTCATTTTCCTATCTAATAACAGACAAACATGATAATTAACCGTACCTCCAACACGTTTCCCATTGGCTAATCAGGACGATATGCAAATTAACTGCCAACCAAGATGGTGGCCAGCAGCAAGCAGCTGAAGCAAACAGGAGGCTTGCTTGCTCCATGATGGAGGAAGCCAAGGTTCCTCGCCTGCCACTGCCAGCCTCTGAGCTGCACTCTAGGCAACTATGTTGCAATTATAGAAGCTAAACAAACTCCAGAAACCTGCTTTCAGCCAGCTCGGCCTCAGAGCTGGAGTTGCAACTGTGTTTCAATTATAGAAGCCAAACAAAACCAGATCCCTGCTTTCAGCAGCCGAGGTCTCAGAGCTGGAGCCGAGCCTCAGAGCTAAAGCCGACTCTCAGCTCCAGTGACAGCCATAAAAGGTAAATAAATCGAAGAATTAAAAAAAAGAAAAAAAGGAGAGATTGGGAGCTTCAGTCGCCTGCCAGCCTGAAAACGGCCCTCAGACCCTCACCCAGACTGGCCAGGCACCCCAGTAGGGACCCCCACCCTGAAGCAACAAGATGGCGGCTAATTTGCATACTGAAGGCAGGCGGCAGCAGGCAAGGCTGTCCGCGGTCCGGGACCGGATCTGTGACCCTGCCGGGCAGGGGGCACTGCGGGAGGCTGTCCGCTGTCCTGAGACCTGGATCTGTGACCCTGCCGGGCGGGGGGCAGTGCTTGAGGCTGTCCACGGTCCGGACCCAGATCCGTGACCTGGTGGGCAGGGGGCACCGCTGGAGGCTGTCCGCTGTCCTGGGACCTGGATCTGTGACCCTGCCGGGCGGGGGCAGCACTTGAGGCTGTCGGCGGTCTGGGACCCAGATCCGTGACTTGGCGGGCGTAGGGCACCGCGGGAGGCTGTCGGTGGTCTGGGACCCGGATCCATGTCCTGGCAGGCGGGGCGGCAGTGTTTGAGGCTGTCCGCGGTCCCGGGACCCGGATCTGTGACCTTTCCCGGCAGGGCGGCAGCTCGCACAGGGGCAGATCGGCCAGGATTGGGCAGGGCAGGACGCCTGGCTTCCGCCCAGCCCCAGTCACTCTGGGCAGGTGAGCAGCGCAGAGAGCCTCTGGACAGGGGAGGCAGGCCGGCGGAGGGCAGCCTGTACTCCCCACATGGCAGTGGTGACAGCTGTGAGCACGCCAAGCGGAGCCTGCAGGCTGAGCTGAAGTGGCGCCTGCAGGCCATTAGCGCCCAGGAGTGGCTGCGCAAGATCCGCCTCCTGGCCCAGAAGGTGCAAGATCGCAGGGACAGCCACCGTGGCGGGCCAGACTGACGTCCTCCTGGCCGCACCACAGGGGTTTGCGGATCTGCAAAGCCAGAGGCCTCCGGTGTGCACATCCCCCCCTGGTGTGCGAACATCCCCCAGAACACTGTCACCCATCCGTGCCTGCCAACAGTTGCAAACCAAGGCGCGCACAAGTTCCCCCCGCCTCTCCACCGCACTTCCATCAACCCAGCATGCCTAACACCCCCACAGGATGTGCACACATCCCCTCTGATGCGCTCACATCCTTTGGAGAGTTCTGGGTGTTCTGGGTACTGAGGGTGGGCGCCTGTGAGATGACAGTGAGAAGGCGGAGTGGTGATGCCCTGGTCCCACAGAGGCCAGTGCAGCTACGAGATCACCTCTGGGGGGTTAATGCAGGTGCTCAGGCAGGAGCAGGTGCAGATAGACACACCTGGTGGGCACGGGCGGCCCTCGCTGAGGTGCCTTCAGTCAGTGTTCAAGATCAAGAACCCAGAGGCTGAGAGGAATTCCGTCCTCTCAGTGAAACAGTGGGATAGTCAGGGCGACTGTAGAGGAGGAATGTGCACTTTGGGTGCCAGCACCCATGAGCGAATGCTGCCCTGACTGAGCCTTGCTTGCTTGGGGCCTAGTGCACTCCTGCCAGGCAGCGGGTGACAGGACGTGATTTTCTGAATTAATGAGAGAAAACGTTGATTCTCCTGCTGCCCACAAAGGTGGAAAGTGAAGTGGGGAGACATGTGGGGAGTGAGCGAGGTTCCCTGTGTGGGGGTTCTAAATCTGCTGTTGGTTTCTTTCACCGCTGACTAGAGATATACAGGGTGTCCCCCCAAAATGTATACACACTTTGAATACCTACTAATTCCAATGGTTTTAAGTATAAGAAACAACAATGGAGCTGTTATCTGTTAAAAGTGTGGGCACAAACAGGTAGTTGGACATTCCCTGAGGGGTCTCAGATTGGAGAGAGTGAAGGCCAGACTGAGGGGCCCTTTCCGCCCCCCCGCGCCCCGTGCATGAATTTTGTGCACCGGGCTACTAGTCTTTATATATAAAAGGCTAATATGCTAAGTGTCCAACCGTTCAACCGGTAACTATGACGCACACTGACCACCAGGGGGTAGATGTTCAATGCACAAGCATGGAAACATGGGACAGACTGATGTATCTCAGAGGGAAGGGGGAGAGTGAGAAGAGATTAACCAAAGATCTTATATGCATACTAGAGGCCCTCAGCCTGGCCTTCGGGGATCGGGTCAAAACTAGCCTGATGCACAGATTCATGCACCAGTGGAGTGCCTCGGCCTAGCCTACAGGGATCAGGCCGAAACCGGCAGTCCAACATTCCCCGAGGGATTCCCGATTGTGAGAGGGCACAGGCCAGGCCAAGGGACCCCACCAGTGCATGAATCCATGCACCGGGCCTCTAGTCTAAATATGTGTGTATGTACATAATATATAATTCTTTATAGGTAGTATTTAAAAAATTTAAGATGCATACTTTTTCTGGATCATATATATAACATTTTTCTAGTTTGTATTTATACTGTCAGGATGTATGTACCTGTTATTCAATAAATAATATTATCAAAGAGACTCCTGATTCTCAAAATCAAAGACTTCTACTTTGAGAATCCTCTTAATTATCACCACTTGCTTCAATACTTTTACTCTTTCCCCCTTCTCAGGCCCCAACCCATCCACCTTTAAACATCCATAAATAAAGTAACTAAAAATTTGGACAACTTGAGACAAATCTGGACAGCTGAGACACATCTGGCAGTCACCATGCAACAAGATAAAACTGCTGCTGATATACTTCTCATGTTCAGTTAATATATTTCAATAAAATCAAGAGTGTTAGAACAGCCAAGCATTTTTTTAGAGGCATCTCCACTAAATTAATCACCCTTCAGAATTCAGACAGACCTACACTAGCCGATGAAACTACAACCTGTTTGGACATCAACACAAACACCTACTAGTCTACCAATGAGGATCTAAACTGAATATTTAGAAGACAAGTAGCCTTCCTACTTTCCCTTATCTTTGTCTTAGTCTTTTATCACAACTTCTAGGACAAATGGCCTAAACCGGTGGTCGGCAAACTGCGGCTCGCGAGCCACATGCGGCTCTTTGGCCCCTTGAGTGTGGCTCTTCCTAAGCCTTAGTTAATAAGTTAATAACAATGTACCTACCTATATAGTTTTAAGTTTAAAAAATTTGGCTCTCAAAAGAAATTTCAATCGTTGTACTCTTGATATTTGGCTCTGTTGACTAATGAGTTTGCTGACCACTGGCCTAAACCTATGAAGAATTGGGGAAAATGAATAGCTTATGCTAACAAGTATTTGTTGTGTAAAATATGGACAGTGAAAGTTCTTATGTAAAGGTACACTAAGCTGCTCCTAGACCTAGATTCAGCCTGCTGGAGAATGCTAATGAAGAGTACCATGAAGCTAGGAGAGTCTTTTGCCTTTGACTTGTATAATTTAATGACATATCACTCTGTGCATTCCATACTTAATTTTTTCTTATTTAGAAGAAAAGTTAAAAATACCCTGGCTTGGTATTTCAAGAAATGAAATAAAATGTAAATAATTAAAGCTACTCACATCAGAAAGTAGTCATATCACATATATTATCAGTCATGACATAATTCTCCATAGAGCGGATCAGACCCAGAGATATTCTGACTGGCTTATATCACATACAAGTATATTTCTGTCACAAGAGCCAAATGAGCAACCATTCCTCAAACAAGCTGTTTCTAATATGTAAAATTTCTTTCTTTATACCCTTTGTAAATAAACTGCATTGACATATACAATGAAAGGATGGAACTGTGATCTCTAAGATCCATTCCAGATGTAAAATCTCAAAATTATAGGGTTTTTTTTCTTTGAACAAGGACACAAATTACTCTTTATAAAAATCCTTTGCGCCTTCCAGGTCAAATGCTATTCTACCATCTACCCTGTACTTCCTGCTTTGTAAAGGCTGCTGAAAATTAAATCTCATCAAAACGACATTTTATTATGACTAACAGCTGTAAACTACTGCAATCTAACAAATGTAAATAGTTTTCTTTTCAAAATTTAACAATTCCTCTTCACCTAACAGTTCCCAAGTTTAAAAAAATTTATGCTTAAGTCAGGCATATGCTAGAACATGAACGTATTTTTTCTATGCATATCTATTTCAAAGTATTTTCAATTTTATGTTTACATTGTTGGGATTCTACATTAACTTTCTTTCATTTGGAGAATCATATGTTTTAAAACAGCAAGTTCAAATTTTTACTTAAATAACAATACATTGAATTAAAACAGAAGTTACTATTGAAACCTTTTGCCTGAACTGTTATATACTTAAAACCAAAAAGGGCAGTTTTTCTTGATTCCGTTTAGATAAAATTTGAAATAATCCCCAACTAAATGAAATTTAACTACTTTTTTCAAAGGGTACTTTGATCTGACTTGAACCAGCATTCTCATTAAAAAATAGGATTCCCAAACAATTATTATTTAAACCCTCCTCCCCTAGGATCCACAGCTCTTCATAATCCTTCTAATATTTCCCATAATGTATCCTTAGACCAGCCGTGGGCAAACTACAGCCCGCGGGCCGGATTGGGCCCGTTTGAAATGAATAAAACTAAAAAAAAAAGACCGTACCCTTTTATGTAATGATGTTTACTTTGAATTTATATTAGTTCACACAAACACTCCATCCATGCTTTTGTTCCGGCCCTCTGGTCCAGTTTAAGAACCCATTGTGGCCCTCGAGTCAAAAAGTTTGCCCACCCCTGCCTTAGACCATTAGCTCCAAAAAAGAAGGGAGGGAGGGAGGGAGGGAGGGAGGGAGGGAGGGAGGGAGGAAGGAAGGAAGGAAGGCATTCCTTTTTACCAAGTAATTTCAGGAAAAGTCAGTTAAATCAACTTCGCTTTCTTTACTGCAGAATCCTGGATATTTTTCACCTGTCAACACATGCTAATTCCACAAAAGGTGACTGCAGCACTTTGACTGCAGAACCCTAGTTCTCAGCCCACCTCAGGAGGCCAACACTGCACGGAACACACTTAGCAGACATGTTCCTAAAGCCTCCATCAACTCAGAGTTAAATGAGCCACTTCAATCTCTCCCATCCAACCTAAAATTGCAGTTTTGCAAGCCATTAGAGCAGCGGTTCTCAACCTGTGGGTCGCAACCCCTTTGGTGGTCGAACGACCCTTTCACAGGGGCCGCCTAAATACATCCTGCATATCAGATATTTACATTACGATTCATAACAGTAGCAAAATCACAGTTATGAAGTAGCAACGAAAGTAATTTTATGGTTGAGGGTCACCACAACATGAGGAACTGTATTAAAGGGTCTTGGCCTTAGGAAGGTTGAGAACTACTGCATTAGAGGAAAAGCAAAAGGCGAGGATGATGAAAGGCTAGACTCAGTCCATACCCCATGGACCAAAATACGCAGCAACTCACACATTCACTAATTCAGATGTACCTCTTCTTCCATGCACCCGACCCCAACACATCACCAACATACACAGAGAAAAAAACTAAAAGAAATGGCATCATAATAAAGAGTTAAATAAATCCAAATGTAGTACAGAAACAGAATAGAAAACCCAAAGTATACACCGATTTTTTAAATAGTTAGAATAGAAATTAGGTAGCAAAATACAGGGAGTTGGGAAGTCAAGAATAAGGAAAACTGACAATGTGCAGTTACCATAGCAATCTATCATTTTATACATACTAAACGGAAACAGGGAGTCAAGTAAGAGAAAAATATCAATGAGTCTGCCATTATCAATAGGCAGCCGGGCATCTAAAGCTTTCTACAGCAGGGAATGTCTTTCTTTTCCTACTTGAAACGTTCTCACATTCAAGGATTCTGCTCCCTGTGTCTAGAACCTGACTTCCTTACCTCTTTCTCCACTTCAATCCTATCTCCCCGCCTCAAGAGCCAGATGAAACTTTACCTTTTCTGAAACATGCCATAACCGCTCCAGCCTCAAGTGACCTCTGGCATCAGTCTCCAGACCTTTCTTGGTATTTTTATATTACCTTATACTACTTTTCTTTTTGTACTATTTACTCTACTACTCAGACAACTGAAAGGCAGGAAAAGAATCTGGAACTTTGTTGTATTTCTTACACCTGACATACAATACAGCATGCATTCAAACATTTTCAAATAGCATAAAAAATTTCAAATAAATATAATGTCACTAAAAACTAATGTAAGATATGCAACTGACATTAATAAAAAAATTTACATGTCATGTAATAGTAATCACCACTGGAATGCAGCATAGAATGCTTATTTCCAATTAATCGCATTGCAAAAGTAAAAGAGCTTGGTAGTCACAGGACCTAGTTACAATACTTAGTGACTTCAGGCTTTGCAGTGAGTAATAATCTTCTGAAACCATTTCATATCACACAAGCTTCCTGAAAACAAAGTGGTATGTCCAATAGAGAACGGTTCAGTAAATTATTACTCTAAGATGAACTATGCTATCATAAAAATATATTGTCAAAGAATATGAAATGGCAGAGGGGAATGCTCATGATGCAATTTATTTTTTTAAGAAATACAAAGATAGTAGTACAATAGAATCCAAATGTTATTATATACCCAAGTAGAGGGGGGAAAGCAACTAGAAAAATTCCATCACAATGTTAAGAGTGAGCATCAGTGAATTATGGGTGACTTTCATTTTTTAATTAATACATTTTAGAGTTTTTCCATCAAAAACACTTAAGGATAACAATAAAACAAATGTGTGTAGCTCTTTATTACAACACATTTTTTTTAATGATTACTCAGAGTAACTAAACTTCTTATAAACGCTCAAAAGACTTTAAGAATCAAACTTAAAAATGCATACACAAAATAGGCCTTTGCCTAAAAAATATATAAAATTCAAAGGTTCAAAGACAATATACCTCTCTACTTTCACCAATACCTTTCCCAGAATTCAGAGACCACAAATCATGCTACTGCCAAAAGTGAATTGAAAATGTCTGCATCTCCAATTCTCTACATTTTAGTAATAATGGGAAAAGAGAAAAAGAACAGTGTGTGTGTGGGGGGGGGGGGGGGGGAGAGACACGCCAGTCCTACAAAGGGATCCAAAGAATGTCTTCACCCCTAGTCCTCTACATAGAAACAAAGAGGACATATTCTCCCATGCCTGAATTCAATTCCAAGTAATTGAGGGAAAAGGGGGCATTTATCTGACTTGGCAATTTTAAAAAGCTCAAAAACTAGGAAAATATAACTTAGATGTTATTAACAAAAACATATACTTCCAAACCATATCTAAGAAGGAACTTAAGTAAGCAATTTCTTCGACAACTGTTAAGGCATATTTTAAAGCAAAATATATAATATTTACCTAACTGAAACAACTGACAAGGAATGCTGTAAACTATAATAAAGTGAGATAAGATAACCTTTATACTGCTGATAATTTTTTATTACTACAATAAAACTATAATCCCCTAAAGAGATTACTCTTCAAATAACATGTAATAGTAAATTATGGCACACATTATCTTCTGACTTGTATTATTCAACAGAAATCAATCATCTGTTCAAGACTTTAAAATTGCAAAGATAATATACAAATAGGATACCTTTAAGCAGACTGGACTCAGTCCCCTGCCAAAACAAACAAAACCCTCCAAACTAAGCTGTAAAGACAAGAAAGAGTATCCTAAACCAGTTATATTTTATAAAGTCAACATACTCACATATAGTCTCTTAAAAAGACAAGTTCTTTAAAGTAGTATCACAACTGATTTACATACCTCCTCAAATACTAAACTCAGTAACAGCTATCAGTCATATTCCTAATCAACTCTTCTCCTTACAGTTTAAAGGAGAAAAAAATCCTACTGTAGCCGAAGGGCTATTTCTGAATACAGTTTAATCACTAAACACTGTCTTTTGTGTACTAATATCACCATCTGCTGGAACATAACTTCCTTACTATTAAAAGTTCTTAAGGATAAAAACTTTCAAGTAGAAATTTTACAACTACTTAGAAACAAAATGTTAATACTTGATTTCTACCTTGGGATTTTCTCTTACCTCATAGGACTTTAAAAGCATCAACAGCTAGACTTATTTTTTTACCAATATTCTGCAGAAGAATTCACCAAATTAAAACAATTTGCCTATTATGTTCTCTTTTTTCTATTCATCATGCTGAAGATACAAAGTACTAGTCTACACAAAATTTTTTTATCTCCATAAAAAACACACACTAAGTCCTGATTTTAAAATATATGTACATTTCCTCTAACTCCTGCTGAACATGGGGTAAAAGCAATCAGTACAACAAAAGAACTCTGCCAATAAGTGACATCACAAGGTTAAAAAAAAAACAGTAAAAAATAAACACTTAGTATAGACAGAGTAAGGCCAACAAAAATAATATAATATTCTTAAATTTTATATTTTTTTAGGCAAAGGCCTATTTTGTGTATTCATTTTTAAGTTTGATTCTTAAATGTCATCAAATTAGAAGAACAAGAGGTCACTGGCTGCATCTATAATTTGTAACGTGTCTAAAATGTATTTTAAAAGTTTAAACATATTCAGTATTTTACTATTATTAATATTATTTTAAAATATATTTTTATTGATTTTAAAGGGGAGGGGGAGAGGGAGGGAGGGAGGGAGGGAGGGAGAGAGAGAGAGAGAGGGAGGGAGGGAGAGAGAGAGAGAGAGAGAGAGAGAGAGAGAGAGAGAGAGAGAGAGAAAGCATCAATGATGAGAGAGAATCATGGTTTGGCTATCTCCTGCATGCCCCACACTGGGGATGGAGCCTGAAACCCAGACAAATGCCCTGACCAGTAATTGAACCATGACCTCCTGGTTCAAGGGTCAACACTCAACCAGTGGGCTATTAATATTATTTTAAAAGTATTTTCCTCATACTGTATGGTAAAGTTTATTAAGTAATACTGTCACTGTCAGAAATCATGTTATTATGGTGGTGGTAGAAAAAAGATAGGATTATAAAATAAAATGTAATGCTAAAACTGAATTGAAAATACAAACATGAATTCATGAATTTTAATATCAATACTGTCTAGCTCCATCCACAGAAAGTAGCCTAAAAGTAACCTCCCCTGACAGCAAGGAACATGTTTAGTGCCTACACTCCCATCTCTAACAACATGCCCAATAAAAAGAACTTCGGAGAAATGGCCAATTCTAGCTGTGGGGCAGGGAAGGTACAAATGAGGTTGGGATATCAAGCTGTTCCACAAAGTAAGATTTCAGAAGACACAGGAGCCAGGTGGACTACAGCTGGCCAAAGTCCTGGCAATTTGCACATCAAAAAGAATAACTGTGGTCGACGTGAATATAGTAAGTCTATGAAAATCTAGGAGCCCTCAAGATGATCTTGAAAGAGAAAGAGGAAAGTCCTTAGTCACCATTTGAGGCAGCAGCAAATCAACTTTACTTTGAGAACCAACCGACAATTAATAAGAATAAGCATCAATCTGGCTTTTCCATTGGAAAATTATTTTAGAATAGCAATATATTCCCTGCTGGTAAAAACAAACAACAAAAAATTTTACCTCTTGAATACCCAACTTCGGCTTACCTATGACATGACACCTGAACCTACTCATTCCTTTAGACCTAACTTCCAAAGTATTGTATACACAGGGATAAAAAATCAAAGCCCCAATGGCAAGGGTTTATCAGTCAGTGTCGAAAAAAAAGAGAAGGTTCTAGACTTAAGACTTACAGTCCTAAGAACCAGATTAAATGAGAGTTCCTCAGTCAGCTTCTGGTTTGGACAAGGCTGTTATATTTTAGGGACAACTACATAAATCTGAGTATGGACTGGTTATTACACCACATGTAGGATTAATCCATTTGGCCTGTGATGTCACTATGTAGGAAAATGTTAGCACTTAAAGATACATAAACATTGATAGATGAAATGTCAGATATTTCTAATTGACTTAAAACAACATTAAAAAATAAATATAATTAAAGTAAAATGGATGATGAGTGTAGTATAAAGTTCTCAGAAAGTCTACATTGTACTTTTATAACACCCAGATTTCACAATAGATAAGTGAGGTTGGGACAAAATTTTCTCCAAGTCCAACTAACTTAAGAATTCCTAAAATTCCCTCAAACCAAGAATTTCTTCAATTCTCTTTAATTCAGAGAAATTAAAGCTCAAATCTAAGTAATCAAAAATTGAGCTGGCAGCTAAATGAGCCCGACATCTTTAATACTGCAGTATGAATACAGACAGAATCTGTGGGTAAGAAATAAACAATGTGTGCATGTTTGTTTTTACTTAAAGTACATCTCTTAAAAACCTGTAGAGTTTACACTTAAAATACAGAAAGCTCAAAATATATTTTTATTAACATTTTATCTTAGCTCTTCAGTGTCCAATTTCTACTTCCCTGAACCCATATATTCTACTCTTTTTTTCTAAGATAATGTTTTACTTTTTCTTTTAAATCCTCACAGAGGACATGCTTTTATTGATTTTAGAAAAAGGGAGAGGGAGAGCAAACAACATCAATGTGCGAGTGAAACATCGATTGGTTGCCTCCTGCAGGCGCAGACCAGGGATTGAACCTGCAACCTGGGTAGCTGCCCTGATTGGGAATCAAACCTGTGACCATTCATTGTAGGGGACGATACTCCAACCAACAGAGAGAGCCACCCAGCTGGAGCTACTCTATGCACTGTTGTTAGTTTACCCCAGAGCCATTATGACACCCTGATATAACCTAAGCCTTCAGCATTTCCTTTCAAAACTCAGAATAAAATGTACACTCTTCATCCTGGCGCTCAGGGTCCACTGCAACAGGGCTCTCGCCTCGTCTTCTGGCTCTACTTCTCCACATGCATTTGCCATTTCCCAAAGTCTTTCAATTTCCCATTACCACTGTGTGACATTGCTGCACTTTCCTGCCACCCTCCCATTCACTCAGTAAGTCCTACCAAGTATTAATACCAATTCAGGTTCCACTTCCCAAAAAAACCTTACTGGAAACTTCAGCTCAAAGGGACTTCTGAACTATCCCAGTGACTGTCGTGAGTGATTCTCCTGCACAGATGGAAAAACAGCCTCTGTTTTCTTCTTATTCTCTACAAATTCCGGTGTCTGATTATCAATCCTATCAAAACATGCTGCCTTACAGTGAGAGACTCTTCTGCATATGATACTCTGTAGCCTCTGAGTACTTTGATTTGAGGTTAGCAGGGCAACTGAGGTTAGATACCTTGTCCAAGGTCACCAACTAATTAGCTAACTGCAAAGTCATGATTAGAACCCAGGTCTACTCATCAAAAAAACGCTTACCACTTTCCTCCATGTAGACAGAAAGACAAATTCGTCTTCATCTGTGTGCTGGCTCCCGTGTGCACATGTATACACACATCTACAGAACTGACACCTGAGTGCCCGTCAGCACAACGGGAGCATAACTGCAATAATGGTAGTTGCAATAGCAATAGTAGAGGATTAGGTGCAGTTTATTACAGAGGAACTGTATTTAGCCTTGATTTGACATTTGTATTTCTTCTTAAAAATTTTATTCACCTGCCATCACATAGCATCGATTCTATCAGAGGGATACAATGGCCGTAATACAGCATGCAAAGAACTGTACTTTATACTTGTTTTGAACACACTTGAAAGAAACGGTCCATGCTTCAGATGCAGGCATCAGGAATGGATGCAGTGGCTACCTAGGGCAGCTCCCATTTCTACTCAGTTCAGCATCATCCACCTCCTAGCGGTCGCTCTTCAAAGTTGCCACCTGATAAATCACTGGGCGATTACCACCCTCCACTAATCTAAACTGATGCAAGTATAATACCTTACTGATCTGAATCACCTAGCAATCAATGTTAAACCTCTACATTAAATCTTCCAGTCAGAATGTTAAATTTCCTTGCATAGTTAATTAAATTGTTATTGTAGTAATAACAGCAACAATACTAAATACATACTAGATTTATCTGTACCATATTATTTAAAGAGCTAAGACTCTATCCTTTGGTTACTAAGAACTTTTAAGTGAATGAGTTTAAATCTCTAAAAATGCCTTTACTTTCTTTCTCACTTTCAGCCTCTTAACTATAAAGATTTACCATTAAAAAACAACAACTACATTCTAGTCCAAGAATCTGATCAGCATTTGCTCAAGTTCCACATATCACAGAATTAAGCAAACCCCCATTTGCCTTTTCTTCATGTTCACAACCTGAGGCCTCAGCAGTTCTTAGCACATGGAACCCCTCTGGGCTTTTCTTCTCGCTTCACCTATGCGGCAGGCACATTCACACAACAGATCGCACGGCAGCACTGAGCACCTAGCTCCAGCTCTGCCGCTATCTTGCCTTGTGATTTAGACAAGTCACAACCCCTCTAGACCTCGGTCCTGCACCTGGGAAATGAGAATAGCATCCCAGGACTCTCAGGTTCCTTGCAGTTCTGAAATTCCATGATCTTCCATGACTTTAACTTTCCTTTAAAAAGTTATCTTTCCTATTACTTTTCAGGTTTTCTTATATACATCTCTTCATGTACTCTTTATAAAACACTTTTGAGAACCCATAAAATATTATGACATTAAGAGGTAATGAAAACAGGTTTCAAGTAATGCGTTTGCTTTTACCATGCATTTTCCCATTTCCCTTAAATGTAGTAAATATATGTACACTTACATATTTTTTATATTCAATTTTCCCAATATATTTTAATCTGTTAATTTAGCTCAAAAGCCAAGGGCTCCCCCAATAATTTGTAACTGACCAGGGGTCATGCCCTTACAACACCTTGTCCTGCACAAAAGCAAAAAGCAAGGTGTTTACTTAAGACCCACTCCCCTTTACACTGTTGCTATATAATCATTTCAATCCTGGGGCCATGCAGATAATTCATCACTTCCAAAGCCTACCTTGTTTCAGAACTTCGCCATCCTCAGCACCCACTCCCAAGGATTTCAAGGCCAGCGTGAGTGCCACCCACTGCCCGTTCCCCATTACACACATGTACGCTTGCACACATGTACACTTGCACACATGCCTTCTTCCTTATTCCCATGGCCATATAAAATGGGCCCATCTTTGCATTTTGTTGTTTTCCTGACACTTCGATACCCTTGAAAAACATACAAACTGACAAATTCTGCTTTATCATAAATAATGTAATAGAAATGGTACAGCAAACTGATTCAAGTCACCAAATTTAGTTTAATAAAACTAGGTTAGAATCAATGTATGAAGCAGCATTACAAACAAACAACATTTTATTTTGTTAGACTTGATAGGATGGTTGGATTTTCAAACTAGACTTTCTGCTTCAGGAAACTGAAGAAATGGTGAAAACATTAAGTTGTTAATTATAAGACTTCTGCACAAATCACTTAACTAGTACAATCTATATTGTTAAACACTCATGACATTTATTTAAAACACTGTTAAGACTAAAGCAGAAAAATATACTCCTTTTAAAAGGGTTAAGTTTCAGTTAACTGAAAATTTCAATTTAATTTCTAAGTAATGGCACGGTTTCAAATTAGCTTGAAACACCTGTGCTTTAAAAAATTGCTACTGTGTTAAATTACTGTAACTGCCGCATGAGTTTAAACTCAGCTTTCTTCTAACTAAAACCATTCAGATAGTCTTTTTTTATCCTGAACACAGCAAAGCAGCACTTACGGACGGGCACCTTTCCTATTTATTGTGCTTTGCACAGAGTACAAGGCCTACATATCGGTTGAAAGTTGACATTTGTAGGCAACTGTCTAGGGAAAACGCTGATCTATATAATTCCATAAATGACAAAACTTTCAAGAACTGAAATGGGCACTGAGAGCCTTTCTCTACTTATGGAATGACATGCTTTGTGTAAGAACTGGCTAGAAACTACTACTTATGCGATTTTATCTTTCTAATTCTCATTCACACCAATGGTAGCAAAGTAAAATTAAGATTAAGTTCCTGAGGGCAATTACTGTAAATAATATTGTAAGATTTCTAAAAAATGTCACTTCTAAGAAAAAAAGTCATTTTTTTCTAATTGCCAAAACCATCACCAATTGTTATACAATTTGCTTAGTCCCGTATTTTTAGAGGAACTAGAAATAAAGAAGAACATAAAGTGTCAACCTAATTTATTAATTCAACAAACATCTGAGAGTGTACATGTCACAGGCTGAGGTGGGCATCCTCAGGAAACTAATTTTAACAGGGTAGACAGACAAGAAAAGATAGTATCACAATGTGAAAGCAGGATAACTACATAGAGAGTAATACCCAACACAGACTTGGGTTGTATCTACAGCTGAAAGGAACCAACGTTTTGCCACCCGCAGCTGCCTTCGGGGATATTGATTCGAAGTTGATTATTAAGAAACAAGACTGAGAAAGCACCTTTGCCCTCCCTTCTTTCCTGCCCAAGAGCTTCAGGTATAAGAACCTGCTCCAGGGCGGGGATCTCAGGATGCAGCCTGAGCCTCATTTAAATTAAGGGTGGTGGACAGAGGGGCTTCAGACAGGGCCCGGTCAGCTGGACGGGCCCTGTGTGCCATGGTTCCTGTGTTGCCTGCAAGAATTTCCCTGCCGTGTGTGTTCAGCTCTTCCTCAACTACCTCTAAATGGCCCTTTCTCCCTTCTGAACCCTAATACCCGTCTTCCCCCCTTTTCTCTTGTCCAAAATGCCTCCCAATGTCCAAATATGAATCCCAATGTGGCCTCCCATCTCTGGAATTCTCATGCTTGTGTGAATTCCCCACATACATGTATTTAAAATCTGATTGTCTCCTGGTAATGTCTCTTAGCTTGATTTGCCCAGCTAGAACTTAGAAAGTGAGAGGAAAAGTATTAATATTTTTAGCCCCGCCCCAGTCACATTTCATTGCACTAACAAACTGTGCTCATACTGAAAAGTTTGATGCTATTTTTGCTGACAAATGAAAATAAAGCTGTAAAAATCTTGGACATCAAACAATGTAGCTATTCTGGGCCCCAAAACTGAAATGTCAATTTTTAAAAGGGTTTGTATAAGCATCCCCTAAAAGTTCTCATTAAGGGAAAAATAACTTATTGCACTTAAAATTCACAATGAACTGTCTTAATGTCAAAAAATAGAGGGGCCCAAGAATAATTAAGTCCTGTCACTATGTAAATAAAAAATTGACACATAATTCCAATTATGACTTCCTGACATGGGACCACGCACTAACCCTACCCGCTGGCCATAAAGCAGACCTCGGGTATCTTCACAATAGTTGGCAGACCAACAACCGAAAGTTGCTCAGTGGGCTGTGTTTATGTTATCAACAAATATAACCAACAATGGCACAGCATTCTCCATCTCCAACTGAGAAAGGCAAGTTTTACTTGTAAGTACACCATAAATCAAACAAATTGTATTAACTACATGGAACTGCAAGAAAATTAAAATGTAGTTCCATTCCAGATTATTAAAAGCTGTCCCTATGATCAAACTGGTGTAATTCTCTAAAACAAACACCTTACAGGATCTAAGTATCCTGGCCTCAAAAAGGAGTATCGGGCCTCAATAAGACAAGGTCAGAGCATAGGGAAGGGGCAATACTGGAGTCTTTCGTTGCAGCACTCTTATCATCCCTCAAGAAGCAAATCAAAACTGCTGTCCTTATGGAAAAAGGATGCACTTCAATCAGCTTCAGGACAATGATTTAGTGAGGAGCTAATAACAGAAATATGTGTGCACAATATTTAAGAAGTCAGCTTGTTTTCACTGATATTCCCAAAGCCATTTTAGAAAAATGCTCATACCAAACATACTAGAAAATGCAATTAGCAAAGAGACCTATTTCTATGAACTCCATCACATGATATTCTGGGGAGTATAGCTTTTTACTACAAAACATGTAAACTGGATAAAGTTTAAAAAAGGAGTCACCTTCTGCCTCACAGTATTTGAATACATATTCTGCCTGTGGGGGAGTTAAGCTTCAAAAATACAGAATGAATGTTAAATAAATGGTCTATGATAGAAATTACTCCCATTATTTTATACATTTGGTGACACCTCCTGGGTGAGGAGAAAAAAGGACAATGGAAAGAACTGATTATAAATATTGGCTTCCTTCTTATTACTAATTCAAAGAACTGTGTACAAAAGCAAAATCTTTGCTCCTGAAAAACAGACTAATTAAAAATATACATTAATTGCTTTAACTTAAGTAAAACCTGTTTGTCACAGATACTGATTACTGTCAACAATCCGTCTAGAAAGAAAACCCTAAAACTTAAGTATAAATGTATACAGCAAGAGGCCTCGCAATACCTTAGCCACTTAAATTTTAAACTAAAATTTTTGTAGAGAAGCAAGATTTTCAAAAAAAATTTAAAAATGACGTGTTAGAAAATTAAGGGTTTAATACACTCAACAATGAATGCATAATAAGTGGAAATAAACATCAGCATGGAAAAATATTAACTGGCAAAGCAGGTTTTAATTTAAAATACTTTTGCCCCCCACTTTTAAGGGAGAGCCGAGTAAGTTGAAGTAAAAAAGGGAATGTATAATGCCCACCCCCCCACCCCCGCCAAATAAAGAGCATGAGAAAATGAAAATGCATTCTCCAAACCAGTAATGGCAGAATCTAATCTAACACATTTGCTCTTTTTCTAAGCCACACACAAATTTTTCAGATATTCACAATAAAAAGATTTAGGCTGGCCTTCCTCATAAACCACATTATACATGTTAATTCTCATTACCAGCAGCTTTAACATCCCCTCTGCCTAAAAAATAAAAAAACTCAAAATCTGGTTTTAAAAATCCCTAGCTCTCCATTTTCCCCTATTTGGAATTTTTAAGTCAAATTGATTTAATTTTTCAATAAAATTCTTCTCAATTGTAAATTGCAACGTTTATAAAAACCGAATTTTCATTCAAGTACTGTTACTGCTTAAGTTTCATTTTCCTGACAAATGTTTAAAAAAGCAAAAAACAAAACAATACACAACCTCATAATAACTGCTCTTTCCCATGGATAGTCCCAAAGTTCAGTTGAAAACTCCGGAAAAGGGAGTAGTTCAGATTTTAAGGCCTGGGTTTTATCTGTCATCATCTCTATCTTCAATAAAAGATTCTTAAGTACTAGAATTATCAACTAAGGTACATCCTTTATATTTATATGACATTTATATGACGGTTCCAACTTAGAATGGACTCACAACTTTAAAAAGCAACCATGTTGAAGAGCCTGGGAGGAAGGTCTGACACCCCTCCCCTCTCCCCCTCCCCCAAAAGAGGGTCCACAGTCCAAGCGCAGGCGAAGGCTAACCTGGCCTGGAATTAAAATCCTTGTCTAAAGCATCCCGGCGTGAATCCACGAAGGAAATCCAGAGCCTCAATCTCAAATGTGGAACTCGCCAAATAAACATTCTCACACTGACAAGCAAAAATCTTTAAAGCTTACTTTTGAAAAATGTTTTAAAATATAAAACTTCAAAAATGCAAAATACTCAAAATGTCTAATTACCAGAAACTACACCAAACGGAACTAAGTACAGTATCGTGATTTAAATAATCACTCAAGTAAAATTCACAGTTTTATCTAAATTGAAAAACAATTTTCCAGCCAAAGGAAAATGTAACCCCTAATCCCAAACAGAAGTCCTGATGAATTTGTTTTGGGCAGTGACAGGCCACAAAGGGGTGAAGCCCCCCTTGCCAAATTTCAGAACGAAATAACCGGCACGAAAACAAAAGTGATGCTTCAGAAACCAGCTTTTCCTTGAGGCCAATGGAGTTGACAGTGAGGCCAACAATGACGGGAAGCAGCTGATCCACCCGAGAAACAGCCCCTTTCCTGCGTTTGTGCTGATAAACCCGCTTCCCACTCGGCCTGAGAGGCCCAGCTCCACGGGGAAGCGCCTCTCTGCCGGCGCTGAGGTTAACCACGTCCACAGCAAACAAACCAACCACGCTCCCTAGGACCTACCGCCCTCCACTACCTGTCCGGCATTTAACACTCCAACTGTCACTATGTCCAGCCACAGCGAAATGAACAAACATTTGTTTGAGACAATGACAGAACTAGAATTTTAGACTTAGGAGGTTAAAATTATCTAGTCCAAGGTTAGCAACTTCCTAACAGAACAAACCCCAATTATCGGAAGTTTTAGATCAACACAGGAACATGGAAGCATTTTAGAACTAATCAGAGGCTCTCGTTCTTTACTTTTTAACATAATGCGCGTAAGTGCTTTAAAAATAATCTCATGCCATTTGACTGAATTCAAGATCTTAACTCAGAGGGAGCAACGTCACAGGACTGAACCCTCAACATCGCCCGGCCTGTGTTCACGTTCCCGTCCGTACAGGCTGACCGCTCCCTGGAAGGAACCGCCGCCACGGAACCGGCCCCGCCGCTCCCGCGGCCCCGCACCCGCGGCGGGAGGAGGGTAGCTGTGTCTGAGTGTGAGTGTGAGTGTGAGTGTGAGCCGAGTGTGAGTGTGATCGGAGTCTGCGGACGCGGGCGTAACGCGGGCTGCGTGCCCGCAGAGTCCCGTCCGCACGGACCGGGGGGAGTCCAGCCCTCGGCTCCGACCAGCCTCCCGCTGACCAGGACGACGGGCGCCCCCTCGCGCCCGCACGGGGAAGGCCGCGGCGGCGGCGACAAGCTTTTTTTTTTTTTTTTTTTTTTTTGACATTCCAGAAAGTTTTCTGCCTCCACGATCCTTCAAGTGCCGCGAACAGCAGCCCCTTAAAGGGACAGCGGGTCTCCGGCCCCGGGAGGGGCTCGCCGTGCCGACCAGGCGGCCGTCCAACAGGGTCGCGCTCGGGCCGCGGCGGCAGCGTGGCGAGGGCTCGGCGGGACCTGTTCGCACTTTCAGGGCTGTCGGCCCGGCTGCCCGGCCACGGGGCTCCGGTTCTTCGGGAACCATGTTCGTCACGGGAACGGGTCGGGCCTTTTGTCTGCACTGACACCGGCTCTCGGCCTCGGCCCCTGGCCCGGCGCCGCGGGGAGAAGCCCCCGCCCGGGCCCGGTGGGACCCAGAGCCATTGTCCCCCCCGAGCAGCTCCCGGTCCCGCCGAGCGCCCGCTGCCCGCTGCCACCCCCGAGCCCGCAGAAGCGCGCGGCCCGAAGCCCAGCGGACCCTCGGGGGCGGCTGCGGGACTGGCGGCCGGACCCGAGCCCCGAGCCCCGAGCCGCCGCCGCCCGCGGCGCCCCCCGCCCCCGGCTCCCTCGCCCCCTTCGCCGCTGGGTCCCGTCCCGCAGCCGCGGGCGCGTCCCGAGCGGCCCCGCTAAGTTGCCGGAACTCGGCCCGCGCGGCGCCCCGGCCGAGCCCCGGGAAGTTCGTCCCGCGGCGCCGCTTCCCCAAACAAAGGCCCCCGCGCCCGGCGGCCGCCCGCCCCGCCCCGCCCGCGGCTCCCTCCGGCGTCCGCGCGGCGCAAACTCCAACAAAGCGCCGCCGCCGGCCCCGCGCCGGAGCCCCGCGTCCCCGGGGAGCCCCCGGGAGCGGCCCGCGCCGTGTCCTTCAGGCGCCCGGGGGCGCGGGCCGGGCTCCTCCCCGGGCGGCCCGCCCAGCTCGCCAGCGCCCACCGGGGGGCGCGGGGTCCCGGCGCGGGGTCCGGGTGGCGTCCCGCCGCGAGTCCCGCCAGCCCGCCCGGCCCCGGCCCCGCGCCGCCTCCCGCCCGCCCGCCCGGCCCCGGCCCCGGCCCCGGCCCCCGCCGCTCACCCTCGTCCAGCAGCCGCTCGAGGTGGTTGAAGATGCCGCAGAAGTTGGGGAGGCTGCTCATGAGCTTCTTGTCGTTCATGAGCTGCATCAGGTAATCCGGCGTGGGCTTGGGCTTCTCCTTGGCTTCCATCTCCCCGACCATGTTCCAGGCTCCGCCGCGCACGCCGCCGCCGCCCGCGAGGAGGGAGGGGCGGGGAGCCCCGGCCGCCGGCCGCTCGGGACTCGGCGTCCCGCTCCGCTGCTCCCGCGCCGGGCGGCCGGACCGCGCGCCCCCGCCCCGCAGGCACTTTCCGCCGCGGCTCCGGGCCGCCCGCCCGCCCGCTCGGCGCGGCTCCCTCTCGAGGCGGCGGGGAGGCGGGTCTCCGCGGGCCGCTCGGCGCCGGACGAGGAAGAGCCGGGCCGCCGCCGCCGCCGCCGCCGCTCGCTGGCCGGTCGCGCCCGCTCGGCCGCCGCCTGCGCCGCGGGTCGGGGTCTCGCCGGGCGCCGCTGTGCCGCTGCCGCCGCGCTCCGACCGCGCTCCTCCTCTTCCTCCTCCTCCCGCCGCCGCCTCCTCACTCACTTGGCGGCGGAGTTCGCCTCAGTTCAGGCGGCGCTGCCCGCGGCGGCGGGGGGAGGGGCGGCCGGGGGCGGGCGGCGGGCGGGGCCGCGCAGGGCGGCCGTTAGCGGGGCCGGCGGCTCGCTCCTCCCCCGCCCCGCCCGCCGGGGCCGCCGGCCGGCTCCTCCCGCGGGTGGGCGCTGGGCCGCGCCGGGGTCGCCGCCGCGGGCGGGCGCGGAGGGCGGGGGGGCTGCCGCGGGCGGGCGGGCGCTAGGGGACGGGGACTCCCCGCAGGACGCGCCCCCGGACGCCGCCGCCCGGCCGCATGCCCCTCCCGCGCGACCGTGTGGAAGAGCCTCTCCCGCCCTCCCCGCCGCCCCACAAAAAAACCCTCTTTTGATTTTTTTTAACGTCCTGTTGCTTCACGGGGGACTTGAGGGGTGGTCGTCACGTGGCCCGACACGTAGCCGTGAGGGGCGAGAGCGCGTGCGCGCGTCGGGGCCGGAGGCCACGCCCCTTCCGAGGGTCGCCCCGCCCCCGCCCGGGCCCCGCGCGGTGGGGGATGGGAGGGGCCTGGCGCGCCTGCGTGGGGCCGGGAGGGGCCAGGCCGGGGCCGGAGGGGGCGCCCCTAGCGGGGCGCGGGGTGCGGAGCCCAAGGGACCCCGAGGGGCGGGGCCGGGAGGCGGGGGGGTCCTAGCTCCCAGGCCGAGGCTGGGACGTGTCTGCGGGCCTGGTCGCCTCCGACTGGATCGCGGGGGGCGCCGGCTGCCGCGGGTCGTGGGTGGGAGCGCGGGACGATCCCCTCCCCCAACCCAGTCCTCCGACTCCCGGAGCAGCGGCGGATCCCGCGTGGGCGCGCCTGGTCGCCCCGACGGCGTCGCCGCCGCGCGTGCCGCGACCTGGCCGGGCACGGGGCGTGCTGGGCGGCCGTCGCCCGGTACCCCGAAAGCCACAGCCCGGGCCCGGAGTGCGCACGAAACCCGGAGGGTCCCGAATGGCGCTTGCAGGGTTCTGCTCCGTGGCGGCTTGGTGTCCAGCCACAAAATGCAGCCGCCGCGGAGAAAAGAAAGAAGGAAAGCGCCCGTGCCCTGTTTCCGGCCCCGCGAAAGCCACCATTTGCATGTGCGAACTTGCAGGGATATATACGCGCGTGGCGGGCAGGAGGGTTCCCCGCAGCCAGGTGGGTTCCGGCAGCCCTGTTGGTGGGGGAGCCTTCCCAGCTGCAGCGAACAGGTCTCCCCGGATGCCGTCAGCTGCTGGGTGTGCGTGTCCTGCCAGCCCTTAGGACGCGTGCCATTGGCCGCGTAGACCGAGCTGCTTACCACCCCCCTGGACCCTGTGAGAGTCACGCCCCCCGGAGATGGCTGGTAATCGTGTCTGCGTGTTTAACTGCGAACTTGCTTCCCGCACATTCCTAGGAAGGCTGTTGAGATTGAGTTGCATTAAGCTCCTAAGCGAATCTCTGACATGCTCTGAGTGGCGAGTAACTTCTGGCCTGCTCGTCCGGAAAACACTGAGCTCGCTTTCTAAATTAAGCCAGGTTTGATGGAGGCGATGGAATTGCCTTGGCAGGCGGAGGTAAACCATTGCACTCAACTGTTTTAAGTTGTCCGACAGCCATCCTTCGCTAAGAGCCGTAGGATATTCGGGTGCTAATTGCCTGCTTAAAGGACCGATTGGGCGGATATAAGAAATAATAATTAGATCGGAAAGCGGTTGTCTCTAAAGTGGGTGTGCTTCTTCAGTACCTGGCCACACGGTGGGTCCTTTGAAGGGTTCAGGTGGTAAGGTATTCATTTGAGCTGCGAGTGTCAAAGATTCACCGGCCTTCTTACTGGGTTCACTTCTTATACTAACCTCCTAGGCCCCGTGCTAAATCAATGCTTCACATGTTTAACTCTTAACCTTCAGTTCAGCCTGTGGCTTGGGGCAGGCTGTATCCCCCTTTCAGGCAACAGGAAACCCCAGCAGAAGGGGGTTAAATCACCGGCCCAAGACTACACAGCTCATGAGTCCTGGATCTGGGATGCAGGTCCACTCACATTTTATTCAGAGCCCTCATTCTTTGCCCTTGTACTCGCCCTGTCCGGTAAGTCGCACGGAACTGTGGACAGTGTTTGATCGCGTCTGACCCATGGAAGCTGGGATGTCACATAGCTCACCCGCTCTATGTTAAGAACATGTTAGGCAGGCCCTAGCCGGTTTGGCTCAGTGGATAGGGTGTCAGCCTGCAGACTGAAGGGTCCCAGGTTCGATTCCAGTCAAGGGCATGCACCTTGGTTGCAGGCACATCCCCAGTAGGGGAGTGTGCAGGAGGCAACTGATCGATGTTTCTCTCTCATTGATGTTTCTCTCTATCCCTCTCCCTTCCTCTCTGTAAAAAATCAATAAAATATATATTTTTTTAAAAAAAGAACATGTTAGGCAGCATTCACTTCCCGTGAATTAAAACTCTGACGGGAACCGCGTTTGGCGGGTTACTCTGTATTCCCTTTGCAGATTCAGAGGGATTGCCTCACGCTCTGCTCACCGTTCTTTGGCTCCCCCTCCAATGGAAAACCCGGACCTCAGCAAGGCCTGGAGCCCCAGGGTGCTCCGACCCGCTGACCCCTTGCTGACCTGATGTCCACTGCCTCCCCTGTCAAGGTGGCTGGAGCCCCTCCCCCACCCAAGACAGGAGAGCATTGGGACCCGGGATTTCCAGGGCACGAGCTTATGTCAAGCTTCCCTTCCGCAGAAGCTCTTCTGTCTGAATCTCAAGGAAAAGGGGAAGTAAGAACTCCTCCTGACTTAGCTGGGCTCTGCACTTGGTGTTTCCTCTCCTTGCCCACAGGCCGGCAAGGCCGCTCCAGGTGTTTTGCCACCGCAGTGAGCCACACCGGAGGGAACACACGGCTTCCTTATTGTCGCCTTACCCTCCTTCTAGTTGCTTTCATAACATTTATTTATTTCCTCCTGACACATTCTGTCTACGGGTAAGTCTGTCTGTCACCATCCTCCCACCCCCATCCCCGCCCCCACTGTCAGCTCCCTGAGAGCCAGGACCTAATTCTGTTCTATGCGGAACTCCCAGCGCCTAGGCCGGCATGTGGTACGTGTAGGGACCATTAAAAATATGTTCCAAGATGGTGTCAGGTGCTGGCCGTGCACCAGGAGCCATGCAGAGTCCTTCCCCACGTCACTTCTTTATACAAACATCATCTTATTACGATATTGACAAGTTACAATGTACACAGAACATGTCTATGGGTGAGCTTCCAGTTGAAAATCCATATAACAACGTTTTCTGTGAAAAAGGACGTCCTCTAATGTTGACCCTAAAAATGGTTCCACACCTGACATCAGTAATTCACAAGTTCTCTTCCATTGGATTCTCTTTGCTTATTGCTATTCTTGACATTTCAAACATAACATTACAGTCTTCCCAAGCATTGTGTTTCCATCACCGTGAAGTTCTTACAGGAACTCACATGTTCTTGGACTTAAGAATCAACGTTTGATGGCTTTTTGTCTCAAACGTTCTTTAAAAAAATCACAATCCTTAGCTTTTTCTAAAAGGGAATAGGGCATTCCCAGTCTCTGTAAAGTAAATCTTTGTTTATTGTCTTCATAGATTTCTGGAGGCTTCTTTTAAATTATGATAGGGCTCATAGGTCTATTTAAAAGGCTGAAATGGCACATTATAAGTGTGAATATCTTCATCAGGAAATATTTAAGTACCCGTCATTAACCCCACTGCTCGCAGGGGCTAAGCTGAGCATTAATGTCCTACACAGACGAAAAGTAGTTAACTAGTTAGGGGATGGAGGGAGGGGAGGCGGGCAAGTGGGAGGTATCTGTAATACTATCAATAATAAAAACATATTTTAAAAAAGTTAACTGGTAACAGTAAATGCTAAAGACAAAATGCTGTGGGAATGGAAATGAACACTGCATTCCAGGCGGGGGAGCCACGGCCGGACTGCTCAGGACACGTCTAACTCAGGCCCGAGGAACAGCCCGGGGAGGAAAGCCTAGGGCAGGCGGCGGAAATGCAGGAAGGGGGACGTGCGGGCTTCGGGCAGGAATCTCCTCTGAGAGTAGTAGATGCCAGGTTTTGTTCGGCCTCGAATGACAAGCTAAAGTGTTCATGGAGAGAAGACGTAGGAATTTTTTTTTTATTGTTTTATTGCTTAAAGTATTACAAAGAGTATTACATATGTCTTCTCTTTTTCCCTGCCGCCCTTGACAATAGGAATTTTTTTGATATAAGGAAGTTAATCAATAAAACAGTCAGATGGGCTCTGTTGAGTGAGCACGCCGATACCTCGTAGCGCAAGTACAAGCCTGGTCAAATGGAAGGCGCTCCCTCCGCCATCCTGATGCCGGCTGTGCTGCCTGTAAACCACTACATGACTGCCGGTGTGATACTAACATGGAGCTTACACCACGGCACAGCAGTTAAACGTTAACTGACCGGGTCGGGTTCCACGCATTTGACCCTAAATGAAACGTTAGAGGCAAAAAGCTTCTCGGCCGAGAGGCGGGCTCCTGTGCGTGTAATCCAACCTTCATCCCACGTTTAAACAGAAACATTAGCTAGGAATAATGGTCTGTTATTATATGAATCAGAGAGCACTGAGAATGCATTTTGTTTTGATCGGCTGCCCGGCGATCCATAGTTTATGATTGCAAACCAGTGCCCAGCGTGTCCCTGGACGGGGCTGACCCGTTTATTTCCTTCGGGATCTGGTGCCTTCAGGGTAAACCTGTGCCTGGATTTTTTTTCACACGTTAAAGAGAAACTGTTTGGTTCATCATCTCTGTGTTCATTTTAAATAAGTAAGGCAAGGAAACATTTCAGGAGCAAAGGAATTGTCTACTCGTGTCCTAGGCATTTAATCAAGTGCCTTTATCCTTTACTAAAATTTAACTTATACCTGAACGTACATTTTTCCAGTAGTTTCTCTATATTCTTGCTTTCTAAACAGACGTCCGCGTGGGGCCAGAGAGACAAAAGAGGGCTGCCATTTGGGAGTCCCTACAAACTGCCGGGCACTTCAGTTATTAATTACCCCACTGCATGCACAGCAGCTCCGGGTTAATGATTACCCCCATTTGCAGTGAAGTCGAGGCTCAGAGAGTTAGCGAAGTGACGTGACTCTCGTGACACAGCTGGTAAACTCTGGGGACAAGATGGACACCAGACCTTCCGAGCCCTGAGTGATGGCTGGCACGGTGCTGGCCTTCCCGTAAGTGACCTTTGTGCACCCCAAGAGCTGTTACCTTTGAGTCTTTTCTTTTTTCAGGACTCTAACCCGTGGCGATGTTGAATCTTTTCCAACATGAAGCTCTGTGCGCTAATTGAAATACTGGTGGTGTCAGATCGGGAAAAGATGCTGGGCTGGGTATAAAAAGGCCTTATTAGTCCACTAGGTCACAGTGGTCGGCAAACGCATGAGTCAACAGAGCCAAATATCAACAGGACAACGATTGAAATTTCTTTTGAGAGCCAGATTTTTTAAACTGAAACTATATAGGTAGGTACATTGTTATTAACTTAATTCGGGTCCTCCTAAGGCTTAGGATGAGCCACACTCAAGGGGCCAAAGAGCCACATGTGGCTCGCGAGCTGCAGTTTGCCGACCACGGCAGTAGGAGAGTCCCATCCCAGTGAGCCGTGCGACACTGAGTAAATCCCTCCGTCTCTCTGAGGTTCAAACACAGCGATCGTGGAAATCTTTCTAAGTTCTGTGATTCTGAATAAGATGTTCTCATCCTATCAGCAAGTAGACTAGGCTGTAATTTAATTCCTGTGTCTGGGATTACCCTTTGTACACATGGTGATGTCGTGGCAATAAGAAATGTATTAAAAAAATGGTCGGTGTTCAACTTTGTACTCCTTATTAAAATAAAACATTTCTTAATGCATTTTTGTTTCCCTTGAACAATAAATTTGACTGAAAGATGTTACATTTTTATAATTTCGAAAGGATTAAATCAAATCCTTAAGAACACACACCATATTACAACTTAATAAAAAGCAGGGCACTAAAGCCCTGCAGCTAGCGCGCCTGGGGGGAAACGCCACCGGGAGAGCAGACATTCCTGGGGCGCAGCGTCCAGGCTCCTCCCTTCTGCCCTCGCTTTAAAAACGCTTTACAAGTGGCCTTATAAATAATTACTTTCAATAACCCCGTGTTTGAACGGGCGACAAAAACAAAGAAAGCAGCACACAGACATACGCGGGCTGTAGGACGGGCAAGCAGCTGTGCAAGCGGCTCACAGCCCAGGACACGGAGCTGAGTAAACAGGGGCCTCTGGGACCCCAGCCTCCGGACAGGGGCAGAGCAGGAGGAGGGCCGGGCCGGGCCCCCGGGCCCCTGGGAACCGGCTTGCGTGTGACTCGGTGGTTCCTGAGAAGTGCTTGCAATGCCAGGCCTGTCTCCCTCCACAGGAAGCTCGCCATTTGGGGCAACAGGCCCAGAGCACCCATCGTCCCGAGCCTGTAACGGTCTGAAAGCCAGCGCTCTCGTGGGCACAGTGAGGGGCTCCCAGCGGTGTGGCGTGTCCCCATCACTGTGACCGCATCACCTGCGTGGGCTGAAGAGTGAAAGGGCCTCCTCGCCGCCCTGGTGGTCAGCCACACCCGCGCCCAGCTTCATCAGCGTTTAGATTTGGCAGCATTTCCACACCCCCGCCCCCGGCGCAGTGACTGCTTAGCCACAGGCCCAGCGCCCCCCCTTGAGCCTCCAGAATCGCCTGACCCAGCGATGGCCAGCCTGCTCCCCCCCCCGCCCCCCGCCCCCAGCTGCAGCCCCGGTCGGCCGCGTGTCCCTGCCACGCCAGCTGAAAGCCACCCTGACCGTGACCTCTGGCTACAGCTCATGCACACGTTCAGGAAGCTGTTTATTTCTTGTCTGTTAAACCTGAACTGACTAGTTTTTTCTAATTGCAACTAACATGGTTATTATTATTATTTTTGTCTAAAATAGGCACAGGTTCTTTGGGCATGTAACCAAATTCAGAAAGATTTCTGCAAATCATGCCTACCCAATTACATCAAAATACCAACTCTCCAGCTTCACTATTTTATATTTTAATAAAGTTTTCATAGGTTGCTGCCAGAGCTGCAACACGGTTACTCCTCCTCCTTAAGTAAACGCATTATATCTCACACCAAATAAGTCCACCGCCGCTCCCTCCCCCGCTCCACACCATTCACGCTCCTCTGCGGAACCCCACAAGCCACACTGCTGACGCCAGCACCTCCTGTTCCCCAATCCTCCATCCCAGCCCATCTGCGAGGATGTTACGGTCACATTTCACAGATCTCCAAAGGGCCACCAACGTGACACAGCGGCCTTAATTACACTCTGTTTTCCTCAATATTCACTGGTGGTTAAGCATTGCTTCTTTAGATGGAAATAAAATGTACAGTGAAGTGAGTAACACTTCTGTTAACACGTCTGGGCCGGGTGGGAGTAACGCTGTTTGTTTAGCTGTGCTATTGATAGTGCGAGCCTGGAGTTGGGGTGGGGGGGACCGCACCCCGAGCTGTGACAGACGGTGGGATGGCCCCACTGGTGCCGGGACCCTGTCTCTGTCCAGGTGAGTTCACAGGAGCAGCAAGACCGAGAGGTGAGAAGCAGACACACTCAGTGTTAAATTGTGAAATGAGGGAAAACAGATTTGGGGTCACTGAGCTCAGGGACAGGCCTCCGAGCCAGCCATACCCGCGCCTCCGGTACCCGCGCCACCGCCGGCGCTCTGCGCCAGGCCCGTGGCCCCCAGGGCCCCACAACCAGACCTGACTGTCCCCTCTCTCTCCGCCACCAGGTTTCCACATCCCGCTGGGTCGGCGCCTGATCGCAGGGCGGCACCCGTTCACTTAATGGAACAGCTCCACCAGGCCCTGTGGCTGCGCGGGCAGCAGCGGCCCCCTGTCTGGGGTCAGGGCGCTGAGCCCGAGCCTGGGGGAAGGAGGCTCAGACCCCTGGTCTAAGTGCTTCCTTCTGCCCCGGGAGAAGATGGAGTGATACCTCAGGCCTAGAAGTGCTGTTCTTACCGATGGCATGGACGGATTATCTTTAAACCCCAAGGGGTGAAACCAAGTCCTAAACATTGACCCTGGAGAGTTTGCTGGTCCTGGGGGAGGCAGCTGAGCGCAGGGTTCCGGGGTAGCGGCTCAGGAGTCCTGGGTTTGATCTCGGTCCTGCCACGCAACCTCCTGTGCCTCTCTCTTCTCCCCTGTGAAGGCGATCACGCAGCCTAAGGCTGCGGTCAGGACACGGGAGTGAGTGGGCGTGAGGTGCCCAGCGACCCCCTGGCACACAGCCCACCTTCAGTGCACGGTACTGTTTGAAAAACTCCAGGGAGTGAGGCCTGGAACTAGCTCACGCATACCAGTGCACATGTGTTTGAGGATGTGTGCATATCTCTGCTGGAGCTGAAAATGTATCCACAGGCTCAAAAGCAGTCAGTCATCAGTTCCCCCGCTTCCTGTTGCACAAGCCGTTTCCTGTTCCCAGGACTGCTGACACTGGGAAGTGAAGGACAGGCAGCCTGGTGGTGAGGGGCTGGCCAGGCTGGCCGCGCTGCGGGCAGGGCCCCGGTTTACCTGCAGCTGGCCCGGCCCCCACCGCTCGCCCCTAGAGCCTGCACTCAGCTGCGCACAGTAGGACAGCTCTGAGCTGTGAGCAGGTGTGAGAAGGAGAGCCTGCCCTCCTCATCCCTGCCCCGTAAACCCCTGAGCTGGCGGTTACTGAGGGGTCCTGGGAAGAGCACATCTTTCAGAAGGACCAGAGCCGGGGGCCAGGCACCCGCCTGCAGGCCTCGCAGGCGCGCCAGGACCCCTGCATGGAGCCCACCCTGTGTTCCAGCTCTGACAGTCGGGGGCTGTCCGTGTGATGTCATGTGATGAACCCAGCATCATGCCAGGGCCTGGGCTCCCCGCAGCGCCTGGCACGGCACCTACAGCCAGCGGCACAGGTGAGGGACCTGCCCTCCCTAAAGCCGTGCTGTCTTCCGAGGGCCGCGGGCCTATGGTGAGCAAAGCAGGGAGCCCCCTCCCCCTTTCAAATCAGCTACTTGGGGGGAACCAGGCCATGCTGTGAGGAGTGTAAGTCGGAAAGCGGCCGGGAGGGGACCCAGGCGCACACCCTCACCGTGACTCTGCGCTCGGTCGCTGGGTCACACATGAAGCAAAGACAGCTCCAGGTTCCTCGCCGCAGGCTGATCCCCCAGCGAGGCGAGCCCTCTGCGTCCCCAACATCCGCCACCGCCCCATCGCCACCACCCTGCCGCCAGGCCACACTCACCCGGGCGCCCACACCGGCTCCCAGTGGCTCTCGGGGCTCCCGGTGGTTTCCCAGCCGCGTTTCAAAGCGTGTCTGGAACACACAGCGAAACTGAAGCAGCAAAAGAGGATCTTGTCATAAACAGTTTATCATTGTGAGCGGCTTCACGGTGAACCACATACCCCGTTACATAGGCATGTTGAGCACGATTTCTATTAGCGTCATGCTTCCTCGTACAAACAGGGCCTTGCATTACCACTGGACACCTGGGGTGGTTCGGTCCGAGTCCCTGACACGGTCAGGGCTTGGGCAGAATCTTCTCGATATCTATTGTTACTGAAGTGGCTGATCATAACACACACAACAACGCCGCACGATGATGGTCACGTCAGAGATCACAGCAAAGCACACCGCCTATTTTTATGCCAGGTTTCCCCCAAGGCAACGCCTTGGTCATGTCGCCGAGCGGTCGCGTGAGTGACCACGTGTGAGCTCAGGGCCGGCCCTCCCCCAGCCGGTCTCAAGTTCAATAGCTCTCCTCTGCCTCAGCCTTTTCCCGTCTCCGCGGTCATCTTGGACCAGGGTCACGGGCCGGCAGCCCAGCAGCCTCTGTGCTCAGTCCCAGAGGCGCCCGGAGCCACTGCGGTCTGGACAGTGGCTGGTGTGAGGTGACAGCATTTTTGCTTCATACTGTGATGCATGCCTGCCAGCACCATGACAGGCGCATCCCTGGCCTCCGTCCTGATGTCCATCGCCGCGCGTCCGGGGCGAACCTTGCTGGCATTTTAGTAAAGTTTTATAGAAATGACGCGTCACAAGATTTACCAGGACTGATCCCTCCTCGACACTCTATCCAGCTGACTCAACGTTGTGCAGCATCCCTTAACCCGTCCCTCCGCACAGGAAAGCTCGGGGGTGCACGGGGAAGGGAAGGCCAGCAGCAACACCTCCCAGGGGCCACACTTCCCAGGAAGGGGCTTAAGAGCACTTTCATTTTTCAGGTCCCCAAACACAAACTCTCAGTCCTCGCCGCTAGCTCAGTGTTTCGCGCCTGCCTCCCAGCCCCGCCCTGGGCGCCGGCTCGGTCCTCCTCTGCGTCCTGAAGTTCAGCTTGGCCCCAGGGCACCGAGGAGGCCAGAGGACTCTGCGCTCTGTTTGAAATTGTTTGCAAGATAAGGTCTGCATTGTTGAAGCCAAGAGCCTGCTTTCTGTAACATGTCAACCGTAGGAAAATATTAGAAAGCCTGTCAGAGAAGAAAACAGTAAGAGTCCTAGGACCTGCCATTTATTTATTTTTTTATTAGAATCGAACTAAATTAGTGGTCAGCTTCACAAAACTAGAAAACGCCGTCACCCACTCCTTATCTTCCCTCCTTCGGAGTCAAAAGGAGGCCTCAGATCCGGGGAGAAAACCTTCCCGCTGATTAAGCCTCACAGCTTGCTCCATCTGGGCCTCGTCTGCGCAGCAGCCAGAAGCTTCCATGGCCCAGCAGTTCCCCCGCGTCGCTCGGGAGCCGCGCGCACTGTGCGCTAGGGGAAGCCTCCAGCGATCCCAGCCGTCAAGCGCCTCTGATCCCCAGATTTGTGCAAAGGAGATTTGCACAGCTTGTCGTCTTCCCTCCTAATTTAATTCAAGCTGCACTTGTAATAAAGAGGTAAGCGCGTGCCCTGGCCTCCTGCGAAGGCTGGCATGAGCCTCTGTGCCACGCAGATCCTCCTGGGGGCTGAGAGTCAAGTCCTAGAATTATCCCTGGGACTGTGTCAAGCCCTCCACCCCCTGCACCCCGGGCCAGCGCCAAACCCGGCCTCAGTGCCCACGTCTCCCTTCCAGCTATGCCTCGGTTTCCCTCGCCCCACGTCCTCCGCCCAGGGCCACGGCAGGCCGGACACAGCTTCCTCAGCCTGTCCTCGTCCCCTCTGCCTCCCACGCATCACAGTGAGAAAAGAGCCCTCGGACCGTAGTGTTAGAAAGGCCAGTCTCTAAAACGGCAAACGCGGGGGAATGACTGGGCTGCTGAAGAACCGCAGAGACATCCAGCCGGGGCCCTCGGTGACATGCCGGTGGAGACCGGGCAACCATTTCAGAGACTTCCCACCGGTCTGACCGGCATTCTCTGTCACGGGAGGTCCTGGGGCAGCTTCTCTGTCCCTGGGGTGTGCTGCCCTCGCTCATGGAGGGGCGTCCAGGCCCAATCTCTGACCTTTGACCAAGGAACCCCTTCCCCCCCTCCCCTCCACGGCTTCCCCCTTGGGCTTCAGGCTTCTCACTCTGACCTTCCGTTTGCCACCATGGCCCCTCATGGAGCAGCGCCCGGTTGAAGGCTTGGGGATGTATCCTATTGCCTCTCCTCTCACGCCAGACACGTCCCCACCAGGCCATCCGCCACTCAATGTGCAGGCGCTTCCCTGCAAACCCTGGCGGTGCCCATGCCTCTGGAAGGGTGCGGGGTGGGGGCCTCTGGTGGTGGATCAGCCGGCCCAGCCAGGCGAGCCAGCGATGAGAAGCTCTGGCTCTGCCGTGATGTTGGGCAGATGGCTTGATCCCAGCAATCCTCAGTGTTCCCAGCTGCAAAATGGGGCTACTGCTTACACCCACTGCACAGGGCTCCTGCGCGCATGACATTCGGCAGTGAGGATGAGGCCCCGACTCTGCCTGGAGTTTAGCGACTGCTCAGTGAGCATTGGCTGTGGTGGTTGGCGTCCCTGTACCACTTTGAGACGGCCTACCCTGCGCCGGGCACATTGTGGGGCAGCAGGAATACAAAGGGAGTCACTGTCTCTGGCAAAGAAGGCAAGTCCACCCCACAGGACAGAGCAGCGGGAGGTCCTTTGACGGCACCGCACGTTCAATCCCTCGGGAATGCCGGCGGAGCAGCGGCCGCCCCAGGCAGCGCAGGGCGGGGTGTCCCAGGGGAAACATGCTCCTGCTCGTGCGGCACCTGCTCGGGTGCATGTGGCTGTCCTGCCCGGGCACGAGCCGCGGTTCGGCAACTGCGCTCACTCAGAGAGCGGCCCTTCGGCCTCAGGAGGAAGGAGCGTCCAGGAGGCTGCCTCTGTGGACAGGGGAATGACCCCGAAGGCCGCCCCGCCCAGGCCTGACAAATCATCTCAGTGTGCCCCCAACAGCCCCGCGAGCCCTCGGGCCTTGTACCAAAGCCTGGCTCCAGCGATTGCTGGTTCTGCAGCTTCGGGCAAGTGCGGTGACCTCTCCCTGCCTCTGTTTCTGCATCTTCCAATGAGGATACTCGCTGCCACCACCTCCGCCAGCTCCCCCGGCCCCTCCCCGGGGATGGTGAGAGGAGCCTGTGAGTCCATGCCCGCAAACCCTCGCGGCAGGCCCTGTTGGTGCTATGCCACCACGGGGCCTGCGTTCCCACCACCTGCAGAAGGTGCTGGCGGAGGAGCAAAGCCTGCGAGTGGTTCCCCAGAGACGCTTCCTCTTCTTCCCGGCCGCCAGCTAGCCTTCATGTCCCACCGCCCAGAGCCCAGGCGTGGCCCTGTGCCTGGATTCTCGTCCGTGGAATAGGAGCCAAGTGACGCGCCCCCTTCCAGGCCCGGCCCAGCAGAGCCTCCGGGGTCCTCCGCCATCCTGCTCCAGGGCCAAGGGAACGGGAACTTGCTGAGGGGGTGGGTCCCTGCAGGCCTGCCCGGAACAGGTCACTTTGCAGACCTCTTCTTCTAACTAAGAAACACGCTTCCATTGCGTTTGACCTAGTCTGCCTTCGGCTAGCTGACTAGCCAACCCTTACCCGTGCGACTCAAATGCACAGGCTCAATGAAGGATCAATTTTGTAGTGAACTGTCGGAGCTATAGGGGTCCACCCAGTGCATCTCCCCTTTCTCCTCCTCCTCTCCTTAACCCTCTCCTGTTCGGTGTGAAATCTAGCGTGACCCTGGTGCAGTGAACGCCTCCACCTCACCTGCAGGCAGGGAGCCCAACTCCGGGCCCTCCTGAGGCCACTGACAATCCTGCTTCCACCCCCACTGACACGCCAGCAAAACAGTGACTCTCTCTCTCTCTCTCTAACATATTTTTATTGATTTCAGAGAGGAAGGGAAAGGGAGAGAGAGAAAGAAACATCAATGATGAGCAAGAATCATTGGTGGGCTGCCTCCTGCACGCCCCAACCACTGCGCCACGCCAGCTCTTTCTCTTTTGTAGTGAGCTTGCTGGACTGAGAGGACAGAGTGGTTTGAAGGACACCTGGGCAGCGTGCTAATGCCCGAATGGAGAAGCCAGCACCGGCAGAGCAGCTTCATGGTGGAAGGGCCTCTCGGACACCCGCCGTCGTCGAAGGCCCGCATTTGCTAATGTCTGATTCCTATTTCGAAATCACCTTGGCCAGCGAGCCTCTTTTTGGGTGAAACTGATCAGAGCTGGTTTCCCTTTATTGGGAACTTCACCCCTTCCCCTAGTTCCCTGGGGCCTCTGGCTCCTCACAGGCCCTCCTCTGCCAGCACCTGCCCCAGAAGCCATAATCCCATGATTTAAACTATTAAAATCTCTTTTTGTTTTGTTTTGTTAATCCTCACCGGAGGACATTTTCCCACTGATTTTTAGAGAGAGTGGAAAGGAGTGGGAGAGACACACAGAGAGAAACATGGATGTGAGAGAGACACAGCCACTGGTTGCCTCCCTCAGGTGCCCCAGCCAGAGCCTGGGATGGAGCTGCAACCGACGTACGTGCCCTTGACCGGCATCGAACCAGGGACCCTTCTGTCCAAGGGCCAATGCTCTTTCCACTGAGCCACCCGGCCAGGGCTTAACATATCTTAAACAACCAGTGACAGCAACAGGCATGGCTTCCAGGGCGGGAGAAGGGTGTGAGTCACCACAGGTGGTCTGGGCTGATAACACTCACTTGCAGGGAGGGGCCTGGCTGCATGGGCTCGAGAAAGATCCACGCAAACACACTCCCTAGGACGGCCCCCCCCGCTTTTCACTGCACTTGTGGGGGCTGGCGGAGAGTCCCGGGAACGCGCCAGCCTGGCCTGCAGATTATTTCAAACTGCAATCTAGGAAAGCCCCCCAAACTCAGGGAGAGGTTCTACTCCCGTTCCTTAGAGTTTCAGTGCAAAGACCTGCTTCAGGGGGGAGCCTCAGCACAGACACCTCACGCACATCCACCCAGTCAGTCAGGGGGCCCCCAGTGTGCGTCCCAGATCCCCCGGGCCCTGGCTTCTGAGCTGCCCAGCAAGGGGCGGCCTGCCAGGTGAGCGCCCCGCTTCCTCAACCGCCTGTAAACCGCCCCTCCTCACTTCTGAAATCTAAGTCCCTGTCCCCCCTTTTTTCTCCTTTGCCCAAAATGTCATACGCCTCTCTCCCAACGTTGCCTCACCGCCTTGGGAATTTTCCGTGCGGGCGTGAATTCAAAACGCAAAGGTATTGCAGCTTTATTTTGTCCCGGTCACCTGCTGCGCGTTGCTTAAATTCTCCGACCAGAACCACAGGGGCAGCAGGGCCGCGTCCCCAGCCCCAGGGCGCTGCGCTTTTATCCGCACAGGCTTCTGAAGGTCATGATAAACTTGGGGGCTGGGAGTGCACGTTTGCTCTAGCTCATGTTGCTGTGTAATGGACTTCATCCATGATCACTCTTGGGTATGTTTTTCATTTAAAGCAACAGAGTTGCAACCCCCGAGGTTTGCATGTGGGCGGTCACACCGTAAACTGCTGTTCACAGGTGTACAGCCCACCCTCCCGGGTCCCTTCAGCCTCTGGCCACGTAGGCGATCCAGTACCCGCCAGGCCTTGGTGGAAATGTCCCAGAAAACTATCGTCCACTTGTTCTGTCTCAGAAAACACCAGCATTACAAGGCTTTATCTTTGAACTTTCGTTTAAAATTCTCATGGAAATGGACAATTTCTTAAAGGCTCTAAACGCTTTACTGTCATTTTCTTTCGTCTGGTGAACGCCAGGCTGGCCATGAGGCATGCGAGTTTCCTCTCCCAGATTCTTCCCCGCTCTGGGCTCATGAGCCCCATGCAGCCACGCTCAGGGGAACAGACCATTCTAGCTCAGGGGAACAGACCATTCTAGCTCAGGGGAACAGACCATTCTAGCTCGATGGCATTTCTATCTTTGCCCCTGGTTGCTGGGACTTGCTCTGCCCGCCCCCCCCCCCACCTCCGGCCCCTCCAAAATCGAGTGAGGGGAGGTCGGACTCCATGGAGAGTCTGTAGGAATGGAATTTCACACAGTGGCGTTGGTGCTGGGGGGAGGGGAGAGTCGAGGGTTACTCTTTCGCCTCGGCAGGACTTCTGTTTGGGACGAGGAGAAGCTTCTAGAGATGGAATGTGGTGAGGGTTACACAACCTGGTGAATGACGTGAACGCCCCTGAGTCCTACTCTTAACACTGGTGAAAACGGCAAGTCGCACACGTGTTCCAGCACAGCACCCAGATCTCGCTCCCGCTCCCTGCCCTGTATGTCTGTGCGCGTCACCAGCACAGATGCCCCCTCCCGTGGATCGCAGCAACGGCGGAGAGTGGAGCAGCCGGGAGAATACGAAGTGCAAAGCAATGCCGTTCCTTCAAAAACGTACAAGACGGGACAAAGCACACACAGCCTTTGCCAGCGGTCTTTGGGAAGCCACTCTGTTTGCTCATGCGCAGAGGACAGCCAAGCCGCCTGGCATTGGGGAGAACAAGATGAATGGCCCCCTGGAGACCCCGGGGGGGGGGGGGGTTCGTGTGCGAGTTTCCATCACCTTCGTGTGCGAGTTTCCATCACCTTTTGTCCCCTTCCTGATTCACATGCAGATGAAGCCAGAGCAGCTCCTCGCTAAATGCTGGGCTTTCTCACTCCAGTTTGGAAGGTGGAAGGAGCAGCTAAATATTTATGAGGCTTTTTCCCCGGGTTTAGGATGCACCCTTGTTGGAGGTGGAGGGATTGCGTTAATGAATGCGTGCCTGCACACCCCGCGCAGAAACCCGGCCAAGGGGGAAAGGCACACAGAGAGCTTTGTCAGCACGGCACTCACCGAACAGTTCCCAGGGGCAGGAAGAAAAGAGGGGGGTGGGGGGAAGCAAGATGTAAAATCTGTTGCCAGGAGAGAAGAAATTGTACAGCTCAACACAAAAGCAAGAACAAAGTTTCATCTTTGCTTTCTGGAGTTGCAAATGCAACTGTTGTTCCAGCCGGTACAAATGTGAAATGAAACATGGGGCTGGGCACCGAGAACTGGCCACCCGGCTCTCCCCAGGGAGGAGGGACCCAGGACAGGCTCCATGCTGCTGATGAGTCATTCTTTTTTTTTCTTTTTTCCAAATATATTTTATTGATTTTTTACAGAGAGGAAGGGAGAGGGATAGAGAGTTAGAAACATCGATGAGAGAGAAACATTGATCAGCTGCCTCCTGCACACTCCCTACTGGGGATGTGCCCGCAACCAAGGGACATGCCCTTGACCGGAATCGAACCTGGCACCCTTCAGTCTGCAGGCCGATGCTCTATCCACTGAGCCACACCAGTTAGGGCGATGAGTCCTTCTTTAGGACACAAAGAACAGACCGAGGGCCTTCCAGCAGCGCCTCACACATGTGCCTTCGACAGAGACTTTTCAGGTATGAATCCACGACTCGCTTGTCGGGGGTTGGATTGCACTCCTGTCTCTCCCCGTCTTTTCTGTGCCTCGTGGACACTGCTTGCAGTAGGCTGGCTCAGAAGTGAATCTGCCCTAAATATGTTGCCTGGAGTTATACCTAGTTATGGCTTGGGGTGTAAATCATCTTTAATGACAGGCCATCTTTGGGATATTTTAACAGACAGAATAATATATTCACACACTAGCCGTGAAATGCAGACATGTTCATGGCCTGAATGTCACCCCACCAAAAGCCATCTTTCCAGCCCTGACCATGTCCCTCGACTCCCTTCCTGGTTCCGTGAACACAGGACGCGGGGCCGGGGGTCAGGGCCCGCGAGGGAAGGAGGCGGGCTCTGCAGGGATCTTCCTGTCCGTGTGGCAGGACAGTAGGGTGGAAAGTGTACTTGAGAAAAGATCCCCCCCTCGTTTGCAGGTTGTAATATACAAAGAGATTAAGGCTGTGTTTGTAAGTTTGGCAGATTCTTGCTGGATTCGAGAAATCCGGGAGCTGGCTTGCCTCACCTGTGTTCACAGGGCACAAAGGAGATGCAGGGGCCCCGCCTCAGACCCCACACAGCCCGGCGTGCCGCTCCCGCTGAAGGGGGAAGAGCAATGTCCGTGGAAGAAGCAGGCAAACCCGTGGAGAATTCCTGTGAGTTCACTTGAGCCAAACCGACAGCAGTTTGCCAAGAAGCAACCATCTCTAGGGTTTGAGGAAACGTTCCTGAGAATGGCCGCTTTACAGCTTATTTTATACACTAGAGGCCCGGTGCACGAATTCACGCACGGGTGGGGTCCTGGCTGGCTGGGGGGAGGGGCTGCGGGTGGTTGGCGGGCTGGCCTCATCCCTGATTGGGGTGCGGGGGGAGGTGATCAGGGGCAGGGCTGGCCAAGGGAGGGGCCCACCGGCCCCACCCCCTGGTCAAACTTACGGTTGAACTCTCGGTCAAACTCCCGATTGAGGGGACAATTTGCATATTAGCCTTTTATTATATAGGATTAGCATCAAAGGAGGGATGTAAGGAAGGAGGGGTACAGGGAATCCATTGGTGGAGGATTAAGGAGGCGGGAGGCAGCAAAGTGGGGAAACCTCTGAGATTGGCTGAAGGGTAAAAGGGAGAGACACACACTTCTTTTACAAGGAGGGGTCCAGAATGGCCAAGAGTTAACATTTACAGCACATACAGATGGTATTGGGGGAACAAGATAACAATTAGGGGGCCCACCTGGTGTGGCTCAGTGGCTGAGCATCGACCTATGAACCAGGAGGTCACGGTTCGATTCCCGGTCAGGGCACATGCCCAGGTTTCGGGCTCCATCCCCAGTGTGGGCTGTGCAGGAGGCAGCTGATCCATGATTCTCTCTCATCATTGATGTTTCTCTCTCTCGCCGCCTCTCCCTTCCTAGCTGAAATCAATGAAAATGTATTTTTTTTAAAAGGTAATAATCAGGGGCTCTGTGCCCCGAGCGTGTGTTCTCTCAGATGCACAAAGGCCACCGGCAGGCTCACTCAGGGTCCAGGCTGACCTTTGTCAAGGAGGCTGCAGGCCTAGCACGTGACTACCTGCCGCGACCCGCTCCCCGTGAGGCATGCTTTGGCTCAGCCCATCCTGTGTGGTTACCTCCTGTCTCTGGGTCTGTACGGCCCCCAGGCGGGCCCCCCTGAGCTTGTCCTGCTCAGCGCGTGGCCTCTCTTTCACCCACAGCCGAAAAGAAGCCTCCCTCCAGCATCTCCTCAAACCCACCGAGGGCTTCCCAGCATGTTTTTGTGACACACTGACAATTAGTTGTCGGTTGTTACTATTGTTTCTTTTTTTTACATTAGAATAAAATACAGAACCGACTCGCCTAACTCCCCCCCCCATCCCCCTCCCGCAATAAAACCTGTTCACTTGATTCTTAGTTATTGGAAGTCCCGCTAATAACTGACTAGAGTCTGTTCCTGTAGCTGTGGTTAACATCTGAGCACCGCATACGCTTAGCTTACAAACAGCGTGCCTCCACATCGGTTTCATCAGCGACAAGCAGACACAGTGTTCACACGGAAGTTCTTGAGTCCCTCGTCTGCCGCGCTGACAAAGCATTGTCTGAGCTCAGCACTATTCCCGGGCCGTTTCTTACTCACTTGCCTGAGTGAGCGGGCACTTGTCCAGATAGAAGTGGAAAGAAACTGTATCTACGTGTTGAAAGAAAAATGTAGTGGAGGGTTCACCAAGTTGTCTCAAATTCTCCCAGAAATAAATTATATATATATATATATTGCTTGGAAGATTTTTCAGAAGGGCGTTTTGTACAAAACTTGGGAAATCAGTGTGTGTTGTCAGTAAATGGTTTTGTGTTTTATTGTTTAAAGTACTACAAATAGTAGCACATGATTCTTTTCCCCCCATTGACCCCCCGCCCCCCCAATCCCCCTGTACATGGTTTTAAATGAAGGTTGCATGGCTTTGATAGAAAAATTAAATGCACATGAATTATGTCATCAACTCGGGCATAAATGAGTATACATAAGCAGAACTATTACCCCTAGTGACGGTGATCGCTCAAGCCCAGTGTATGCCCCGGGCTTCGAGCTGCTGGAGGCGCTGTGGGCGGCGTGGCATGGCTCTATGTCGGCCTCGGGTCCGGGAGCGCCCCCACCCTGCTCATCCTGCACTTGGACAGGGGACAGGAAACAGGAGAGCTGGCTGTTTACAGCACTGCACGACAGCCCATGACCTGCACGGAGCAAGTTGAGGGTCTTTGAGAAGGATGTTCCTTGATTTTCCTCACTGGTATATGTCACTTCTTAAACTTCTTATTAGTTACAAGTCTTAAAGAACATGCATTTATTTGGGGAGGATGGCTTCATTAAGTTCTGACTGAAATTATTGTAGTGGATTCATTTTGGCAGAGGGGGGGGGGGAATCTGTATTTTAAAACACAGAATACAGTAAAGGAGGAAAAGTTCAGGTCTTTGAAACAAAGAGGAACATATGAGAATGCACTAGGATGCACTAGAATGTACTAGAACAGGGCACCCTGGGAAACTGAGGCACGTTTTTGCAGTTGCCTGGAGACTAGACATTAAGGAGGCCTCTAGCAGGGTCGAGAAAGCTGAGGACTAACTTTGTACCATGTAGAAGTTTGTTTCTAAATATAAAAACTATTTTTTATCTACAATTTGAAAAATATGTCTCCATGATATGATCCACTTTTAAATCGAGGAAACACACATCCTCATCCACTGATGATAATACTATAAATTTGATGATACATAACAAAAGATTTAGAAATGTGTGAGCCTTTGGGCTATACTTTCCATTCTGAACATTCATTTTGTATAAATAATATGAGATGGACAAAGACATAGCAATATTATTATTTCTCGTATGGAAGACTCAGGAGAAGATGTTAATTTTGCTATTATTATTGCCGAGCTATGTTTTCTATACTAAAAATTAATTAATTATGTAATATGAAATCAGCAATAAATTTGTTAAGAAGCAAGTTGGGGTGTGGTCAGCGCACCCCGTTAGTGGCTGTTGCCTGAGAGGCCCTCCCGGACGGCAAGCTCCCCCCGGGTCGGAGAGGCGCTCAGCCCCCAGCCCCACGGAGCCCGGCTGCCAATACTGACGCGCTGCCTCTCCGGACAGCGAGACAAACATGCAACACGTCAGTGAAATGGTCACGTTTCAAAAAGTGCAGACAAACTTGGAAAATTTAATTAACTCAAATATATGTACTTCTGAAAGTGGTTTATAATTTCTCATTTGCTTCTTAAAATGCCACTAAATCAGTACACACGACATACAGGCAGCAGCTGGCGTTTCCGCTCCCCAAGCCCTGGAGGTCTCCTTCCCTCCGACCTCGGCTTTTCCTGGTGCAACTTCACTCCCGCCGAGTTTCGTGCACACAGGCAATCGCGGCAGAACCGATCTTTTCTCAAACCAGAACTGATTGAAATTTGCATTGAAACAGCAAGGAAGAAATAGAAACGTCTGTAGGAAGTGTGAACGCAGAACTGAAATATTAAAAACAACAGTTTAGCCCTCCGTCTCATTTTCATGCGGGGTCAGCTCCTGGTCTGATGTTTGTTTCTCAAACATTCTCAAATATTTGATCCTGAACCTTCACCCAACTCACAGCAAAGCGTAAAAATGCCGCCTGCTCCGGAATGTCTGCACTGAGCTCTCACACACAGCCGGCCGTTCTCCTGGCAACGCGGGCTGTGGGCACAGCTCGGATGTTTGTCCAACCCAACACTCTCCTCGTCCCACCCGGCAACACCCTTTTCACAGCTGAGCCCGAATCCAAATGGAATGGAAAAGTTTTCTGGCTAAACACCAGCTTCAGCTCGTCCCTGACCTGTCTTCCCCATTCTCTGACAGGCTGTGCGTGTCCCGACGCGTCTGAAAATAGCCAGTGTGCAAACAGGGCGGAATTGGTCCAAGAAGTATTCGCACAAGAAATAAACGCCTTGTTTCGTCTATATAGACAAACAACCGGTCAACTCGATGGGAAAAAAAGAGCAAACGTTTTCTTTTTAATATTTGATGAGTGGGCTTACTCAATTACATGGGTTTTTCTTTTATATGAATTAGCTATGGAGTTATCTACATAACTGAACCTTAAACCTGCATTTCCATCATCTGAGGGGAAACTCCCACTGAGCAATGTGTTCTGAGTTGTGACCCCACGACTATAATCACCATCTCAGCACATGGGTAAGTGCCGCTGAAATGCAGTCACACACGTGCTGATGGGAAAGATGCCAAGAGTGTGTGGCCAGTGGCGGCCCAAGGGCCCTCGGCCTCTGTGTCCTTCCCTGACCCCCACCAGGACGGCAGCTTCACCTTTGACTGTTTCTTAATGTTGAATTTCCAGAAACAACAACAATAAAAATATAACGTAAAAGCCAGGGATCCGGCCTAGCCTCTGATTTCACCCCTGTACAGAATTACACACAGACGGGAACGCCAGAGCAGATCAAACGTGGAAGCTACCAACCTTGGCCCCTCGCCTGCAAGGAATGTGTGTGACCTTTTCAAAGAGTGGCTGCAGTGCAGCTGGTGGCCGCCGTCCGCTCACCAGTTCCCTGTCCGCCATGGATGGCTCCAGGGAGCGACGCAGTGCCCGCTCCTGGGTCTCTGGGTTGTCAAAAAGCCAGTAGTGACATCAGAGAGAAAAGGGCGAACGAGACTTAAGGAATCCTCGATTTTAAGCGTAGCTCACCTGTAAAATCTGTCGGTCTTCCGAAACTGTGTGAATGGACTTGTTCGCATAAATCTGATTCCACCAAAGGCTCCTAAACGGTGGACTCATCACACGATCTAACTGGGGAGCTCCCCCGCCTGAGTCTGCCTGGTGACCTGCTTTTCTTTTATGTGTCGTCTCGCCTTTCCCGTCTCACTGGGTATCAAAACCAAGAGAGACGACGTACGCGCTTATGGATATTTTATCGGCTCTCAAGATAATGAAAAATATGCTATCACAGTTGGGTCTACAGAAAACCAATGTCCGGGCAGGCAACAGAAGCACAGATCATCATGCGCAGCAAGACCTGGAAATCCTGTATAAAGACCATCCTAGGAGCAACAGGTACTTTGCTGAATTCAGTTTCCGTTGAAATGATCTCCAGGCCCATCCGCCCCTCGCTGCTGGTCTGACAGCAGGGAAGTCACCTGCCGTATCTGAACCTCAGTCTTGTCGTCTAAAATGAGGGCTAAGGATGCGTGTCCAGCTGCTTCTAAGGCTGTCACAGCCATCGGAGGAGGTAGGGGATGCGAAACTTTATTAATGACACAGGTAGTGTCCTAACAGCATGGCATCACTGCACCAATAACTCAATATAGGATTTGGGGCGACCCTTCGACATGCCTCAGTTCTTCTCACGTGAGAGAGGGCTACCATGGATTCATGGGGATAGAAGTGTGACATTGAGGAAAGAGAATTAGCTATGGCTCCTTTTTTTTTTTTTTTTTTTTTAAGGAACATAAACTCAACTGGAAATAGTTTAAGCAAAAAAGAAAAAAAAGAAGTGTTTCTTGAAAGTCTCCAGTAACCATGGCAAAACAGCAGCTGAGCCTCAAATACCACTGGCGCCAGGACGTTGAATGCTAAGGAGACCTTCTCCCTTCTCACTGCAGATGCTATTATTTCCTCAGACTTCCTTCATGTGGCTGGACACTCAGCCCCCGGCAACACCGCTCACGATTTTGCTACAAGAAGGAAAAACTTGACTAAAGTTGCCCACCTCTCACCCTGAAGCCTGACACGGTTGCAAAGTCCCGGGAAGGAGTCTAGCGGTCTCGGGTCGGGTCAGGGGTCCTGATGGGAGTGGAACAGGTAGCCCTCTCTCAGGCCAGAAGGTGGGAGCGAGAGAGAAGCAGTTTCCCCCGAGAAGAGAGATGGCGTCCCCAGGAACGAGGACAGGTCCGAGGCAGTGGGAGCAATAAATGCTCACGCAGAAGCGGAGAGGGCTGGCCCAGCCGTGGCCTTCCTGCCCCTCCGGGGAACGTCTGTCACATGGACAAACAAACCCCCTCCTGCTTCATGGCTGATGGGAGGACAAGCCACAGCATATACAGAGAGGTGCCTTCCAAGTTCCAAGAGCCGCCATGAGAGGTAGACCAGTTACCCTCAGTCCCTGTCTGCACTGAGGCCGCCACCTCAATGGTTCTGGTTTGTAATCTCATAAAAGTGCAGAACCCAGGGTTACAGCCACTCTCTAAGCTGTTTCGTTAGGGACCCGCATTCTTTCAGAGGGTTTCTTTCCCATAGTGAACATTTTATTCATCTCCTGTTAAATCATGCATGCGATTGACTTGGGGCCATTGTGGACATTTTTTCAATTAGAAAAATGCAAATTACAAAATGCATTATTTATAAGGTACACATAGCCGACGATGTCTGAGGGGGTCACGTGAAGAAACAGCAGGAGAATAACGCCGACACAGACGCTTTCCTGTCGCACCCGTTTCCATGTCCCCCCTCCTTCTAGGGCTCTGGACCCGTTTTCTCTGGGGTGGCTCTTGTCTGTGAGGGAACCTGGTTCTGTGTGAGGGGGGCCTGGCATCCCAGGCTTCAGTCAGTCACTGACTCGGTGGGTGCTGCCTACCTGGGGCGCACGTCTCCCCACCCACCGGTGGGCCGTGTCCATCCTGTCCCTTAAGACTGGGTTGAACGTATGGCTCTAGACACCCAACCTCCGGCCTCTCCCTATGGGAGCGCTTCTTCATGGGGCGGCGATGCCACACACCACGCACGTGTTTAGGGCACAATCTGCGTCATTAGTGAAGTTCCGCGTGCCCTATCTTCTTTGACGGCTGCGACAAGCCTTTGAAACAGCCTGGCCGAGACGGTCAGCCCTGATCTTAGTGTTTCTTAAACGGACCTGCTCAGAGGGTGAGTGCAGCCATTGGCACCTCTCAGGCACGGCTCTGTGCACCTTCTCAGGTAACCACCTGTGTGTGTTTTGTCTCCCCAGGGAAAGCCTGGGCGCCCCTAATTCTCAGCAGGAGGAGTGCAGGGGCCGTCAGTGCTGCCGGGCGTGCTGGCGTCTCAGCCGGAAAGCAGGGCCACAGACAGCCTGAGCCTCATCCCGTGTCCCCCACACACACACTTTGGGGGCCCCGACCTGACTACGCATAGGACTCTGCGGGAACGGGAGCAGGACCGCCCTGGCCTCTGTCCCTCTGGCCTGGGATGTGGGGCCACGACAGGACAGGGTGGAGGCCCCCGCCCCCGGGTGCAATGAGAGCTAGAGGATAAATGCCGAAAATAATATTCTGGGGCGAGGGCCAAGGTCATGGCCGGCGAGTGCGTCCAAACCAGGCCATAAATTAAGTGCCTATTGGAAAACTGGGAGCCGAGTTACGAAGCCAAAATGAATGGTACTGAGCCACAGAGCCATCCAAGAGCCAGGTGGGGGAGGAAGAGTGACAGGCCCCGCTGTCAAAGGTCAGGTGGCCCGTGAGGCGTGCTGGGGGCAGGCTGGCGGGCGGGCGGGAGGCATCTGGGTCTGCAGGCGCGGTGGGCAGAAGCCCGCCTGCCCCCTTGTGGCCCCCCCGCCCCCCCCCCCCCAGTGAACTCCAGTAGAAGCTCTTCACAGACGGGAGGGAGTTTCCACTCTGTGGTCATTTGAATCCCAAACAAGCCGAGCTACACACAGAGCCGATTCCAGGCTTAATCCCGTCACTTCTACCCAAATAGAACCCAGCCCCGTCATCGTGTAGCTCTGAAGGGCATCCAGGGGCCTTTAGAGAAAGGCCACGGGTCAAGGTGCTCCTGCAGCCAGACCACAGACACCTGCGTCTGTGATTGCTCGCTCTGCCTGTGTGAGGGTCGGGGGCTGCTATCTGGTGACAGCTTCCGGGCTTTATCTAACCATCCATACACTTCCTCCCCTTCCCTCCCCTTCCCTCCCCTTCCTGTGGGAGGTGTTGTGCACACCCAGCGCCAGAGATTCCAGAGGAAGTGTGAGCCCTGCGGGCTGACCCAAATCAGCGGCCGCTGCGAGGCCAGGCTTGCTGTGGCCGTTCAATCACCGTCAACACTGACCATCCTCCTTCAAAAGTTATTTTCAGAACCCAGGTAGAATCTAATCGCCTCTACAATGCCAATGACCTGTAACGATGAACCTGGCTCAGACACAGGCAAACCTAGGCTGGTCCTGTTACTCAGACACTAAATTGTTGAATTTTTTAAAAACATTTTGGACAGAAGAACGCGGAACACAGGTGGCAATCAGAAGCCCGCACACATTGGCGGTTCCACCCATTTGGTGACGGGCTACTTGTTTCTATGGAATTTGGGTTTGAAAGGCTGAGGCTCCCCCTTGTCTTCCAGTTCAAGGAAAGGGTCTCTCTTTGCTCCTCCCCCTCCCCCTGCCCTGCGGAGGGGAGGGAGGAGAGGGAAGCAGACCGCAGCCCTCAGCGCCTGAACTGGGGAGTTAGGTAGAGACCCACCTTGTCGCTGGAGGTGGGAACGTCCAGGTGGCCCAGGAGCAATCCAGCGTCAGCAGCCTTGGAGCTTCACAGACAAGCAGCAAAAGAAGGGCCCTGGGAGCTGAGGAGGGAGGGTGGGGGAGAGGGAAGGTGGGGAGGGAGAGGAGGGGAAGCGAGGGGGGGGAGGGAGAGGAGGGAGACCGAGCTCACCCTGGGGAAAGAATGGGGCTGGGGAAAGACAGGCGTTTACTCCAGAAAGAGACCCTCACTGGCCCCTCCGTCCGAGGTCTTTTACCTGGAGGCCTCGGAGGCGGGCCCAATAGAACCCTCACCAGCGTCAGGTGTGCCCCCTCGTGGTCTCCACGGATTGGCCAGAGCCTGGGGGTCATCAGGCAAGGCAGCTGGTCCTGAGGTCAGCCATGGCATCCCTCCGTCTGCTGTCGCTGCTGTGCTGGGCCAGGCGCTGACACACAGCTGCGGCCTAGCTGTCCTCCCAGGGGCTCAGGCTGTGGGAGGGTCCTGCACGGCTTGTGGCTTACCCGTTGCTGGCGCTGGGCTCTCCCCCTGGTCCCCTCCGCACCCGGCCGTCGTCCCTCCGCTGCGCTGCGCACGCCTCTCTAGCTGCCGACTGCACTGTGAGGCTTACGCCCATTTACAGACGGGCAGACAAAGCCTCTCACAGAGAACGAGTAACTCCGCTCAGACTCAAGGCCCTGCCACTCTGACCCATGCAAACATTCTTAAACACTTGGTGCCCCTTCACTGGGACATCGCAAAACCTGTGATAAAAGTAATAGCGATACTTGCTGAAGTGCAGGGACTTGGGTCTGATCACACCTCCTCTCTTGTGCCCAGAACCCGGCCCTCCTGAGGTGGTTTTCATTGAAAACTTGCCCAGTGGAGAGGAACCATGCGTTTGCCGACCAGGCCTGTGTTCTAGGTGCTGCCGTCTGAGGCCAGAAGTCTGCGACAAGGGAGATGTTCGTTATCCTCCCTGTCCTGTCGGTGCCTCCGGCGGCTGTTGAGTGTGGCTGAAGAGCTAAACTGTTCGTGTTACTTAATTTGAACGAATCTCATTTGAAATGGCCACATGTGACGAATGGCTGCCATGCTGGGCAGTGCGTCTAGGGAGAGGCAGGAATACAATGCTTGACGTGCAGGGAGAACCTGGGTTTACCAACGAGGAAACGGACTCTTTAAGGTTAACTGCTGCCCGAGGACGGGTGCGCTGGAAGGGATAAGTCCGGGCTGCAGGAGGAGGTGTTCTGCTGTGAGGAGCCTGCAGCCCGCAGCCGTGCTGCGCCCGCCGTCACGGGGGCCGCGAGTTCCCCCCCTGCAGCCGAGGTGTTGAAATAAGACGGCGGGAGCCACGGGATGCAGGAGGCACAGGATGAGGGGCCCGTGGGGCATCACGTGACTGCCGCTGCCCTAAAGCCGTCCCTCTCTACCTTCCCATCGCCAGGTTCAGACAGCTCTCCTGTGCCCTCCTGTGAAGCTTTAGCACCACGAGCTGCTGATCTGCATGAGTGTCTGTGCTTCACACAGAAAGAGCATGGGGTCCTTCGCCCCAGAACTCATTCCCGTCCCCTTGCAGGGAGAAGGGGCGGTGCCACCTGGTTATGAATATTCTGGAATGGACGAACTCCTCTGGGCAGGGAAGGGAGGCCAAGTGGCAAAGGCCTGGGGGGTGAGGCAGTGTTAGTGCTGGCTCCACCCCTGGGCACATTCCTTCATCTTTTTACGCCTCAGTTTTGCTTTTCTGTAAAATGGGGATAAAAATATCCCTCCACCTCCCCGTGTGAGGGTGACACAAGGAAGGTTATGAATACTGTTGGCCACTTGCATCATTTTTATTAACACAGAAGCATTCTGCAGCCCATTTTCAAATCTCTTGTTTTCTGGCGGTTGCCACTGGGATTCGGTAAGAGGGGGGCTTTGCGACACCACGGCCTCAGGGCTGAGGATCTGAAGAAACCGCTGCTCACAGAGAGACAGGGCGGTGTCTTGCTCTTGCAGCTCAAGTCAGATCTCCCCAACGCTTCCTAAGGCTGTCAGAGCTGAGGAGACGGGAATCACAGGCGGCATTTGCCTAATATAAAATACGCGCAGTAACAGGATCTTAATTAGATGTACACGACTCTGAAGATATAAATAAATGCTTCCTTTTTTGCTACGTCTGATTTAATAACGGGGGGATGTTGCTGAAATATAATTCAGGGGGTGAGAGAGAAATTAATAAGCTCAAATATTTTAAGATCAACAGCAATTAACAACCGATTTAAAACAAATTCACCAATTTTGATGTTATTTATCCCGATCCAACCAGGACAAAGCTGGGGTTCTTCATTATTCACTTCGGGGTGCTCTGCCCTTGGCATGGGGCACGTTCCAGCTCCCCTGGCCCGGGCGGCCGACCACGGGGCCAGCCACGCCCAGGGCGCAACTCCCAGCGTCCCACCTGGGTGGCCACGGGCACCGGCTCCCATTTTCCCTGTTCACTGTTTTTGCTTTTCTCGCTTCCTCGGGAACTTGGATTGTACGTTTTGTGTTGCACATCCAGCTACACCCATCCACCTAGACACAAAGCCAGAGTACTTCCCTGCTGAGGGGCCGCAGGCATCAGGAATGCCCGCGTGTGTGACCTGTGGTCAGCCAGGACGGCTCCCCACGCTGGGCCTCCTTCCTGTGCGTGGGGAGGGGAGTGACACCGAGTCCCTGGCGGGTGGGCTGGCAGGTCATCCGAGACTGAAAGCTGCCCGTGTGGGAGGGGCCTGGAGGGCTCGGGCCACGGTGGCCTGTTCCCCGTGTGCCTACAGGTGAAGGGACGAAGGTGGGGACGACCTGCGGTTGGCAGAGCAGAGCGGGCATGTTTCCATCACGTTAGGAGCGGCAGCTCTTCCTGAGGCTGCTCAACCCAGCCTGGGGGGGCCCACCACGGGGCTGGAAGCACACAGGGTTGGGAGCTGAGCCGCCGGGGGTTGCTTATTTTTTATTAATTTTTTGGTTGTTTTAATATATTTTTATTGATGTCAGAGAGGAAGGGAGAGAGATAGAAACATCAATGATGAGAGAGAATCATTGATCGGCTGCCTCTTGCACACCTCCCACTGGGGATCGAGCCTGCAGCTGGGGCATGTGTCCTGACCGGGAATTGAACCGTGACCTCCTGGTTCACAGGTCGACGCTCAACCCCTGAGCCACGCCGGCCGGGCTGCTTCTTTAACATGGATCGACCCGGGAGGGGACAACCAAGAAGTAAGGGAATGGAGAGTGAGGAGCCGCCCTGGACGAGGGCACATGGAGGATGTACAAGGCTGGCCTCTGTGCACACAAGGTCAAGACCAGGGTGTCCTTGCTACAACCCTGAGCGCGAGAGCGGCGCCTGCTGCAGGAGGAGTGGCGTCACTGCAGCCCCTTACTGCTTAGTGATGTGGAGCAAGCCCATGGGCCCCCCAGACCCGCTCTGGTCCCCACCAGTGGGCCCCTAGCCACGCCATCCTGCACGGTTCTGCCCGGTTGGCCTCAGCCAGGGGTCTCTCCCAATTGGTTTCTCCCCCCCCCCCCCCGCCCCCTCCCCAGAGTTTGGAACTGGAATTTGGAGGGGCCGTCTCCTTGGACTGGGGTGGGACGGGCCAGGCAGTGGGGACTGATGCTATGGGGTGGGAGGCTGCCTGGAAGAGGCCAGGAAAGCTGGGTTGCAGAGAGAGAGAGAGAGAGAGAGAGAGAGAGAGAGAGAGAGAGATGACGAGACGGAAACAGACCTTGATAAACGATCAGGTGACCGCCTTGGTTCTGGAGGCTTATCAGCATCCGCTCGGGGTCCCTGGTGAGGCCTGGCTGAGCCTCTGGCCCTTGGGTCCTGTTTATCTAAAGAGCCGATTCCTCTCTGTTTTTTACTGAAACGCGTATGAGGTGCAACAGTGACCACGGACGACGATGGGCGCTATGGGAACTCCAGATGTGGAAGGGCAGGGACCAAGGATGAGTCAAGTTCATCCACACACGAGGCCCGACACCACACAGGAGGTCCTCCGCCCAGGAGCTGTGGGGAAGGAAGGGGACAGGGCCTCCGGGGGTGCCTGACACACACTTGGGGAGCGCCTCCTAGAATCCGAGGGCCGGCCCTGAGGTCCCAGGCCCTCAATCCAGGGTGATGGCTTCGTGTCCTTGTGGTTTAAAACAACAGAACCCCAGCTCTCACAGTTCCGGGGGCAGAGGCCCCAAGTCAAGGTGGCATCAGGGCGGAGCTCCCCATGCGGCGCTAGGGGAGAGCCATCCCTCACCTCCTCCATTTTCTGGGGCTGCAGGTGTCCCCTGGCTGTGGCCACATCACTCCATTCCCAGCCTCTGTCTCACCAGCCCCTCCCCTCCCCTCCCCTCCCCTCCCCTCCCCTCACCTCCCCTTCCCTCCCCTTCCCTCCCCTTCTCTCCTCTCCTCTCCTGTGTCTATAAGGATTTAGGGCCACCTGAGTAACCCAGGAGGGTCTCACCTCAACATCTCCCCTTTAATTGCATCTGCAAAGATCTTTTTACCAAACAAGGTCATGCGTTCGGGCTCCCGGGGTTAGGACGGGGGGGGGGGGGCATATCCATTTGGGGGCTGGGGGGCTGCTTCAACACCCTGCCCCCCCCCAGGGTAAGTGCCACTGGGAACAGCACTCACCGTGGGACGGGGGCTTCGTGCATCTTTCCGGTGACAGCACAACTAACGCCCTTCGGTTTGCTTTTTGCTGAGTCTTCCTCCGTGATGGGCAGTCACCGCCAGGAGAGGGTTTCTAAAGTCCATTTGGCTTTTCTGGGAAGAGAGACGCCCAGGCTTCTCAGTGGGATCGGAGCCCACAGATAGATGAGGGAGCTCAGAGGGCGCAGGCGCACGTTGGTTCGTCAGGCTCAGCCCTGGGGCTGGAGGCCTGAGGTTTCCTGTGAGGCACAGGGGACGGATGGGCAGGCTGAGGGGGCCGACCACCCCCCGGAGCTCGGGGACTGGAGGCTTACAGGCGGCAGCTGCCCTCAGGGAGCGAGGCCCTGGCGGTCTCGGGTGGGAGACCAGCGATTGGCCGGGCGAGGTGGCCCAGGGAAGGCGGTAGATTAGAGGGGGTGGGTCCGGGAAGGGGGTGTTACACATTCTCTCTTCCTTAGTGTCTGCTCCCCCACCCCCACCCCCGAGCCATGGAAGGACACGGCCCGGCACCCAGAGAGCCCAGGAATTTACAGGAGACCAGCCTCCCGCTTCCGAAGCCAGCTCGGGCCCAGAGCAGACGCTGGCGACCGGAGCCCGGTGTGGCTGTCACTGTGACCTGCTGCTCGGGGAGCGGCCACAAGCCCCACAGTCCCCAGGGAGAGCCCAGCCCCGGCAGGTGAGAGGATGACCGGCGTGGGGTGGCCTGGCCGTGGGAGCTGGCGCAGCCGCCCGCCTGGGTGGGTGACAGGCCGGCCGGGGCGGCCAAGGGCAGGAGCAAAGAGCAGATGGGGCCTGGCGCAGGGCAGAGGACTCCCCTTTCTCTCGAAGGACCTCTTGACTGTCTTTTTCCTCTGAATTGTATTTTTAAAGTCACCGCCGACGTCCAGGTGTGCAGCCGCGCTTAGGCGAAGGGCCTCTCGCTCTGAAATGCTGGGCCGGGAGGCCTGGGAACGTCAACACACGTGCCGTTCATTGTCAGAGCGACGACGTCACCTCCGCGGCCTCTGGAAGGCTCCCCGCACACCTGAGAGGAAGAGAGAAGGTCAGTGTCACTGTTGTTATGAAATTAGTTCTGCCCGTGGCCACCTCCGCCAGGGCCTTGCAGTCCTCTGGGTGCCGCCTGCAGGTGGGACATGGGGCCCAGGGCCAGGCCCCTGAGCGTGAACGTGGCCGATTCAGCAAGTCCCCACCCTCTCAGGGCCTCCCTGTCGGCGTCGCACCACGGGCTGGGGGCGGGTCAGCAAGGTGCCCAGCACCGTGCACGCAGCCCCTGCTGCCTGGAGGGAGAGCTGAACACAGGGCCACCCCCAGGCCACCAGGTCCGGGCCGATGGCGGGACTGGGGCTGGAGGACGGGCCTTGGGACCCAGACTCAACGGGGGTCTCATTGTCCCGAGGGGAGAAGTGATGGGCCGTGGTCTCAGCAGAGACAGTTCTCAAAAACAAAATCTTTCCGTCTGGCACCCATGACTTGTATTGCTGAGCCCCATTACTTCTCCGCAGCAATCGATGCGAATGGGAATTGGGCCCGTTTATGAATATTTCATGTGTGACAAATCTAAGTTTGTAATGCTCAAAACTGATTTAAATGGGGGGTGGCCGGGAAGAGAGTACCCAAAGAACTTCAATGCATATAAGCATAACCCCTGGACACAGACAACAGTGCGGTGAAGGCCTGAGGAGGGGGCGGGGGCGGGGTGGAGGGGGTCCGTAAGGGGAAAGAGGGGGACGTCTGTAATACATTCAACAATACAGATAAATTTTAAGAAATGATTTAAGTGTCTGTCCATAAGCCCCTACCTCCTGAATCCTCCCCACCCCCCCGCCTGCCTCACCTGGGCCTCTCGGTCCCGGTCCAACCCTCGGAGCAGCCTCACCTCCCTCCATACCCAGAGGCCTGGGGTTGGCTAACCCCCGGTTCCCACGCGGTGCCGGTAGCCACGCTCACCTCCCCCAGTCACGGCAGGCGAGGAGAGCCATTCATCCCAGCGCCTTTGCTTGCAGATGACGAGTTGGAGTCTCTCAGGACTAGTGGGTAACGGGAGGACATCATGGAGCCTGACCTCGTGCGGGGACAGGGCGCCAGGTGGCTTCTGCGCACGGGCACGCCCCTCCTCTCTCTTCCTGCGCCCAACATGGGGCCTTTGGGCAGATCCGCAAGCCGCACCTCTCGCTGTCAAATGCTCTGCGACACCTAAGGAAACAGGTGAGCAGGTGAGCCGGTGAGCAGGTGAGCAGGGGTGCTTGAGAAGACGTGGAAGGTACTTACACTCTTTTTAAAAAATATATTTTTATCAATTTGAGAGAGGAAGGGAGAGGGAGAAGGAGAGGGATAGAAACATAAATGGAGAGAGAGAACCATTGATTGGCTGCCTCCTGCACGCCCCCGACTGGGGATGGAGCTGGCAACCCAGGCATGTGCCCTGACTGGGAATTGAACCATGACCTCCAGGTTCATAGGTCCACACCCAACCACTGAGTCACCCCAGCCGGGCAGATATTGATGCTCTTTCACCCTCGGCGGCGTCTCTCTCCTGTTCTCTGCCTCATTCCTGGTAACAGGGTGAAGGGTCCTCTGAAGCCAGGCGCCAGCTGATAAGGGATCCGGGAGGTTTGTGCAATGAGAAGAGCTCTCGGCACTCCCCGGAATGAAGTTATGAAAGTGGGGAGTCACAGCTGCTGCTGCTGCAGTCCCCTCCCCCCGGCCCATGGCTGGGCTGTGCTCACGTGCAAGGGCCAGCGGGCACAGGTGACTTCCCAGCTCACACCGTCCTGTGACCACCAGGCCCAACAGCTTTCCCTGCGGCCAGAGGCGGGGAGGTGGGAGGTGGGGAGGTGGGAGTCAGGCACCGGCACCAGGCCGGGGAGCATTCCTCACCCAGGTGGTTCTTGTCACCTGGGCCGGGGAGGTGAGGTCGTGTCCTTTGGGTCACACAGCTTATGATGGCAGGAGGCCCTGGTGTCTCAGCCCTGCCTGCTTCCTCCTGGGGGACACTTCACGCTCAGCTGTGACCTCGGACCCCTGTGGCACCACATGTGACTCAGGCCTTTGGGGCCTGGCTTCATCAGTCAGCACTGCTCACTGACCCACCCTGGGGCAGCCCCTGTGACAGGACCCACTCCCACCCGTGTGCTCAGGGCCTGCCCATGCCAGCGCCCCGTCCTGGCCACACATGGGCTGGCCTTCCCCAGGCACCCACTTCAGGCCTCTGGGAGGAAAAGACCACAGCGCTATTCTTCAAATTTCAATTAGGAAAGAAGCAAAATGTACTTGACTTTTCAGGATGATACAGACACTGGGCCTTTCGGGCGACTGCTGCCAAGATGGGTGCTGAGTTCAGTTTGCTCTGACACCGGGCCATTTCGGGGCGACACCTCAGCTCCTGATGACCTTTGAGACCTTCGGGGTTCGAGCCTGCCCTGCCCACCGGACTCCCCGCTTTCTCCGTGAAAGGTGAGCGTCTCCGGCCTTTCCCAGACACGCCGAGTGCCCTCCTGCCCTCCTGCCCTCCTGCCGGCTCCCGGGCGACCTCAGCTCAGGGCCTCCGCCTGGGCACTGTGACACTGGGGCGGATGCTTCCTTGTTGTGGGGGGCTGTCCATGCATTGTAGCAGCATCTCCACCGCACCCCACGTCCTGACCATCGAAAATGTCTCCAGACTTTGCCAGATGTGCCCTGGTCCTTAACCACTTCTCCAGGGGAACGGCTTCTGGACCTGGTCTTTGTAGCAAATACTCCTCCAGGTCTCAACCCCAATGTCATCTCTATCGCGGAGCCCCTGTAGCTGCCGGCAGGGTGGGGTGTCCTCTCAATGTGGACTCCGAAGCCTTACTGGTTTGCACCCCACTTGGTGCTTCTGGGGCAGCGCAATTGCTTGAGTGTCTTCTCCTCCCCCGGAAGGCTGCGAACTCCGAGAGGCCCCAGCTGGGTGCCTCCAAACCCATAGCCTTCAACCCCGAGCCCCTGGCACCATGTCTGACCCAGGAAAGGAGCGGAGTGGGCCACCTGACGCCTCCTGGGATGACTCCTCGGGAAGCACCACAACTCTGTCCTCGGCGAAGGCCGCCTGCGTCACTGTGTCGCTTGGTCCTCGCTGGAAGACCGCTTTGCCGCAGGAATGGCCCAGATGTGCCCAGTAGAGGCAGTGGGTGGGCTGGAGCCATGGCGGCAGCTGCTGCCAGGGGAGTGTCCTTGCTCATTGCTTGGATTGCTAACCCTGCTCACATCTCCATAAGCCACGCGTCAGGACTCCCATTTTACGGCGGGGAAACCGAGGCCCTGAGAGTTCAATGCGCACACCCAGCACTCTGGTGGTCCTGGGATTAGATCCAAGGCGTTTGGACCTCAAACTCCGTCACTGTGCTGTCTTACATTTTCAAATTTTCATCCTTAAGGGCGACTCTTGAAAAGTGGCCGTTTGAAATCGGGATGTCCTCAGAGCGCCAGATGAGTGGGTGCCGACACCCGGCGGCAAGCGGTGTCACTTCTCATCACTGCGGCCAACGTCGAATTCCATCAGAGTATGGGGAGAATTGTTCTGATGCGGCATCTGCATCTCCGAGTATGAGAGGGTGGTTTGTATAATCCAATGATGGGGCCCTGTAAAAAGGGAGCATCGTTTAAGTAGCTTACAAAATCACTTTGAAGATGCACATTACAATCTAAAGAACCCATCGCCTGGGGGTACAAAAAGCTACATGGTGATTGATTGTGGCAGCGCTGTCTCTATGACGGGCAGCATGCGCCGTGTCCCCTTCGTCATTGTCACGGCTCGCGTGGCCGCCCCCCTCACGCTGTCCCAGCCGCGGCTGCGCCACTGGCCTCCCCTCGCCCGGAGCCCGTCACAGGAACAGCCTAGAGAAAACCCTGGAATTTGCTGAAATTCTGATTTCTCTCAGCAGTTTTATAGATTTTTATAACTTTCCTTTTATTGACTATGCAAGGTTTCTGGTCCCAGCATCTGTTTGTTGCATCTGGGGAGGCAGATAAATTCCCCTTTTTATGCCACTGAAACCAAATTTAAGAGACAGACAAACACACAGGTCTTCATAGAAGGGGAAGCAGCGCATCCCTCTTCCCAGGCTGGGTGTCCTGTCTCCCAGGCCCCGCGGGGGCAGGGCGGGGGGGGGGGGAAGGGGTGCCTGGAGCCCGAGGGTGTGCCAGCTCAGGGAAGCCGGCGAAGGCCTGCCCATCCCGCGAAGAGCCAGTGCTCCCGCCCCCGACAGGGGACCTGGGGATGTTGGCCATGGGCACACCCTTCAGGAGGCCGCTCTGTACATGTAAAAAGGACCCTCACACCCTTTACAATTCCTCAGACTTAAAGAGTCATGTGGGTCACCCAGAGACACCTCATACATCAGGGACTTCATTATAATAACGGCCGCGGCGCCGGCTTCTTTAAACCTCAGCTGTTCGATCCAGCCTCTTCAGCTCCATAACTGTTGGTAAGATTAATAGACTCGGACGCGTAATTGACTCTCCCACCGGGAGGAGAAGAGCGAGCATCTGATCCAGGCCTCGCAGCGGGAGCACTCCGCGAGGAGGTGATGAGCACACGGACCATCTGAGCTGGAGGGGATGGAGGTGGGTGGGGGTCGGGCCGGGAGAAGGGGGTATGGGAGGGCCCTCGGCCTCCCCTCTCCCAGAGGCCTGGCTGGATGCTATGGAGACAGACTTGGTCCTAGAGCCCGTGGGCCGGGGCCAGCCCTGCAGCAGGGAGAAGGCCTGGCTGGGGAGTGGCAGGAAGCCAGGCCCCACCGGAGGGAGGAGGGAGGAAGGAGAGTAGGTCGTCAGTGGACCCGCCCTGCGGCTTCCAGGTTGATGCTTTGGGGTCCTCGTTCCCTTTCTGGGGTCACAGGCTGTGGCACCAGGACCCTGTCTGGTAGGACATGGGACGCCTGTTTTCCAAGCAAGTGCGAGCTGGTAAGGATGGGGGGCAGGGCTTCCTAAGTGCCCAGGAACGGGGGGCCAGGGGTCACTGTGGGGCCCTGATGAGCCAGGAAATGCTTCTTTTTTTTTTTTTAAGTCAAGAAGACAGAGTCAAGTAAGAGAATGGCTGCTTCCAGACAAATCACATGACTGCATTTTTGCTTTATGTGTAGGTGTGAGGGGAAGGTGGGGGAAAGAAAAAGGATTCCCCAGAGAAAGGGGTGAGTTATTAAGGGTATTTTCAATGAGAAGTTTACTGGGAACCAACAATTCACCTACTTATGTCCAGCAAAAAGATTAATAAAATCAACATATATATAATCCAACTCAGAACTTTCTTTCCAAGCTGTTCATCCACCCTATTTCTGTTAAGAGAACCCCATATTCTCAGATTCTAAGGGCTGACTTTTTCACAAGAAGGCCATAATGTCACCTTCCTCTCCCTTTCAACATGATTTCCCTCCCCTGCTGGCAGGTCTAAGCAGTCTTCTCCCTGCCACCCCACCGTCAGCGTTTCATAAAGTCTTAGTCGATGAGCATTTCAGAAGGGAAGCTCATTCTTACAGGTGAGAGAAGATCCCAGTTCCTTCTCATTCAACCAGTCACACTGGAGTTGCAACAGGTGGGTCATTCCAAAAAGAGAAAGGGAAAAGAACAGGAGAAAGAACCATTCTTTTAAGGTTTTGTTTCTCCAATGGCTACCCATTCCCACCGAACCCTCTACCATCCATCTACCCTGTTGTTTGTCTTTGACCATCAGTGAGAGACTCCATGTAGAAGGAGGACCTTAGGGGAGGGGGCATTGCACTGTTTATTTCTCTTAGTTACACTGTGCTTTGAACACATGACAGTCCCTGTAGAGTGGGTGCAGTCCATGGTGAAGTACAGGGGAAGGGAAAACTTCAGAGAAAAGCACAGCAAAATACTAGTGTTCTAGAAGAACTGTAGTAATAAACTAGAGATTAGGATGAGATAATAAGTAGTCAATATACCCATCTCTCTCCCAATATTGTCTCTTGATGTTCTCATCATCTGTTAATGTACATGAACATGTGCACGTGGTTATGCCAGGGTGAGGTGAGAGCAGGGTACAGGTGTGACAACTCATCCGAGAGGTTTTTGAGCCCGAGTCTGAGATACGACTGTTCAATGGGCTTTGCGGAGAAGAACTCTAAGAGGATGAGGTCAGAGGAAGGGGATGGAAAACATACCCACGGTGCAACTTCTTCACTAACTGAGGCAACCCGCTCTCTGGAAAAGGACCACTAAGCCAAGACTTCCTTCAAGAACGAGGCTGAGCAGAGACGCCTTTTAGTCCCCAGGGAGTTCTCCTGTGATTCTTTCAGAGTTTGAGAAGGCTTCTCAGGAGCTAGGCACACATCACCTTATTCCCTGTCTGTTCTCCCCAATTTTCTCCGGGGAATATTTCTGAATAATAGAGACATGGAAAGAAAGGACATATTCTCCTTTTGTCTCTCCTCGTGGAGGGATTTCACAATGTCACTAGGGGCCCTGTCGCATTCTTTCTCTCTCAGTGATCAACAAGAGGCAAATGTGAGTGCCTCAGCTCTCTCACCTCAACAAGTGGTCTTAGTTGAATCTACAGAAAAAAGAAGGTGATTGAAACCCTCTACGTTAGGCCCTAAAAAAGAGAGAGGAGAAGAGTGTAGATTGGTTTGCCTTAGTGGATAGAGCGTTGGCCTGGGGATTGAAGGGCTTGAGGTTCGATTCCAGGAGAGAGAGAGAGAGAGAGAGAGAGAGAGAGAGAGAGAGAGAGAGGAGCAGGAGGAGTGCCGCTGGGGAGGAGGGAGGGAAGGAGGCTGTGACTCAGTGGGAAGGGCAGCGACCAGGCCTGTGGCCAGATGGCTGGCCCTGAGGGGCTAAAAGGAGGTGCCCCTGGCCAGGGCCTGGATGGGAACAGCAGAGACGCGTGGTCACTGTGTCAGGTCGCAACTCAAAGTTCTAGACTTGCATCTGACTCTGACTCTGCCCCTCCAGCTCGGAACTCGCTGCTTGGGGGGCGTCTGGACTGTTCTTGCACTCATGGATGTGTGCTTCTCTCCGTTTGCCTTAAGAACCGCTTTCCTCTGAGCTGACCCCACAGGACCCGGGTGATGAAGGAAGGCAGGCGGTGAGCTCACAGGTTTGCTCGGCCGGCAGCCTGGTGCAGGGAACAGCGCGCACAGGCTTCGGGCTCCAGCGCCCTTCGGATGTGCACTCACTCTTGCTTGCGTCCCGGAAGACAGGGCAGGGCGTACCCCTGAGAGTGCATTGCACATCACAGCGCAGCACCCTCCCGCTTCCTAAACCCTCCAGTCAGTCCTTCCATCCCTTTCCGGGGAAGAGAAGCAGGCTGACAGCAGAGAATGCCCGGTATCAGTTAATTGACTCATAAGAACTATCAACCTTTTGCAGAGATTCAAACAAACAAACAGCCCCCCAGCCCTGGTTGAATGGGGCCCAGGGAGTGCCAATTGTCAAGGCTATGAGATAAACCTCACCGGACAGGAATGTGGAATGTCGTCTGCTTAGCATAGGAGGCAAACAGTCCTGGGAGCTGACTGCCTTCCCCTCCCGGCTGCTAAGTGACAGGGAGTGATTAGCAGAGGTGCTGGAGCAGCTGGAATCCAGTGAGAGCAGCAGAGTGGGGTGTCACTGTGTCCAGCTGTCCGTCCGTGGAGCTTCATGCTGGCTTTCCTCAGATGGGCGTCTTCCTTCTCTTCTCTCCTCCATTTCCTGTTGTATCTCCACTTCCACCCATGGGACAGGAAAGAAGATAAGAAAAATCTTAAGTGCCTGAAGTCACTCCCCAAATGAAGAATTCTCCTCTCTTTTTCTTTTCATTTATTTTGGTTCTGAAATCCATGGATGCTTACTTCTCTCTTGTTGCATCCTCCCCCCCACACCCCCCCCCCCCCCCGCTTTTTCCCCTCAATGATTAAGTATCTGAATTTCCAAATGCTCTCTGACTGTCTCATCACTATTACCCTCCCCCACCCTCTTGGAAAACTAGCGGCAAGTCATGTATAACAGCAGGGATAGCTGCGACATCACAGGAAGGACATGTGTGCTCGGTGGGAAAAAGACAGGCATTGAAGGCATTTATTGCAAACCAGCTTTTACAACATTTATTTGAATATACTAAATTCAATTTCACATGTTCAGAACGGAATAACCTAATTTTAGCGTATTAATTAGCAATCAAAGTAGTGTTTTGTCTCATACAATGAAATAAAACAATTGGCTTCCTGAGGACATGGGGCCGCATGGTTTTACTTTGCGAGGGTAACGAATGGCACTGAGCAAGGGAACGAGCCGGCTCGGCACAGCAACCCTGGCCGCTCAGCCTGATCTTCTGGGTCAGCAGCCAGCCGGCTCTCTGCAGCTCCGAACGTTACCTGTCATGAGCCAGACTACAGGCCCGCGTTCCTCGGAAGGAATGCTGAGTTGAAGGAGGGGCGCCCATTCCACAGCTTTCAAGGATGAGTTGAGTGTCCCAAAGCTGCCCGAGTCAATAGTCCCTCAGGTGCTTCTACCTGTGGGAGAAGCGCCAACCCTTTCGTATTTTACGTATTTGGAACTTTGAACTTGGAATACTTTGTCCCACTTCACATAACTGCATTCCCCGGGTGGGGGGGGGGGGGAGAGGGAGGCTAGACTTCCAAATGGTTGTTATAAAGCCAGGGGCATGAGTATGCATGCGAGGCCATTCTAATCACAAGATGATACTTAAAAGGTTCCAACCTCTCTCACCGAGAGTTTCCAACCTGTTGGGTGACAGGAAATTGGAGCCTCTAGTCTTTCGTTGCTCAACTTTGCCTTTGATTGTCTTTTCAAAGTTTGCAAGAAAATGTTTCAGAGCCCTGGCAGGCGTTCACTCGTTCCTTCGTTCGACATATAAATAATGAGATATTTAATCACCTGTGTGCGCGTGCTGTGCAGAACGCCGTATAAAGGCATTGTAGCCAAGGCTCTGAAGATGGAGTCGTGGAGTTTCTAGATCTGAGAGCTGGAAGGAAGGCACGTAGACTGTAGGTGGCTTGTCCCACAGCACCTTGCACCAGGTAGGCGAGTGGGAATCGAGGGCCTGGCTGGGTGGCTCAGTTGGTTAGAGCAATGTGTTGTCCTGATACGCCAGAGTTTTGGGTTTGATCCCTGGTCAGGGCACATGCAAGAATCAACCAATGAATGCATCATTGGGAACGTGACCACGCAGAGTGCTCTGGCCTACTTACCGCCAGAACTTGGTGTTTCCATGGGGAAGGCTTCTATGGCGCTATCAGAACCTCCAGGCTCTTAAACATGACATGACCTGCAGAACTGACTTCAGTGCCACCTGACGCGGGCAGCAAATTGCCACGCGGAGAAGAGAAGCTGTTCCCCTTTAGGGTTAATTGTCCATGAAGCCCTGCTCTCCAGGGGGAAGGGAAAAGGCGACAGACAACAAAATGGAGCCGCAGAGAGGAGACCAGCCCCGACCAGCAGCCGCGGTCTCTCGCCATGGGTGGGGGTCCCACTCAGGCAGGCCATCCGCGGAGTTTGATGGCGTTTCTAGTTCCAAGCTAACAAAGTCAAGGCCACGTACAGATGGAAAGCCCATCTTTCTTAGATTTCTGCTCCTGGGCTCCGGTCTCCGATGTACAGGCCGAATCTTTGGCAAGAAGGGCAGGTGGGGTCCAGGATGGCGAGGCATGCCATCGTCCTCTAGGGTGGCACACAGTGGGAGCGCCCACGACTCGCCAGTCTAGGCTTTCTCTGAACCCCAGGGTTGAGGGACATTGTGGCGAAAGAGAACCGTGGGAAAGATAGAGGCAGACTCTGACATGCAGGGCGGACGGGCAGCGTGCGCCCCTCACGGAGCTCGTCCAGGAGTTGCCTGTGCCCTCTCGCCTGGGAGGCTCTGCACGGGGGGCTGCGCAAAGCTGACACATTTCTGGTGGATCGCCCCGGTCACGTGGCCGTGGGGATTCGTGGGAGGAGCGGGCACCTGGAGGCCAGTCTGGGTTTGAATCTCTGCGCCTCCACTTACCAGCTGTGGGAACTCGGCAAGTGAGCGCACATCTCTGAGCCTCAGTCTCCTCACCTGCACACGGAAAGCAATCCTCCCACCTGGACTCCGGGGACGGCCAGGTCAGAGGGGGTGACACCAGCAGGTCTGGTCCTGGCCGGCGCTCGACCAGGTCCCCCGCCCTCAGCCCCCAGGGACAAGGTCTTCAGCTGTGTTTGAACTCACTGGCCTTGGTCATCCCCAAATGCCCAATCATCATGGATCTTATTTGCAAATCCTGTCCATACATCCTTTTCTTGTGTTAATATTTTCTTGATTGTTTTAAGAATACTTTGTTGTTTTGTTATTTTACCGTTTATTAAATAAAGCTGCCAAATTTTAACAAATTTTATGTTTTTTTCCTTCCCCATGCGAGTACATGGTGATTTGAGTTCTAAAAGGACATGCTTTCCTTTTTCAACTCCCCTATCAATTCAGGATTTCATCCACCTTGGAAGCGCAGGAAGTTTGCTGAGAGACTAATAGAACGAGCAAAAGGTCCCACACCTAAGCCCGTTCTTTCATTCTAAATTGCTCACACGGTCTCCCCCGAGCCCCAGAATTGCAGGGTCTGGCGGGACCTCTGAGATCACCCCCTCCCTCCCCCTCCCAAAGGCCCGGGGCCCAGGTGTGCCGCGGGATACTCAGTGCTAGAGGGTGTGGACCCGCGGAGACACAGCAAGCACCAGGAGATGGCTCTGGCCTCTTCCTGGAGAAGACAGACGTCCGGGCCGGCCCACAGGTGGACGTGGGGTTTTCCGGGCTGGTTCTGACTGTGCTCTGGCCGCCCTGCTCCGTCCGGGAAATCACCTCGCAGCACCCGGGAGCCGTGCACACTGCCTGGGTGTGATCCGCACGCACTGGCTCTGCCTGCAATGTTCATGCTCAGCATCTGGGCTCAGCGTCCGCCTGTTCACAAACGACTGCGAACAGCAATATGCAAACGTCAATGCAAGTAGATTGGTTTAGCCGCACCCGCACAGGCATTTATTTATTCACATTCACAGGTTCAACAGTCCTTCCTCTGCCCACCGCTCCATGCTGCCGTTCGTGTCTGAGTGAGCCATTCCTCCCGTGTCTGCGGGGCTCCCGGGAGGACGCTGGGCCATGCCACTCACCTCAGCTCCTGGGCCAGTTCTCAGCGTGGCGTCTTCTTGCCCTCCCTTAGGAAGGCCTCGGCTCCGCGCCCCGAGGTGCCCACACAGCACCCAGTGTCCCAGGGCGGCGTCTTTCCACGTGCAAACCAAACAGCGCTGGCCTCCGTGGGCTGAGTCCCTTCCAAACCCCTGCTGGCCCTCTGGCCAGTCTCACCGGCCGCCCGTTTTGGCCACCGTATGGCACACGTGGCGGAACCGGCAGTGCTGCTAAGACCTCGGTGACCTTGTGCACCTTATTTGTAAGTTTTGGGCCCATTCACATTTCCCCTCCTCGCCACTGTTGGAACTGCATGCCGGGTGGGAAGTCAGGCACGTGTGGGTTTCGACCCATTTTCCTTCTGCTAAGGAAGATGTCAGAGGAACCACGCCTGGGGGTGGGAAAGGGGCGGCTACATTCCTGGAGAGTCAGGATTTACGTAGTTTCACTTTAAATAACGCACTCTTTTCTGAAAAAAAAAAAAAAAGGAAGAAAGAAACATCAGAGCTGGATGAGTCCTGGGAGGGCCTCTGGCCAGCCCGCTCCTTCCCGGGTTGGGGTCATGGTGCAGAGCACCTGGGACTGGCCCACGCTCTCCTGGCGGGCGTGAGTCCTGGCCTCCCGACTCAATTTCGTGGGGGACTCTGTTTTTTTTGTTTTGTGTGTGTGTGTGTGTGTGTTTTAAGATTGTGTATAAATAAGAAAGAACTTCATCAACTCCTGGTCCACATCAAATCAAGCAGGTGCCAGGGCTCTGCGCGGCAACACGCTGTTGCATCCCAGGCACCTCGGACCTCTGAGTGGCGTCACCACTTCCGGGGAGCCCGTCAGTTCACCCCACTTCAGTGGCCCTCACACCCGACAGCCCGGGGCGCTCTTCCCGGCACCCGCTCACCTCACAGCTGTGGCGTGTCTGCCTTCATCTGCCATCGCCCCACGCGCTATGCTGTCCACCGACTGCCGGGAAGCTCTGGATCAGGACGGGGCTTTGAATTTGGACAAGTCAGTTCGGATGGTTCGGAAGTGTCCCTTCCTCCTCCTGTCCTCATGGCCCGTCTGCTCTGCGCTCTCCCACCGGACGGGCCTGCAGGTCTGCTGGGCCAGGCCGAGGGGGCATATATCCTGTGGAGGGTCCGGGCCCTCGGCCTCCAGCTCTTTGACTTCCAGGGCCCTGACCTCGTCATGTGGTTCCTCCTTCTATTGGCCCTTTTCACCGAAGCCTTGTCATTAGAAACCCCGTTGGACATCCTTTTAGCTCGTCCTTGGAGGTGTCTCTAGGGTCCGACCTCGAGCATTGCCCTCCCGCCGCCTGCACCTTGACTCTGCTGTTTGCTGTCCCCAGTTGGGAGCGCGTGGGGCCCGTGCCTGCCCCTCCCTCGCTGCGCCCATCGGTCTGGGGGCGCTCCAGGCCTTAGCCCTGTCTCTGGAGCGGCTAACCCTGCTGTACTGCGGGAGTGTGCGTCCATCCCTCTCGCACGCCCTGCTCCGCTCCCGCTCTCTGGGAAGATGGACGCAGACGCCGGTGCCTGCAGAGTCGGAGTCTGACTGTCCATGGGCCGCCGTGCACCCCCGCCTTGGCTGGAATATTCTATCTGCCTTCGCGCCCACTCTCTGCACCGGTTTTGCTTGTTAGCACGGGCATACCCGAGCTTGTGGTCGATGCATCTATCTCGCCCCCCTTCCCCACAAATTGCGGCGAAGCCTTACCTCTGCCTTTCTCTGCTTATGGCTCTGACTTATTTTCAAGCCCCTGTGTATCCTGTTAATTCATGTTTTCGCTTGGGTCCCTTATTCCCGTTGAATCCCTATTCTTTCGTGTGTCTTTACATTTCCCCAAACTTTCACTGTGCACAAGGTCGACGGGTCGGTGCCTTGTGAAACAGCCTCGATGGAAGTGTTTAGCGGGCCCTGCGGCGCTGCAGTAGCTTCACGTGTGCAAATAGGTAAATGGCTGGTGGGAGCCAGGTTTCAGCGTCGGAGAGTTAGACCCACACAGGGGAGGGGTGCCGGGGTCCAACCCCAGCAGGTCCAGGGGTTCCCAAAGGCGTAGACAGAGTCGGCGAAGAAGGAATGACACGGAGACAGCATTCAGTTGATCAGCAGCCTAGCCAGGATCTCTAGCCAGGATCTCCAGCCAAGTTCTGGTCTGGATCTCCAGAGAGGTTCTGCTTAGGATCTCCAGCCAGGTTCTGTGTCCATATTGTCTTGCTAGGTTCTCCAGCCAGGTTCTGTCTGAGATCTCCAGCCAGGTTCGGTCACCAGGTTCTAGTCAGGTTCTCTTGCCATATTTCTGTAGTCAGGTTCAGTCCAGGATCTTTTGCCATGTTCTCTCGCTAGGTTCTGTCTCTAGGTTCTGTTGCCAGTTTCTGTCCAGGATCTTTTGCCATGTTCTCTCCAGCGAAGTTCTTCTGTCTCTAGAGAACGTTCTGTGTAGGTTCTGTGTTCTGAATTCTGTCTCTCTTGGTTCTCTTCTAAGTTCTGTGTTCTGAGTTCTGTCTCTTTCTGTCTTGTTACATCTGTATTTATACCAGTTGATTCAATCCTATCAATCTCTATTACAAAGGTTAGGGCGTTTCTTATCTCCATTCCAGGGAGTAAAGATTATGTAGCTTAAGCATGATTGTTCGTAGTTAAAGTGATTAATTACCCGCCTGGCACTTGGTTGAGGGGTTTTATTCCCTCCCTAACTTCAGGGGAAAATCCCTACCTGGGGATTCAACCTTTCTTGGAGAGGTGACCTTGGTTAAAACACAGCGCCAAGAAGGTGAGCAAACATATTAAGAACCCTATGCCATATATGCCAGGTCCCTTGAAACAGCAAGGATGGACTGGCTCCCAGCAGAGGGGCTGCTAGGTTAGAGTGAGACTCACCTGTGGACTTAGGCTCAGCTTCGTGAGAGATGGACACGGAGATGATTACAGGTGTGTGTCTCCGGGTCAGTACACACACACATCTTTCCTGCCTCTGCCTGCTGAGTGGGCCTAGGAGCAGGGGCATTCCAGTGGCATCAATTCTAAATGCAATTCTCCTATAAAAGGGACTGGGGCTCCTTGGAGAAATGGCTCGTTCTAGGACTGGGTCAGGGAAAATATAAGACGAGCCTGGAGCACCTTGTAGTAGCAAAAAGCGAGGAGGTGCCCAAGTAACCTAAGGATGGGGCAGGTCAGAGGGACACAGAGCCACCCAAAGATGCTCTCAGCGGCCAGAGGTGTGATGTTGGGGCAAAGAAGTCAGTAACTGTATTATAGCTCTGAGTGTCACATAAAGCTCCATGCATCCTTGCTGACATACATGAATACGCAAATGGAAGAAAAGAGACTAATGTATCTTCCAGAAGAATCCCAAATAATTTATGTAGAACCTCCCCACCCCCACCCCATATGCCCTTGAGTGTGGCTGGACTTGCTTCTGAAGAATAGTGTGTGTGTGTGTGTGTGTGTGTGTGTGCGTGCATGTGTGTTGGCATGTGTGTGTGGACAGGGAGGAACTTTACACTGGATAAACCAGTTAAACATGACCTTGGTCAGGTGATCAAGTGAATGTCATCATTGATATGTCATGTAGATAGTGTGTGGTCTTGACATGTCTGTGGTCTTCCTGCTACCCCCTCAACCATTAACTGTGATCATGAGAAAAATATCAGGAAAAACAAAACTAAGGGGCAGTTTACAAGTAACTGACCAGTAGTCCTCCAAACGGTCAAGCCCTCAGGCCACCCTGAGAAACTGACAGAGCAGAGGAGGCTAAGGAGAAATCCTGACAACCCAATGGCACCATCTTTGCAACTTTTCTGTATAAGATGATTCCTGTCCCAAGTTATTAAAAAATAAGACAAAGGAAGATCCGTAACATCGAAAGTAATGTTCAGGAGACAAGAACGAGACATCTGTGATTTTCTACCAGTGGCCTCTGCCCGTTAGTCTCAGCCCAATAATCAGCATTTCCTTTTCTTTTTAAAAATACATTTTTATTGATTTCAGAGAGGAAGTGAGCGGGAGAGAGAGAGACAGACACATCAATGATGAGAGGGAATCATTGATCGGCTGCCTCCTGCACGCCCCCCTACTGGGGACCAAGCCTGCAACCTGGGCATGTGCCCTGACTGGGAATGAAACCATGACCTCCTGGTTCATAGGTTGATGTTCAACCACTGAGCCATGCCGGCCGGGCAAGAAATTCCACTAATATTTCAAGCCAAACATCACTAAAGTCAAGATCCGCCTATTTCCCTCGGTACAATTGTTCCTCTTTCTCAGTGATCATATTCCATCTCCTTTCATCTCCATCCACAAGGTGGGTGGTCCAAACTTCTAGATGCGCCCCTCGCCCTCCCCATCTTGCACCCGCAGACCTGCCAGGCCAACGGACCATTGTCCTCGGAAGCCTCAGTGTCTCTCATCTCAGTTGAAAAGAAACATACAACTCTTAATTATGATCTTCACAGCTCCCTCCTCCCTCCGCCCCCGGCCCCACCCAAGGGTCCCTTCCACCCGGAGGGGCACCCGGCTGCTCGGTGTCCCGCAGGTCCACGCATGTGCAGGCCCAGCGGTTCCCTGCAGCGTGTTCCTGGGCTGGGCGTCTCCCTGCCAGACACCCACCCACATTCCTCCCACACTCACACCGCCTCTGAGTGTCTGAGTCAGTCCCTGCAGGACGCCAGCCCCCCGGCGGGTGCAGCGACGCCGCACGTGTGTGAGCAGCTACAGAACGTATCTGCATTCTTCTGCTCAGTGACTCCTGCTCGCTGGGCTTGAAGCTAAGCATTTTGGGTTCAGGCTCTGGGTCCTTTAAGAAGTTCTTATTTTGTTTAAATACATGGCGTTAGGGAAAGTGTCATGTGCACAGGTTCTTTCTGTCCCTGTGTGTGCAGACGGGGGAAGTGTTGGTTGGACACATGCGCGCCCGATGAAACACACCGTCTGTGGCTCTTTACTCTGCCCTCCCTGGCGGGAGCCCTCTGCCCACCCCGCCAGGGGGCTTGTCCCTGCGTGGCCTCGGTCGCCCAGCCTCATCGGGGCCGAGTCCACCCGCCTGAGACCCCCGTCAGCCTGAGTCACTGCCACGGAGACGCCTGGGCCCCCGAGCGGCTCCCTGAAGCGGAGACGCAGGGTCCACATGACTGCGAGTCCCTGGCGCCACCGCAGAGCTATAATTCCCCAGCACAGTGTGCACTTGGTCAACCCAACCCCATTCAGAACCCTCCTCTCCGCACGGAAGGAAGCGCCAACCAGTCTCCTTCCTGCCAGACCCCATCTGCTCTCCTACTGCAGCATCGCCCTCCTGTCCTCCCGCCTGTCTGTCCCTCTCCAGTGTCCACGTGGACCAGCCCCGGTCTTTCCCCACCGCCCGCCTGGGCTGCGCCTCCTGGGCAGGGGGTCGGGGCGAGCAGGAAGGGAGCCCAGCCACCTCCGGCCTGCACGGTGCCGCCAGGGACGGCCGTGCTGCCCTGCGCGCGTGTGTGTGTGCGTGTGTGCACGTGTGACAGGTTTGTGAGTGTGCATTTGTGAGTGTGTGTGTATGTGTGAGTGGTAAGTTTGTGTGAAGGTGTGTGTGCTATGTATGTGTGTTGTGTGCACTTGTGATGTGTGTTTATAGGTATGAGTGGTATGTGCTGCGTGTGCATGTGCTGCGTGTGCATGTGCTGTGTGCGTGTATGTGCTGTGCGTGCATGTGCTGTGTGCATGCATGTGCTGTGTGTGCATGAGCGGTGCGTGTGCATGTACTATGTGTGCATGGACTGTGTATATACATGTGCTGTGTGTGCATGGGCTATGTGTGCGCACGTGCTGTGTGCGCACATGCTGTGTGTGTGCATGTTCTCTCTGTGTGTGTGCATGTTCTCTCTGTGTGTGTGTGTGTGTGTGTGCTGTGCATGTGCGTGTGCTGCATGTAGAGAATCAGCCAGCAGCCCCAGAGGCCTCGCTCCCAGCCAGGGGCAGAGGGTGGCGGTGGTGCAGAGTGAGGCGGTGGAGAGGGCTGGGCTGCCGTCTGGAGACGCGCACACTTCCTTTCACGGCGGCCACACAGGGGAACTGCCCGGCTGAGGCCTGGCCGTGGTCGGGAATGTGGCCCCACACCCACACAGGCTTTACCCTCTCCCTCCTGTCGGCAGCACGGCCACCTCCCCCCGGGAGCCTCAAGTTTCTCACGTGTAGAATGGTGACACTGCCACCACAGAGCGGGCACAGCCCGCACGAGGCCTGGAGGAGAGGGTGGGAGCAGGTGCGTGCTCTGTGGCCAAAGGACTTGAACACTGGGGAGCGGTCTCGTGGGTCCTGTGGTGTCTGTACCCTCCTGTGCCTCGTGGATACCACGTGTGGAACTGCAGACGGGCCGCTTCTGTCTCTGTGGAAGGGAAGACATGGGCAGAGGGAGGCAGGCCTGTCTGCCGTGCTAGGCTGGCTCGCTGCGTCCCTAGCTCCCTCTTCCAGGCCAGCTGACCTCTGGGCTCCGGGGGCAGCGCATTGCTCTGATTTGCCTCTGGATATCTTGACTTATTGGCTTTGGATTGATCTATCGATTTAATAACAGTCATTCATCACTGCCACTGGGTCAGGATAAAGCACCAATTTATCTGCAGTTTGGCTAATGTCATCGATAACAGATGTCTTGCTGGTTCTGGGGGTGAGTCACTCCCATGGCGCAGTCACAGGAGGCCTGTCCCTGTCCCGGCTCCGGTCTCTGCACATGACGAACGGCGCTTCCGTCAGCGGGATCCTGTCCACCTGGCTCTTCATTTCCCGGGCGCGACGGTCACCTGAACGCACCATCTTGGCGATGACTTTGCCAATTGCTCCTCATGGGGGGGGCGGGCTGCGGGGTGGGCCTGTGTGCGAGGCGGAGGGGAAGGGAGGACGCTGGCTGCAGTCCATGCCTCTGGCCTCTTCCGCTGCCCTCCGCCCCGTGGGCCGGCTGAGTAAGCCTCCTCCTGACCATGTCCATGGTTGAGAAACGGTGGAGACAGGTCATCAGCAAGTGGAGACTCACTTCCTCCCGACGCTGGTGCCAGGCAGGAGGTTAAAGATAATAAATATAATAAATGTAATAAATGTAATAAAAAATACAAGGGAGCTGCCCGTCACACTGAAGCCTTCAAATGCCCTGATGGTGACGGTTCTTGCGCACAGGGTACAGCGCGCACGCACACACACACACACACGCACGCACACACACACACACACACACACGGGTACGAGCTGGTGCATCTGCATGCACACGCACCACACACAGATGTGAGCTGGTGCTCGCCACATGCACACACACACACACACACACAGATACGAGCTGGTGCACGCTGCATGCACACACACCACACATGGATGTGAGCTGGTGCACACCACATGCACACACAACCACACATGGATACGAGCTGGTGCACGCTGCATGCACATGTGACCACACACAGATTCGAGGTGGTGCATGCTACATGCACACACAAGCCCTAAGGCCGGCTTTGTTACTCAGCCCTCCACCCACCGCGTTTCCAGGAGTGAGCGGCCCCCACTCTCGGTGCCACCAGGTCTGGAGGAGCTCGCAGTACCTCGTGCTCCTGAGCACTTGGCTCCGAATCTCAGGGTCTGTCCCTGGCTCCTGCGGGGGCTGCCAGGCTGGGTGCTCCATGCCAGTTCTGTGTGCACTTTGGGGAAATGAAAGTCGGCTTCCCAAGAATGAGAAAAAAGGAAATGAATCTAGCAAGCTGCGCCCCTTTCCTCACCCTCCGCACGGGGCGTGCTGCCCCCAGGCACCGTCTGCACCCTGGCGGGTTGCTGCAAGACAAGCTCCTGCGTCTGGCCCATGTTTTCTGCCCATCAGACCCTCGTCTGTGAACCACGGGGCGGAAACACGGGTGTGAGTGTCTTCGTCCCCCTTGGCCACGTGCAGAACAGCACCAGCGGAGCAGCACCAGCGCTTCTCGGGGGCAAAATCCTGGCCCGGAGACACTTCCTCAAAAGGGCCCCCCAATCCTGCGACGCCGAAGGCTGAGGCCATCCTCAGCTCCTGCGCCCCCAGAGACCACGTGCGACACCTCACGCTTTCTCTCCCGACCATGTCAGCCTCCTGCGTGGGGGAGAAGGCCCCTCCTCGAATAATTACCTATGGTGCTACTTAAGGCCTCCGTGGCCATAATCAGAAACTCCGCCTCATCACCCTTCACCAAGGAGACCGCCGTTACTATAAAGTCTGCTTCCTGCTGGCCTGAAAGAAACTTAGAAATGAATGAAATGTTCTTCCCAGGCTTCATTTAGGCTCCATAACCATTTTTTTTACTCTGAAAAAAAAATCCCTTAGTAATTATATAAAGAGTTGTTAATATTTCACACCCTCACATTCTAGACATTTCTATGCAAATTGCAGCAGATGAGCTATGCACATTCCCACAGGCGCCGGCCTCCGCAGCTGTGGGGATGAACCCGGGGGCGCCTTGCTCCCGGCCTTGGGGCGGGCGGCTCACGTCTGGCTTCAGGTGCTTGGACGGTGCCCGCCTCTTGCTGCCCCACGAGGCTGCATCCTGCTCTTTTCTCCCCCCTCCCCCCCGGCCTCCCCCCAAACCCCACACCTTGGAGCTCTTCTGGGAAAAGAGGGAGACGTCCAGGCTGGAATTCCTGGTGGAGGAGGCGTAGAAAGGGGCTGGGGTCCCGTTTACCAAATGTTCCCTTGATTTTTCTCACCTGGGTTTTGCTAACAGGGTTTTGGGATGTGTGTGCGCCTCACTTTTGCTCCGAGGGAGTCACAGGGAAGGGGTCGCCTGAAATTCGTTTATTTTCCCTCCTTCCCCAAGGGCATGCCTGGCAGTGGCAGGCCTTGGCGTTAGTGGCTATGATGAGCCCCAGGGCGCTGACGATGTCGTTTGTAAGAATTCTTTCACCACAAGCACTTCCAGGGGAAGGAAGTCTGAGCCCCGCGCCTAAGGCTGTGGCAGCTCCTTCTCCGAGGAAGCCGGGCGCAGGGGTTCCCGGGGCCTGCGAACTGAACAGCCTGATGGAGAGGGGACCCTCCATGACCTGGCGGCTCAGGGCGCCCAGGGACGGGTGTCATTCTGATACTTGACGTGGCACAGGGCCACGGACAGGCGCGCCCGTTCCAGGGAGGGAAAGATTGCTTCGGGTCAGGGACGGACCGGAGGAGCCAGGCCTTGAGGACGTGGGACTCGGCCGCCTGGAGCCGGGGGAGAACCTACAGGGAACAATGGACAAGGGCCGGAGGCAGCGCACAATGGGTCCCTGTGTGGAACTGCCGAGGCGGCAGGCGGCCATTCCTGCACAAAATTGGCTGAATTCTTGCACAAAAGACCCCGCACATGAAAAGTGGAGAATGGGAGCTATTCTTCTATCTCAGCAATTTCACTTTCGTAAACATTTCCTTAGCACAACGGGGGGCAGAGTGGGTTTATGCTTCAGCACCCTTTCTGCAGCCCCACGGACCTTCCTTCCCATCCAACCATCAGGGCCCGGCTCAGCGCCTCAGGCACGTTCACTCTCGGCCCGAACGTGGACGCAGCACCGGTTCCAGAAAGAGCCCGGGAGGGTCCTTCCCAGAACATTCTGGAGGAGCCGGGAGTGTCTCCGTGCCACTCCAAGGAGAGGCGCCAGAGGTTCTGAGCGGCCGACCCGTCACCTATCCCTCCGCACGGAACCTGCCGGTGCTCCGTCCTCCAGCCCCACTTGCGGGGGGAGGGGGGGGGTCTCGCTGGGGCATAGACTTTCACAGCTCGTATATGTATTTTATTATTGATTCCAGAGAGGAAGGGAGAGGGAGTGAGAGATGGAAACATCAATGATGAGGGAGAATCATGGATCGGCTGCCTCCTGCACGCCCCGCACTGGGGATGGAGCCCGCAACCTGGGTACGTGCTGTGACCAGGAGTCGGCTATGACCTCCTGGTTCATAGGTCGCCGCTCACCACTGAGCCACACTGGCGGGCTGGTTTAAAACAGAGCAGCCGGAGGCGCCCACATTCCCTGGCGTGTGGGTCCCTCCTTCGTCTTCAAAAGCTTTGCCTCAGCTTCTGCTCTGTGGTCCCTTCTCCTGTGACTGGGACCTTCCGGCCTCTGTCATCCAGACCCTGGGGATGAGATGCTGCCCCTGGGTTACCCCGGATCCTCTATCTCCAGGTTCTTCACCGGGCCAGCAGAACCCCCCGCCCCGCCCCTGGGGGAGATATTCCCGGGTTCAGGGACAAGGAGGTGGACGTCTTTGCTTGGGGGCGGGGCATGGTTCTGTCTACCACACACAGCAATAAATAAATAAATAAAATAAGTAAAATGAAAAATGTTCTTTTCAAACAAATTTTGGAAATGTTGGGTTAAGAACGTTAACTGGGCATTGGTTTGCTTTCATTGCAGAACCCTTTGGAGGTTTTAATAGGCTAATGCATTTTGTAGAATCCAAGAAAAAGGAAGAATTTTGTTTAGGATGCAGCATTTCCCAAGCTTGTCTGACCAGGGACCCTCCCCTTTTCCATGGAAACCATTTCAGGATAAAGGGGGAACGGGCTCAGGAGGAACAGTGCAGCCCAGTCGGGAAGACAGGTCCCCAAGGAGGCTCTTGTCGGACCGGACTGTGATTTCACAGGGATCGCGCTCTCCCTCCCTGCAGGACCCCGCCCTCCCCCGCCTGCTCTGTGTGGGGAAGCGGGTTCCTCATTTACCATCTGAAGTTCCATCTTGCAGATGTCCGCCTAGGATGGGGCCGACCTGAACTTCGCCCTCAGGGCAGATGAGAAGTCAGTCCTTTCTTCTTCATTCATCCTCTCTCCCCTTCCCTACACGCCCCCCCCCCATCAGCAGGGGACCCCACACCCACATTCTCCCTGCCCCCCCCCGTCCCCTGCCCAGCCCCTCTGCCAATGTCACTGGGAATCTGGCTAGAACCACAAACAGCTGCCTCCCCCAAACACCCCCAGAATCTCCCTCCGCTGTGCCAAGGTCAGGAAGGTCACAGGAAGCAGGGCTATCGGTGGAGGGGGGGGGGGAGGTGCACTGTGAGTCACTGGGCAAGTGATGCCTGAATATTCGAGGCCTTGGGGTTGGGGAGCAGGCGGCATGGGCAGCGCTTCTGTTCATGGCTGGGTGAATTTATGGAGTTTTTCCACGTTCGCGGCAGAGCCGGGAGGCAACCCCATGGTGCCTCAAAGCTCCCCATTCCACCTCTGCCGGGTGCAGTGCCGTCCTGCCCGGCTCCTGCGAGTTCTTTTTAAAAATATATATTTCTATTGATTTCAGAGAGGAAGGCAGAGGGAGAGAAGAGAGAGACACATCAACGATGAGAAAGAATCACGGGTCGGCTGCCTCCTGCACGCCCCCCACTGGGGATGGAGCCCACAACCTGGGCCTGTGCCCTGACCGGGAATCGAACCATGACCTCCTGGTTCATAGGTTGACGCTCAACTTGAGCCAGCCGGCCAGGCTCCTGTGTGTTCTAATGCCAAGACGCACGTGTCCCAGCGCGGCCTATGTCCCCTCCACTCCGTCCCGTCTCCTTCCACGGCCTTTGCGAGCGGAGCCCTGGACCAGGAGGGCTGGAGGCGGGGACCGCTTCCCCGTCGAGCACTTATCGGCCTGTTTATAGCTCCGGCGAGGGATTCGGAGTTGGAAGTATTCCGTCCAAGGACCATATTAGCGAGTCCTCAGAGAAAATCTCCCACAAAGCTTTTGAGCTCGGAACCACTTGGCTGTGTTAGAGCTTGTAGCATGTTAACATTTGTAAAACAAGAGCAGTCCGAGGCGGGCGCTCGGGTTCCCAGGCGGTCGGGTCCATTCCCCCCCCACCCCCCCCCCGCCCCCGAAGCTTCCCCCGTGGTGCCGGCCCGGGGCCAGGTCTGCGCAGGCCGCCTGGGCCCGGCCCTGCTCCTGCCACTGGGCCTCTGTCCTAGTCAGACTTCGGCTGCTGCTTGGGCTCGCTGGGCAGCCTCTGGAGGACACTTTGGAGATAACAGCAGGGCTGGCTGGCCCCGGAGTCAGGAGCAGCGCTGGTGCCGGTCCAAACCCACAGGGTCTGACAGCTGGGGCGTGGGGCGGGGGGGGGGGGAGGGGAGGAGTCCGGGGGGAGGAGGGAAGTGTGTGGCCCCCGGAGAAGGGACACCCGTGTGCTGAGTTCAAATCAGAAGAAAGACATTTTGAAAGTTTCCTGTTGTACAGTTTTAAGTGGAAAGTAAGGTTGTCAGGGAATTTCTGAAGTTGGAGGGCACCGTTGGTTTACGATGGTTTTCTGGGGGTCCCCCTAGAAGAGAAACTCAGGAGTGAAAAGCACCCCTGGACTTGCTCTTTGTTTCTGTCCTCCCTCCACCCTCTCCCTCTCCGTGGCCAGCCCCCTGACATCAGCCCTTATTTTTAGGATGTTTTGATGTGACATGTTGAACAGGTTGCTGAGACGGGAGCCTGTGGCCGGGGCGGCCAAGGGCACTGGAGCTGAGAGCTGCTGCCTGTCCTGGGGGCCGGAGCCATTGGGGGCCATTGGGGGCCTGGGGTGGAGCCACCAGGGCTCCTGAGGGCGGGGGGGGGGGGAGGCAGGGCAGGGGGGCGGCCAGGCTGGCTCCAGGGACCCACAGGCCCGCAGCGGCCACTCTCTCTGGTTCCAGGTGCCGTGACTGCCGGCCTGCCCGCCCTGGCCCCCACCACCTGCATCCGTGTGCAGGTGCTTGCATGTTGCTGGCCACATTGTCACCGTAAGAAAAGTCCCAGCAAAGGCACGAAGGGCACCTTTGGGCTCCCAGGTCTGAGTCCTCCAGGCGGCTTGAGGCTCTCTGTCCTACGGAGGCCGGATGTTACCGCGGTGATGTCACAAGGCGCCTTAGACACAGACACAGGGCAGAGAGGGATCTGGATAAGCCTGTGGCCCCATTAACGGTCAAGGTCAGGGAATGGGTGCGATGGTTCCTTTATAGGAAGAACCTCGATGAAGCAGCACAGCCCCCCGCCCCCCACACACACACCCCAGGACGCACTGGGCTATGAGGTGAGACAGCTGCCCGCCCAGTCCTCTCGGGGCTGCCACTCCCCGGAGCTGGAGCAGTGAGGCTTGGACCTGTCCCCCTGGCCTGGGAGGTCTGCACAGCCTCCCCCAGCCCAGCTCCTGTCTCGGAGAGGGACGTGGTCACGGCTGCTGCGAGGTGGAGCCGCCCCTGCCAACCCCGCTCCCCCCCCTTTCTGGGACTGGTCCCCCAATGTGTCTCCCGTCACGCCCGTCACGCCAGTCATAGGGCGACGGCAGCCTTTATGGGACCAGGCCTGGCCTTGGGGGGGGGGGCACCGGGGGAGGGGGAGTGAGCCCCAAGCCAACCGCTGCCTTCCAGCCAACAAGTTACCCAGAGCAGTGCACTCCGCTCCCACTGCCACACAGTCGGGGCCGGCACACGCACGGGGGCCCTGCCTCCCAAGCAGGGTTTGGGGCGTGGGCTCACATTTGCAGAGGCCCAGTCTGCCGGGGCGGAGGGTGGATCTGCTGGCCAGACAGGTGAGAGTGTCCAAGGCAGCTCAGGTCAGAAGGGAGGGATGGCCCTCGCCAGTTTGGCTCAGCGGATAGAGTGCCGGCCTGCTATCGGAAGGGTCCTGGGTTCGATTCCCGTCAAGCGCACGTACCTCAGCTGCAGGGACTAGGGGGGCAGGCCGAGTACACTGCCTGGCACTCACCCCGCAAGTGCACCACGGAGGATGCCATGGCCCTGCAGTGGGAGTGGCCATGGACGGCCAGGGAGACGCGCGCAGCAATGACAGAGACCGGAGGAGCGAGCGAGGCCTGGAGAGCTGCAGACACCATGCTCTGAGAAGTGGGGGTCGGGAGGAGAGGCAGGCCTCGCTGGGGTCCAGGAAGTCCCAGCAGAGGCTGGTGTGCCGTGGCAGCCGGGCTCCAAGCCTGCGGGACCGTGCGGTGGGGCGAGCAGGACCGGGGGATCACGTGGGGTCCCCTGCCGCCCGCTACCCCCAGCAGCAGGAGCGTGAGCCACCTGTCGGGACTCGGACGTCTGGTCAGACAGTTGCAGGATCGGGGTCTGTGATAGCACCTCTGTCCCAGAATTGCCGGGGATGACAGAGCAGCCCGCGTGCGGCCATCAAAGGGTCTGTATCCCAAAGCGACAGCCCGTGCGGCTCAGGAATCCCCCTGTCGCCGCGGAGACGGGCCGGGGCCGCGGTTCTCATGGCCTGTGGTCAGTGTGAGCCGCCAGCTCGGGCTGCAGAAGGGGGCTCCGGGGGAGCTTGGCCGGCGGCGAGATGCGGGCAGCTCACCAGGGCGGGGCAGGTGCCAAGCCGGAGCTGGGGGCCTGGTTGGCATTAGATGAGACGGTTCCAGAGGCTTGCGTCTGAACTTGGCCAGAGGTAAACAGCAGCCAGGACGCAGGAGCCAAGGAGGGGTTTGGGGACTCGTCCTCTCAATGCTGTGACTGCGGGGCTGCCCCAGAGGGCCCAGGGTCACCGTCCACCCCCAGGCCTGGCGGCCTACACCGGCCCTGGCACCGTGACCTGCACGATGGTGAGGGACAACCATGTCGCTCTCCACACTCCATGCACTTCCCCTCTCGGACCAAAGCACAACTGTTTACGGCCTCGTTTTCCGTCTCCCACCGGGACAATGATATTACCCAGGCTGACTTTAAGGTGAAGATGGGTGGACTTGAGTTACGATTTTTTTTAAAAAGTCCCTCTAATTCAAAACTCTGTATGTAACAAAAAGATCTCCACGTCTGGGGATAGTCTTCAAGAGATGACTAGATGTTAAAAGCCCTCCATAGAAGAGGAATGGGACTGGCCACTGGGGCTTAAAATACCCATGTCAGCCTGGTATCGGCACAAGAACAGGCGTCTAGATCGATGAAACAGAACAGAGACCCCAGAAATCGACCCAAGCTATTACGCTCAATTAATATTTGACAAAGGAGGCAAGAGCATACAACAGAGTAAAGACAGTCCTTTCGATAAATGGTGTTGAGAAAATTGGACAGGTAATTGTGAAAAAAAAAAATGAAACTAGGCCACCAACTGACACCATACACAAAAAAGGGATAAAAATTGTAAGTTGTGAAACCACAGGCAGCAAAACCCTAGACATCTCAGGTAGCAGAATTTTCACATAAACATCTCCTAGGGCAAGAGAAACAAAGGAAAAAACTAAACAAATGGGACCACATCAAACTAACAAGCTCTGCACAGGCAAATAAACCAGCAACACAATGCCAAGGCAGCCCACGGTGTGGGAGAACGTATTGCCAACGACACACCAGAGAAGGGATTAATCTCCAAAATGTATAAAGAGCTCATACAACGGACTCAACAAAGGGAGACAAATTGAAAAATGGGTAAAGGACCTAAATAGACACTTCTCTGAAGAGGACATACAGATGGCAAGAGACATATGAGAAAGTGCTCCAAGTCCCTGATCATCGGAGAGATGCAAATTAAAACGACAATGAGCCATCACCTCACACCTGTCCCGGGTGCCTGACTCCGAGCTTGTGCGACACCACACATGCCATTTCTCAAGGTACTTTTAATGGCATCTTCTCTGTTCCCGTCGCTGATACCCGTAGTGTAGATGCGGCCGTTAACTTTTCATGAGATGATCAGATGGATCTGAGCTCCCCCACCTCCAAGATCTCTGCAGAGGGTGTTCAGTAGATATTGATTGATCAGCTGATTGACTGATAGACTGCAGCACAGAGAAGCTCTGGACATGCGTCCGGGTTATCCAGGTGCCATGGGAACTTGGCGATCATGTTTAGAGGACGTTGCTGGCTAGAGCTTGCCATTCCCATGCTCAAGCTTAGCGCTGTCAGGCCATGGGAGAGAGAAGCAGAGGGGCCAAGGAGTTAGAGCAAGGGGGGGTCTTTGGGTGCAGCCCTCAGAGACATGCGAGCGAGGACCAGTGGGCTTGGGGACCACCACTGGAAGGTAGACACGGTAGAGTCCTCCCCAAGAGCATGCAGGGCCCACAGACGTTAGCTTACAGGCCAGTTCTGATTGGCCTGTTGTGTGGAGACGGTGCTGATGCTGGGTCTACATGAAGCTTGACTTTTGCTTCCGTCTCCCGCAGACACAAATGAAGGGAAGCGGTGCCTTTGTGCCAGGTACTTGCCCTTCAGGGGTCGGGCCCGGGTCTCGGCTTTCGGATCAGGAAACTCAGGGAGTCCCTCAGAGCGGGGGCCATCAAGAGTGGCTTCACGTGTCTCTTGAGAGAGGCCGGCCTCCTTCGAGGTACTCCTCTGTGGGGAAAGGATGTGTTTCCCAGGCCGTGTCCTGCAGGAGGTGGGAAGGTGCGATTCCACCTCCGTGGACACCAATAGACTGGCCTCAGGCTCACTGCTCGGTCTGGGCAAACCGATTCCCGCCTACCCCGGCAGCCTCGTCCTCAGAGGGCGCGGACGAGAGTCTGTTTCCAGAGCCAGGAGAAGGGTGAGGCCTTGCCCAGCTGCATGCTTCAGACATCACTTCCACGCACCTGGTGCATGAGGGACCAGCTTCGCCCCAGTGCGGGCCTCCTCTGCCCAGGGGCCCAGTTCCTGGTGCAGATCAAAGGGATGCCCCTTCTACTATGGTCACAGTTGGGGGTCTGGCTAGGGCGGGGCTGCTCCAGTCACACCCAGCTCTGGGGTGCTCTCTGCTCACCTGGATGCCCGTGGGAGGGTGTGGAATGCAAGGTTAACCACATCCAAATGGAAGGGCACAGGGAGCCTGGGGCAGAGGCCTGGGATCCGTGGGGGCTGTCAGGAGGCTCTGCCTGGCCACCCGGGCGAGGAGAGGACAGGGCATGGCAGGGGAGGGGCCTGGGACCACGAGGGCCTGCCCAGATCCAGGGGATGGCGTCAGCTGGAACATGTCTTCTACCTGAGGGGGTGGGACGCAGGGAAGGCATTGGAGCAGGACCGTAGGGCCAGGGGGAGCCCAGAGGCAGGGAGAACCACGTGGAGAATGTGGGGCTTGGGCTGGGTCTTTACAGAGGGGGTCACGGAGGCTGCTGGGCGGCCTGGCCCTCTCCCCCCAGGCCCCCAGGCCCTTCCTCCTCTCTCTATCCCCCTTTATCTACCTTTCCCTCCTCTTCCCTCAGGAGGCTGTCTCCCTCCTCTGACCCCCTGGACTGATGGGAGCTCCCTCCGTGGCCCTGGGTCTGGGAGCAGGAGGGCTGGGGGCTGGGCTTCTGCCTATGGAGTGGCCTGAAGCGAAGCAGATGGTGCCACGGCCTTGCTCCCGGCCTTCCTTTGGGGAAAGGAAGTCTTGGGGCCTTTGCAGCAACGGAGTGAATCTCGTCCCTTCCATCAGCAGGTTCCGCAGCGCTGGCCGCGAGGAGGGAGCCCACACTTCCTCCGATTGTCCCGGTGATTGCATTCCAGTGTGTGAGACACCATCGCCTCACTCCCGGGCCGGCGCACAGGAAGCGGCGGCCTCCAGGGCCGGGCACGGAGCAGCGCGGTTATTCTGGGAAGCAGTTCCGACCCGCCGGCCCCAGCGGCTCAGGTTTCTGTGCACATCCTCGCGTCCCCGGAGGACGAGGCGTTTCATTACAATAATAGACTCCCAGCTCATGGAGGCGGCGTGGCACCGCGTGGGCCGGGACCCCTGTCCGCCCAGGTGCCCTTGGGGGCTCCGTGCTGGGGTGCTGGGGTGCTGGGGCGGGAGAAGGGGAGGCTGAGTGAGGAGGGTGCGTCTGAGCGCCGTGGCTCCCAGGAGCGGGCCGTCCTCTGCTCAGCTCCAGGAGCCATGACTCACAGGGAGTGACTCATGAGATCCCGGGCGGGAGGCGGCACAGCCAGAGGCAGCCCTGGGCTTAGCGGAGGAAGAATGTCCTCGTAATTAAAGCTGTTTATGAAATGGCACCTACTGCCCTGGGAGACAGAGGCTCCTGAGGCGCCGAGAGCTTCCACTGGCGTATCCGGGGGCCCCCGCCCCCCCAGCCGCCCCCCACCCCCCGTAATCCTATTTTAATTTTTAAATTTAAGTCATCTCTTATTTAGGATGGATGCTGTATTCCTTGGAAAGCCTGCAGCAAAGAGCGCTACAAACCGGGGCCTGAGAACACGGCGATGAATGTCGCACGGTCTGGAGGCTAGAAGTTCAGGACAGGGTGTCACCAGGGCTGTCCCCGCCTCGGGCTGTGCGGGCGGCCCTGCCCAGGCCTCTCCCGCTCTGGGTGCGCTGCTGGCAGCCTTGGGCATTCCCCGGCCCCGATCCCCGCCCTCCTCCTCACGTGTCTTCCCTGTGTGCGTCTCGGGTGCACATTTCCTCTTTCCATAAGGAGCCCTGACCTTGGCATGGGCCCCCCTGCCGCGGGGTGAGCTCATCCTAACCTACTGACGTGCGATGACCACTTCCCAGCAGGTCACCTTCTCGGTTCCTGCGGGGTCGGCTTCACCAGGAAATGGGGGCGGGGGGGGAGGGCGGGGCACAAGCAACCCCCAACAGGAGTGGGACACGCACATTGTAGACATTAGACAATGGAGACCGGCCCCAAAGAGAGAAGCCACGTTCACATTTCTACACAGTAAACCCTCGATTCTGTGGACCTTGAGTTAAGGGACTTTGGACTTAAGGGACACAGTTTCTGGCCCCTGTGTCATATGTGACAATGAACACCCTGTTAATTCTAAAAGGCTTTTAACCAAAATCTGCTTATAATTAAAGTAACGAAGGGTTTTGGTTTTTTGGAATTGACTCACTGTTATTTTGAACAAATTTCAGTGCATGGGCCATAGGTTGGGAAAAACACGGTAGTAATTTTGCCGACATAAATCATCATCACACAGCGACAGTTATCGTCTGCATTTACCCAAGAGTGACCGCTGGTGGGCAGTGTTTGGCGAATGATCAGCACGTGGTCGCACCGCCTCAAGCATGGCGGTCGGCTCTGTGGTCGTGTGGCGTGACTTTCCGCAGCAGTTCTAAGGGGTACCGGCCGATGGATGGGTGGACATGAGGAGGACATGAGTTTGCAACCCAAGGAGACCTGCTGCACCACGTCCTGTCTCACAGGCGGGGACCTGCGGTGTGGAAACATGACCTGCTTCCCGGGACGGTCCCGTTTGTGCCGGAACCAAACCATGGTGCTTGTCCCGGTAGAACCAGGGGCCCCGTCTCAGCTTCCCCGGGCCTCCCACTGTGCCCAGGCTGTCAGGATTCACGAGAGAAAAGAGGTTGGAAAACTCAGGGACAACGAGGAGCGGGGAGGAGGCTGCGGGGTGTGAGGACCCAGGGTGGGCCCTGCCAGACAGGCCACCGAGGCTGGGCCCAGCCCCCGGGGATGCCCGCACCGGCCAGAAGGGATTAGAGGGAGCAGAAAGGCCGGGGGACAAAGAGCGGCCGAGTGAGCACAAAGCCGCTTCCTGGCGTGACCGCCATGGCAAGTGCCTCCGGCAGAGAGGACTGTGAGAAAGCGAGCCCGGCCCCTCCGCCTGGAGAAACGGGCCCGGAGCCTGGGAGGCCGCGGGCTGGCCAGGAAGCTCGCCTGCCCTCCCTGGGAGGGCGGTTCCCAGGCCCTGGCACAGCCTCGGGCCAAGCCCCACTTCCCCCCGGGCAAAGCTTGCCCCTGTGGGAGGCCGGGGCCGCAGCATCTCGGGGGCCTGCTGCCCCCTGCAGAGCGGCCCCGACGGCAGGGCTTTAGGTGCCTCTTCCGAGGCCCGTGGGGGGCGGTGCTGTGCGGCCAGGGGCCTCGTCGTCCCGATCGGACCCCGGAGTCTGCTCCTGGAAGGAACCCTGCGGTCCAGAGCTGGCCCTCACCCCTCAGAGCACAGGAGGGGAACAGCCCCCGCACGGCCGTTCCTGGGCCAAGAGCTCCCAGCCGTTTGGGGCTGATCCCGTCCACTCGAAAGGGAGGAAGACGCAGAGGTGGGGAGTTCCTGAACCAGTTAGGGGTACCGCCCGGGCCCGAACCCCAGGAGGAAAGTCCTGGCTAGACCGGTGGCCAGGCTGGGGCGAAGGCGGCAGGAAGGGACGCCCACGTGGGGAGTGGGGGGCAGGCGTCCGGGCAGACACCCCACCTTTGTGCCCTGTCCTTCAGGTGAATGCTCTTCACTGTGTCACCAACTTCTCGAAGGGTTAACTTCAGGGCGAGGACTCCTGGAGTGCTGGGCAGGGAGGACCTCTGCGTGTCCGTGGCCCCACGTGCCGGCGACCCTGCCGGACCGTCTCCGCGGGGCCCCGCCGCGCCCTGAGCTTCCAGGGGGAAGGCGGGTCTGCACTCCCTGGGCCGCCGCAGCCGCGGGGCAGGTTAAGTGTGGCCCGGGCCTCGGGGGCACCAGCTCGGGGGGATTTCGTTCTTTGGAGCCAGGGAGCCTGACCACGGTCCCCAGGACCTCCTCAGACACGCCGGAGCCGGGTGGTGACGGGCCTGGGGTCACGCTGGCCCCTGGCTTCACTGTGGCCAGCTGGGTGGCCCTGGACCAACGTGTGTCTTTGAACCCCATTTCCCCGCGTCCCGCTGCCGGGGGGCTGGGAGTGTCAGCGGTGGGTGGTGCCCAGGGACTTCCAGGCCGTGGACTGGCTAGCGGAGCGGCCTCTGCTGCGTCAGCGGCGCTCTCAGAAATTCAAGCAAGTCCGAAGGACCCGTCTACCGGCTCCTGTAAAGCATGTCCTGCGTGTCGTCGTCGGGGACATTTTTGCTGCTCTGAGTGACGGGGAAAAGCATGCTGGGGGGCGGGTATTGATGCCCTGCTCAGCAAAGGTCCCCCGAGAGGTTAGATCAGGGGCCGAGGTTGTCCCAGTGCAGCATGCTTGGCAGTGGGGGTGCCCTTGCCCCCCAAACGTCCTTTTACTGCGGGAGTTCCTGGGAGAGCTGGACAGGCCCGGCTCAGACGGCTCCGCCCCCCTCTTGAATGGGGCCTGCGAGGGGTTATTAAAAATTTACCTTTTTATCAATCAAGTTCTTTATGGGGCATGTTTCTTGCTGCATTTCAATGTCATGTTTGCTGCCCCAGATGCATGAGGGAGGAGACAAAAGGGCCATTCAGAGCTCTGGTTCTAAAATGCTCCTATTATGCAGCGAATTGAATCCAGCGACACAGGCCTTGCAGAGCGAGGACACAGTTCTGGCTGCAGGCAGAGCCTCCGGCCGGGGCGTGGATGGTGTGAGCACAGGCACAGAGCCTCTGATGGGGTGTGGACGGTGTGGGCACAGGCACAGAGCCTCTGATGGGGGGTGGATGGTGTGAGCACAGGCACAGAGCCTCTGACGGGGCGTAGACGGTGTGAGCACAGGCACAGAGCCTCTGATGGGGCGTGGACAGGGTGGGCACAGGCACAGAGCCTCACGGGGCATGGACGGTGTGGGCACAGGCACAGAGCCTCTGACGGGGCGTGGACGGGGTGGGCACAGGCACAGAGCCTCCGGCCGGGGCGCGGACAGTGTGGGCACAGGCACAGAGCCTCTGACGGGGCGTGGATGGGGTGGGCACAGGCATTTTGCTGCAGTGGGGGCGAGCCCGGAGCGAGTGGCCTGGGACCGGAGCGAGTGGCCTGGGACCGGACCCAGTGGAGGGAACTGTTCACAAACATTGGGACCTTCTGGCTCCATCTCCCAGTCTATCCCTTTTGCACAATGAAACCGGTCTTCGTGCGCAAAGGCCTCACGATAAACGCGTCAAAATAGCTAAACGCAGCGAGCGACGCAGGGCATTGGAATAGACTTCAAATTGCTTGGTGTCAGCTTCTCTGCAGGACGGCGCCCCGACAGGTCCGCAGCCCACACCCAGGCTTCCTGGAGGGCTCCCTGGGAGCCCCCGAGGGCCTAAGGGCGTGTGTGCTTGTTTAAGAAACCTCCCATTTAAAAGCCCCACTCCGCACCCCAGAGTTTCCGAACGTCCCATTTCTGCGCACAGTCAGCCCATGGAAACGGCGCGGTCCTTCCAGTGATGGGCGGGAAGCCCTCGCAGATGAGGCAGTGCCTGAGGGGCGCCCTCCAGGGGGGCAGGGAGGCTGCTGAGAGACCTGACATCTTCCTCAGCAGGCCTCATGCTAGAGCCAAGACCTACACCTGGAGGGGCCAGGGACCACCCCCAGCCTGTGGGGACCTCACTGGACCTGCCCCCCTTCCCCCGTGTCAACAATGAGGCAGCACCTCTCTGCTCCAGGCGCCAGGCTAGCTGCTGTCACAGGGGACTCCTCAGCCCCCCATGTTTCCATTTCTCCGCTGGGCTCCCCGCCGAGCCCTCTCCTCACAGGCCTTTGTCCTGGGAGGCCTGTCACAGGCCTGAAGGCTGACATGGCCGAGCCATCGGGGTGAGGGATTTGAGTTTTAGAGTTTCCATAACGAGCTCAAGGTCACAGGGCAGCTACTCTGCGGAAAGAGACCTCAAAGCCAGTTCTGTGGGTCCCCCTCCTGGCTCGGCCCTGGGCCTGGCAGCCGCTCCGGAGCGAGGCTGCCCAGCGGGGAGGCCAGTCTCAGTGACCAGCTCCGGGCTCTGCAGCACCTGAGTCACGGGCTCCGGGCCCACCCAGACACCCGCCCCTGGCCGGCGGCCTCCCGCAGAGAAGCCTGTCCCACAGGACAGAGACCTGCTCCCACGGGCGCACCCGCTTCTCCGTCCCTTTGAAAGGAAGTTTCCAGGTGAAAGCGCAGCAGGGCGGCGCCCTCTCCCGTGGGCTCAGCGGGCAGCCTGACCCCGTCCCCGCTTGGCGAGGGGCTGAGCGGAGCTGATGAGAGGGTACCTGGGGGGGGAGAGGCAGAGGCCAGGCCGCCCCTGCTTCCTGCTGGGACAGTGTTTGCCTCAAAGTCTCCAGAAAACACGGCCCTGCCTGGTAGGCAGGTGGGCTTCCTGCCAGATGACCTGTCGCTGCCAAAGCCCCCTCGTCGTCCTGGAGGGAGCCCGTGTGGCCGGAAGAGCTCCCAGGTGGGCATGGCTTTTCGGGGAGGAGGGGAGCCATGGTGGCTCTGCTGCTTCTCTCTGAAATCAGGGCCCACGGGCGTGAGGAACCGCACCGGTGCTCCCTCCACCGCGGGCCGGGCAGCATTCCTGCGGGCCTGCGTCATCGGGCGGCCGGGCTGGGAGCCAGAGGCTCAGGGGGTTCAATAGCTCGCCCAGGGCAGCGTAGCCACAGTCACAGAGCTGGGAAGTGAACCCGAGGCTTTCATCCCAAACCAAGGCGAGGCTCTTGGCTAAGTGTGCGTGCGTGTGTGTGCGTGTGTGTGCGTGTGTGCGTGTGTGTGCACATGTGTGTGTGTGTGGGGGGGTCCCACGCCAGGCAGTTTTTGTGAGCGTGGCCCAGAGCGCGAGGCCAGGCTGGCTCCTGAGCCCTGACAGAGCCACGTGGGAAATTCCTGCAGGAACAGCCAAAGGCACCGGCAAACCCCCACCTCCCCCACAGCACATGGACACGGTGCCCTCGCCGACGCCAGAAACACGCTGATGGGCGCCACCGAATAGCATCATTTAAGGAAAACCTGCCGTGACCTGTTGGCGCTGGCTTCAGCGAGGCCTTTTCAAAATATTACACACCACGGCCAACGTGTCCTACCTAGTCAGGCATCTCTGTTCACCTGCAAAAGTGCTCACAGGAGCTGTGCCGTGGCCACCCAGACGCTGGCGGGCCCTCCTGCACCCAGCCAGGGACCCAGGAGCATGGGCCAGGAGCAAGGTGTCAAGTGCGGTGTCTGCCTTTGGAAACTGGTCTCAACCAACGAGTGACCATGACCTCTAGGCCGTGCTCAGAGGGTGGGGCTTGCATCTCCTAGACCCACTTTCGTGCAGAAATGGCTGCAGAAGGAGGCTTCCTGGGCGGAGTTTCCGACGCGGCCACGGTCAGGGCTGAGTGCCTCCTGGCGGGCCCTCCTTTTGGGCCCTTTTTCCCTTTCCAGTTGAAGGGAAAAGTGCATGTTCTTTGTCTATTTTTTGGGTCTCAATAAAATTCCCAGATCCGGCCATCGGACCTACAGAGCGTGGCCGAGAACTGTGCAGGCGGCAGGAGGAGGAAGGGCAGGCGAATTGCCGAGGAAAGAAAACGGATTTGTTTGTTGCAAGGCCTGTTCATGACGATCAAATGATTACAACGCATAGAAGTCATCACCCCACGGGAAGACAAGCCCTAAACAAACCGCTGGCCCACATCTGTCTGCAGCACGCCCGGCCCCACATGGAGGGACAAGCGTCCAGACTGGCACTGTCTGAAGTCACGTGTTCCGGGCTACCTGTCACACCTCACCATGCGCCCCCCGCACCCAGGATCCTCCCTCCCCCGCCCCACACGGCCCGGAGCTCCTGCCAGCCCCGACTCTGGGCTGGAAGCTTGGGTTACGGTTCCAGCCGAGGCTCAGGGCTGTGTCCCTGGCACACAGAGTTACCTTTTTTGGGGTTTTGTTAGTTTGTTTTAAATATGTTTTTATTGATCTCAGAGAAGGGACAGGGCGAGAGAGAGATAGAAGCATCAATGATGAGAGAACCCTAGATCGGCTGCCTCCTGCAGGCCCCACACTGGGGATTGAGCCCACAACCTGGGCCTGTGCCCTGACCGGGAATGGAACCGTGACCTCCTGGGTCATAGGTCGACGCTCAACCACAGAGCCACGCCAGCCGGGCTCGCGGGTTTATCGGTGGTCCCAGAGGTGCTGCTGAGCTGGCGCGTGTCTCCGTGACAAACACCTGCAAGCAGTCGGCATAACCGCTCCTTCCAGCCCGGACACCACCCCCGGGGCCGGCGGACACACAAGGGCCATGGCTGGGTCGCGTATGGAAATTGTCGTTTATTGTCCATACAGTGGAGGCTGAGCTGGGTCTCCTGTGCTGTCCGGGCTGCAGAAAGGGGCACTGCTCCTCGGGGACAAATGAGCACAGGACACTGTTGTAATCTAAGAAACAGGCACAATTTATGTATCGGGAAGCCTTGCTCCCAGCGGGCGCGCGCCCGGCCGAGGCCACTGTCCCAGCGGCTGGAGGAGGCGGAGAAGGAGAGGAGCCCCGCGCAGACCCGTGACCGGAGCACGGGGCCCCTCCCCCGGCGGCCCCGCCCGGTGGCCGGCGGCTAGTTGAGCAGGCAGGACTCGTAGGTGGGCACCATGTACTTGATGTTGATGAACGCCTCTTCTCCCCCGTAGCGCTCGAAGGCCCCCAGCGTCTCCTGGATCAGGTCGCCCACGTTCTCCCTCCTCTGCTGGCTGTAGTCGATGCCGTCCCCGGAGTTCACTGGGTCGGGAAACACACAGAGAGCCGTTACTGCCCTGCGGCCCCCGCGGTGCCCCGCACACCAGCCTACCAGCCTGGGCGCCGCCTCTGGGGGCTGGTCAGGGGGCGCCAGCATCGCCTGCTTGCACATTTGCACGCGACCTTGCAGGGTTTGGGGAGAGGTGACAGACAGGCGTACAAAAGCACCACGTCCCAGGCGGGAGCGGATGCGAATTCATCTAAAGAAACGGGAGGCCCTGTGGGTCGTCATGGCGACAGCACAGCTCAGGGGTTGGGGCACCTCTTCCTTGAATCAACAGTGACTCGGAGACCGTCCTCTTGGGCCTTGAGTCCTTTAAAACCCCGACGGGGCCTAGAAGGAGCAGGGTAGGTGTGGCCCGTGCGGCTCACTGGATGGTCTCTGGAGGGAGAGGCTGGGCCTCCCGTGTCGGCGTGGCTTTTGTACAGCTTTTATCTCTGTCCCCAGGGCCGTGTCCCTAACCCAAGAGCTGTTTTCGAGTGGGTCCCACCCTCTGGGTGCAGGGGGCTAGGGCACGTGTCTTTGCCGCTGTGACGGCTCCCGCCTGATCCCTACCATCTGGATGGCAGTTCCAGTGACGGCTTCACGGGGAGTTTCTGCTGGTTTGGGAGTCTCTCTAAGGCCAGGCGGGCGGTCAGCCCGGGGCGGGTGCCCGGAGGTCCCCACGGAGGCCCAGCCTCCCCGTGGCCGCTGCAGCCAGGCCGAGGCAGGGACCCCTCGGGCTGGCCTGTGAGGGGGACCCGGCGTGGACGTTCCCCGGGCCTCACAGGGCCCTCACTCTCACTCACCGGGAGCAAGGATGTGGCCGCCCGGCCCAGGAGAGGCCTGGGCTGGGTACCCAAGTGCACGGGCACCTGACAGACACGGGGACCTGCGCTTCAGTCCAGAGGCTGACCACTCCACGGCTCTGTTCTCTAGTCACAGTCACAGTCACTGCCCACATTCGCGGGATGTCACTCAGGGTCCCAGGACGTCCACGCGGACTCTCCCAGTGGGCGAGTGGTCACTGCACCTCTGCTCACAGGCCCCTCTGAGCTGTGATGAGAGTGAGGAGGCTGGGCGGGAAGAGCCCCTGGAATGTGTGTGTTTTACGCGATAAACTATTTCACATCCAAGCAAGATAAGCATTCTGGAGCCATATATGAAAATACTGTTAAGGAGGGAAAAATGGGATTTTAAGCCTTTTCTCCCTGGTTTTTTGGGACATTTGAAAAGAGATTGAGTAATGGTTCAGATCAGAAATACAGTGACAATTACAACCCCACACGGCATGCATTAGCAGTTCTTATCGCCGTCTCCACGGCACAGCGCACACGGATGGTCCCTGATTCACTTACTTGGGTGGAAGTCAGGGCAGCGGAATCAGGACCGGTTTGCAGGCAGAGAAGAGACAGGAGTCTCACGCTATAGCACCCATCAGATTCGGCACAGGGAGCTCAGAGCGGCTCCCACAGCCTGGCAAGGAGGCGGGTTTTCTGCTCTCCCATGGGAGCTGGGGGTGGGGGTGGGGGGATGGAAGTCTGAGTTACAGAGCAGCTGATCAGCTAAACTACCCACAGGCGACAGTTACCAAGAACGTGCAGAAGAGACAATGCTTGACCCAAGGGCTCATGCCTGATTGTTTTTGAGCAAAAGATAAACTTAAAAAAAAAAGCAGACCAATATACTCTTAAAGCAAGCAGGCTTTCCCCTCCCTCCCTCCCCCCTCCCTCTCTCCCTTCCTTCCTGTCTTTCTATCTCTCTTTCCTTTTTTTTAAAGATGTACACGGTGGTCTAAGTGAGTCCCGCCCTCAGCGAAGGCAAGTGGTCTTGGTCCATTTGGGGGACTTTGAAATTGGAGGTCTTTGGGTTGAGTTGAGAGAAGGAGGAGGTAAGGGTGTGTGTGGAGAGAAAACATGTTAGAGAAGAAAGTCCAAAAGAGAGGGGACAGAAGCAGCACAGGTGCCAGGAAGGGGCAGGAGGGACAGGGGCAGACGGGGCCCCGTGTGACCAGGGAGGTGGACATTGGAGAGCGTATCTATTAGAAACAGCTTCGTTGTCCCAGGGTTCCAATCGGAGGGGCTGATCTTCGAGGGCCTCCCCCCGACACCCCCAGGTGACACTCCTGATGAACTGGGGGGGCAGGTGGCAGGACCTACGTGGGCACAGGACAGCCAAGCCCAGGGCACCGACGTCCGGGTGGGCGCACGGGGAATGTCATCGGTGACAGTGCTGAGTCGTGACAGGCTTGAGCCAGTTCCTCACGGACAAAGGGACGCAAACCGATCACGAATAAATGGCGCCTTTTGTTGGCGCATTAGGCAAAGGTCAAGCACTGAATAGACCCTGCGGCATATTTTCCCGGCGGAGGCGAGGGGCTTGGAAAGTCCGCACACAAAGGCAGCGTCACCCACCCTGTTTTCCAAGGCCTTGCAGAATGCCGCCCTGACGAGCACCCCCTTCGTTCAATAATAACCCATTCTTACTTTTCAGAAAACATTGAACTGTAGGAGTGAGCAAGCCATGTAGCTTTTCTGTTTCCCCACAGTGTGTCCACCCAAGTGATAAAGAGAACAGAGCAGAATGGAAGCTGCTTGTTCAGAAAGTGGGTTGGAGCTGAGCTGCTCTGTGGCTGCAGAAGCGTCGCCGGGCGGGAGACGGGCAGAAGGAACACGTCCCTCCGTATCCCCAGGCAGACGATGGGGGCACAGCTCAGGGAGAGGCGGGGAGCAAGGGGGCCTCCCTTTCAAACGGGCAAGAGGGTCCGGGTCTTTGAGAATCTGAACTTGAGGGGATTCGTGTGAGCTCACCATGTGCAATACGGGGGGTCCCCCCTCCCCCAAATGTCTACACCCTTCAACAGCTGAGAGCTCAATTTTGAAAACGGGATGGATTTGAGTAAACACGGCCTTTATCGTCATTCTAAGTGTGTGTCTGCGCTTCTGGGGGAAAGGACGCCGCCAGGATCGGGCGCGTGGAAGGGGTGGGCATTTACAATCGGCCGTTCTGATGAGGAAGATGACAGTTCAGTGTGGGAAGCTAGGAGCCTGCTTCATGTCCCGCGGCTAAAAAGACACATCGATGATGCAAAAGCTGCGTTTTCTGTAGAAGCCAACCCGCCGGCCTGCAGCAGGGGGAGGGGACAGTGCGCTGCCAAAGGGAGAAGGTGCGGAGCGGGGCTGCGCCGCTCAGACTCCCGCCTGCGGGAGGCATGTGCCCAGCGCTGGACCGCTGCTCCTGCGTGGGCATTGCTGTAAGCGCATTCGTTCCTCCGAGATGGTTTCTGACGACGCAGGCGCTACGGCTAACACCCTGGCACGCTCTCTGCCTCGCCCTCTTTAAGCTGTCCCCACCGGGGACCGTCTCTCCCTAGATGCCACTTGGGCCGAAGTGGGCATGCTGGGACGGGCCCCTGCCCCTCTCGGGGCTGGCGGTGGCATCCTCCTGGGCATGAACGCGGCTCATGGGGGAAGTGGCTGCCATGACATGTCGTCGCCCAGGGCCAGGGCAGAGGGAGGTGACAGACACACGCACACGCACGTCACAGGATGTCTGCTAGGCAGCACACGTGGGCGGGCGGCAGACACGTGTCACGTAGGGTTTCGATGAAATGTCCTCTGAGCTTTTTTGCAATTTCTGGGCTGTGTAGAAGCTTTTATTCTTTTTCTTTGTAAAGTTATGACTATTATAGGAAAAAGGGAAAAACTGAAAAAGGGACAATGTGGGTGGCCAGAGCAAGGACTTCCCACCCGGGCACATGGCACCCCCGCTGGCAGCGTCCGTGGCAGTCGCTGTGGCCTGCTGTCCGCCTGCAGGCCACGCACCCTGCCAGGCACTGCGGGCAACGGCGGGCGCCCGAGGGAAAGGCCCCTGCTTGGGGGGCACGGCGGCGGCGGGGTGGGGGGGTGTCCTCTCGCCGGGGAAGCCTAACTTCGGACACAGCGGTCACTCGCACCCGCCATGAAGCAGGACGGATGGTGCCCCCGGAGCCCAGAGCCCGGCTGCGGCCCCTGGTGCCTCCGCTGCCTCCAGCACCTGCGTCCGAATCAGGTGTGTGTGAGGCGTAGTTGGCGGGGCCCTCGGCTCCTCCACCTCAGAGACGGGAAGGGCAGCACTGACCGCTGGCCCCGGGGCCCCGGGACCCTGAGGCCCTGAGGAGCGTGCACTGCAGTTTGGATCTGCCTCTCGCGTTAAGCGTCACGCGTCACACACACACGCTGGTGGGAAAGGGTACGCACACTGTTATCTGGAAACGAGAGCATCGTCTAGGGCGTCGGAACTGCCAACACGCACCTGCCTGCTCCAGGGTTCCTCCCCGCAGACCTGCAGCGGGCGCACCTCGCTCACGGAGGAAGCGATGGGTGGAATCGGCCGGCCTTTCCAGCCCCCATAGGAAGGCCAATCAGTGTGATTTCGGGAGAAGAAGCGCTTTCGTTAACTGCGAATCTGCCCCGGAAGCACAGCCTCGCCCTCCGAGGGGCACAGGGGTGCCCGGGGCAGGGCAGGACCCCAGGAGGGGAGCGCCGGGCACCCCTCCACCTGTCAGCCTGGCCCGCTCCCCACCTGGGCGCGGGAGGAGCAGACGGACCGAACATTCTTAAAGAAAACGCGCGCGTGGGAAGCTCGATGGAAACCCCCGAGTGACTCAGGAAAGAAGGGATGGTCACAGGATGTCCGGCCGGTCGGGACCGCTCTGCCCCGCTCCTCCCGCCATGCTCCACAGCAGCGGCTCCTGTGCGCTCCCGCGTGCAACACACTTAACGACTCACATCCGCCAACACCCACCGTCCCTGCGCGTCCCGCACCTGAGGCTGAACCAGCCGCAGAGCCAGGCTCTGACAGCCGTGGCCGCGGCCTGGGCGGCGGCTGCACCCCCGGGGGCCTGTCGCTGTCCCTCGGGGGGGCTGTCCTTGGGCCGCTCTGCACACAGGGCATCTGGAGAGAACCCAGGCCGAGTTCCAGCCGGAAGCTCTTCTCGGGAGGCAAGTGTCCCTGGGACAGAGCAGCTGGCAGACAGCATGCACGCTGTCCCCCACCCCCCCATGTCCCCGGGGGACCGAGGGCTGGCGGCATGCTCGTGTGCCCGGAGGGCCTGGGTCCTTTGGTGTGTGCCCACCTGGGCCGGACAGTCCCCGCGAAGCAATGCCGAGCGGAAGTTTATAAAATGCTCACAGGAGGCACCGAATCGTTTCTTTTCGGATCAGAAAAGGCATTTTTGGTTTCCTCAAACGCTGAGCTAAAAAATGTCCAGCACTCAGAGCCAGCTGAGGGAGTTTCACCTGCCAAGACCTGTAGCCTTGCGGCATCAGCCACAGCTGGAGCCGCCCCTGCCCACATCGCTGGAGAGCGGGGGAGCCCGTGGGGCCTGGGTTCAGGTCCTGGCAGGTGTGTGCAGGTGGAGCCTGCAGCAAGCGCTGTTATTATGTTTCTCGGTGCCATCAGACCATCGCAGACTTCCTGTTGGATGACTCAGCACATTCCCCCTTTGGGTTTAGCAGGCCTCGCAGTTATGAGATTGTGATGACCTAAACTCATTCCCCGTTTGCACATAAGCTGACATTTTCCGAGAGCGAAGTATTAAAAAGATGACTCATCTAACAAGATGTCATTAAAAAGATAACTCATGATATTTATGGGTTTGGAAATGGTTGCTTTTGAGCTTGTTTTCCTATGTAATCAGAATTAAGATAGGGAGAAAAGAGAGGCACGGAGATATTTGATCTTGTAAGAAATGCTCAACTCAAGACCTAGATTAAATTGTCAACATTTGTTTTGTTGGAAATGTCTGTTTATTTGGAGTTAGTTTGAACTCAATTTACTTTATAGAAACAGTGTTATCTGTTTTGGAATAAAAGCCTTTCTCCCATAAAGTCTGGAAAATCACAGTAGCAACAACTATGAATTCCACTGTGGTCGTCTCTGGAGATGAGAGAACAGAAGCGAAAGGGAAGACGGGAAGAAAACCAAGGCCTGGGTTCCTTCTTCTGCACTCTGAGGGGCGAGCCTTCTGGGAGATGTTTTGAGGTTAGGCCCCTTTAGAATCCGGAACAAAGGCTTCACTTTCTGCTTTTGGCTTTGTTGTCCATACTTTGAGGGAACTGACCTTTTTTCCCCTCTTCCTTTTTATCTTCTTAACCATAACGTGACATCCCATTCAGAGCTCGGGTGTTCCCGTGTTTGGCCTACACAGCCCGCCCTTCCCGGGTGACCTCATATCCTCTTGTGAAGTGACGGTTTCCAACAGACTCTTCAGCACGACTTTACGATGGGCGGCGCCAACGCCTTGGTTCATGGCAGGGAGGTGCGACTCAACGTTGTGATGGTTTTGCAACCAAAAACTTATAACCGCAGCATCTGGCATGCAGAGGTGCCCAAGGGCTTTAATATTTCAAACCCCCTCAGGTCTTGTTGACATGAATGGGATTCACAGGGTTTCTTTCCTCTGAAGACAAAAGCTTTGAAGCAAGACCCCGATTCCTAGCCGGATGTCTCCCTCTCTTCTTCCTTCTCTGACACAGGAGGCAGGTGACTAAAGCAAGAGGCTGCCAAGCCACCGTAGATTTGAAAGCTCAGGGAAAGGGTTGCACCTTCCGAACGGGGGCATTGATCACTTGTGAAACTAAAGATGATCATCTTGGCCCAATTGTCAATGAAATATTTAAATTTCCCATCAGCTACACAATGAAAATTCCTAAACAACTGCCATTTTCCAACTGCAAAGTAGACACTAGCAATGATAACACTGGAGTGTACTGGTATAGCAGGGGAAAATTGGACTTTGAGGCACATAACCTGTCATATAATATTTCAATAATTTAGTAGCTGCAATGTTCAGTAGCTTACTAGCAGTCTAACTATAGACAGGTGTCGTACCGTCTCTGAATCTCAGTCACCTCCCCTGTACAAAGAAGGAACTAAATTTTGGGTGGTTTCTGGCTCCTACCCATCCCAACATCACGTTCTATATCACAATATAACTTTGAAACACCCTTTGGAAGTGATGATTATTCAATGTATTTTGAACTGAAAAAGTGTTCACAAAGCGACGGTATAATTCTGCAGAGCAAGTCACAAATCTCGTGAGCATCAAATCCAGCTTTCAAATCAAGTTCCAAGAAAACCCGAAAGGACCAACGTTTATGTAATTAGTTCTAGTTAAGGAAGAGAACGCTGTCAAAACCTCAAAGTATTTGCTGACACACCACCCAGCAGTACTCTCGTCTGCTATTTCAATAGGCCTGTGTAGACTCTGATTCCTTAGAATAAAAATCAAATGTACACATTGGTTTTTAATATAGATGCAGCTGACGGAAGTCTGGTCCAGACTCTGGACAGGTGGGTTACGCTCCTCTCTGGGTAAGGACTTGTCTGACATGGAAGTTTTCTTTCTTGTTGGCCAACATGGTTCACTGGGAAGCCCGGGTCTGAAAAGGAAGAGAGAGTTCTGGGTCCAACTCTCGTCTTCAACCTATTCCCCGCGGCTTATCTCCTGGCGGGTCATCGTAACAACAACAGAAATGCCAGCACAATGCCACTTGAAACTAAGACTAGCCCTAGGAGCTGAGTATGATGGTCGGCTCCCCTGCTCAGAGGAGCAAGCGGAGGTGTGGAGAGGTGAGACCCCTTGGTACATGACCCAGGCACGACCTGAGGCTGGGGTGGCGGAAAAGAGAGACTGGGGGTCTGCTGACGGGTGACAGGAGGGTAACGGGAACGTCCGAGTCAACACAGAGAGTGAGCCAGGGAGCAGTAACGTGGCCTTGGTACCTGGAAGAAGAACGTGAACCCCGCAGAGAAGGAATGTCTTTAGGAGAGAGGGCCGAGGTGTGAGATGCGGGGGAGAAAGCCCGCCACCTGCAGCCAACGAACTGGCTCATCTTCACTTCCCTTTATATACAGACTATTACGCTCTCTTGGCTTCGTTGTACATCCTTAAAGCCGTGACATCTTCTGCAGAGCTATAAGCAGAAAGACACAAGTCCAGGCTGCCTGATTTCAAGGACTTTTTCATAGAACACACCAGGAACATGGGCGACTCGAGGATTAATTTCACACCCCGTCCCTCCAGTCTGTATGAGGGCTTACGTGCTGTTTCTAGATCTCTGGGTATGAGTTTCATGGTGTTCGGATGGGGAAGTGATAGGGCTTTAATGTGCGCGAGACGGAGCGGCGGCTGAGAGCCGCTGCCCAGGTGGAGGGATGCCTGGTAGAGTGAGACCCCAGGCGCTGGGAGAACCTGCCTCTGCAGGATCGCGGGAAGGGGCGGAGGTGGAGAAAGGAGACGTCCTGGAGGCATCTGGATGGTCTCTGTCCTTAAAAAACAAAAACAAAAACATGCCCAATTCAAGCCACAGATGTTGGGGCAGTTTTTGAGTCTGAGTCCAGCTTCCCAGCCTCCAGGAAGAGTGGTGGGTCTCTATGTCCCCTCAGGAAACGGTTGCTCTGGACTCCTGCGTGGAACCTGAAGGGTGCGCTAAGAGGCTCAGGTCCTCTTTGTCTCCGCCTTCGCTCTGTTCGGTTGGCTGTTATGTGGAGCACCGCGGACGGTTCCATAAACCGGATTCCCGTTGGCCCCCCAGCCCACCCCAGTGTAGGCCATCGCCTACCTGAGCTTCCCACCTTCGCGCTCTCCTCTTCCTACTTCACCTGCAGATCAGTGTTCCTAACCACACTTCCTCCTGATCAATACGTAGCGTCGCCATGTCGCTGGACAGATCAGACTCAATGCCCCGTCCTCTGGGGCCTCCGCCACCTGCTCTCCCTTCTGGGGCGGGTCTTATCTTTTGCTTCCTCCCAGCAGGACCTTCCTCTCCACTCAGAATGGATTTCCCCCCAACCCCGAGGTGTGCAATTTCTGTTCGGGTCTTTAAGATTCCGCGTAGGAACACACTGCCCTCCCACTCCTGGGCAGTCGAAGCCGACCCCTCTCCAGGCTGGCTTGGAATTTATTTCCTCTGTGGGGTTGGCCCCACGATCCTCTTTCCTTCCTTTGAACTCCTGGAGCCGCAGTCAGCAACCCCCACCTGCCTCGTCCACACGCCACTCCAGGCCAGGGGTGGGGGGCGTCCGGCCCATCGGCTGTGTCGGGCCTGTGAAAGCATTTAGTCTGGCCCGGCCAAGGCAACCGCAGGCGGGACCACAAATTAAAAAACTCGAGGAGCTTTCCTCGTAGCAACATACATTTATACGACGTGGATTATGTTCAGTGGATGACATTATAAATATCCACATGGCCGTTGGCAGGAAAACCGCTCCCCACCCCTGCTCTAGACCTTGGGCCGTGCTTTATGTTTATGTAGTTTTCCGACACTTCCCCACCTCGAGAGACAGGATCACAGGAGGTATAAGCCTCACGTGTTGGCATCAAGTGCAAACGAGACAACTGTGAAAGGGATACATGAATAAACCAATGCCCATGTCATGGGGTTTCTGAATCCAGATCTATAGTAATAAAAGAGTAAATACGCAAATCGACCGAATGGCCAAAGAGTGGAACAACCACCCAGACAACCACGCTATGACACCCACTGGCGCCAGGCCAGCCAAGGCGGGTGCCATTGGTCGGGGGCCCCGCCATCGCCCCATGATCATGCCGCAGAGGGAGGCTCAGGCAATTGGCCAGCAGGCTGCGGCAGATGGGGTGGGGCCTCCCTCTGTGCGGCATCGATCGTGGGGCTCCCAGACTGCAAGAGGGCACAGGCCAGGCTGAGGAACCCCCCCATCCCACCCACCCGCCCAGTGCATGAATTTTGTGCACCGGGCCTCTAGTATTATATAAGTAAATTCAGTTCTAAATACATTGTATGTTAAATGTGGTGATTGTAATTAAACTAATTCTTATTCTTTATTTGCTATTCACATACTTATGAGTTCTCACCCTCAGCAATAATATTTCTGTGAATTTGAAAAGGTTTGAACAGGTGAGTTTAAGCACATAGAGGGGCTGGCAGTTAAATTGCCTCCTCTCTTTTCCAAAGTCCGCCTTGGTTTAAAGTGAGGTTTACCCGAGTCACCCTTAAATTTGAGAGGAAAAATTTTCACTTTCCAAAATGAAAAACCAGATTATCCCATTCATTATATGAGCAGCCTTTGCTCTAAGATGAAAAAAAATACTGGATTTTTAAAATCGTGTCTTCACTGAATATCTAAATTTGGGTGAATATAATTTCTTATGGAGCTACATGGTACTTTCCAGCCAACGCAAGAAATAGCCAAATAATGATTTCTGCTGGAAAGGAAATATTGATGTCTGCTTTCAGGAGAGATGCAAACTTGTTGGAAGTAATTTCGCTACTTGAGGCTGATGCTGAAAACTAAAAAATGAGCCAGAATGACAGCTGTTGGCACAGGTTTCCGTTTTCAGGAAACATTAATGATACGGCCCATGTTCCGCTCTGAGTTCGTGTTGTGTGTGACTACGGCACAAAAATGAAAAGAGCCATGTCAGGTTTCTTTCTTTCTTTTTTAAAAAAATCCTCACCTGAGGGTATTTTTCCATTGGTTTTTAGAGAGAGTGGGAGAGAGAGGGAAAGACAGAGAGAAACATCGATGTGCGAGAAACACATCTAGTTGCCTCCTGCATGAGCCCCAACCAGGGCCCGGGCCGGGGGGGAGCCTGCAACTGAGGTACATGCCCTTGACCAGAATTGAACCCGGGACCCTTTGGTTTGCAGGCTGATGCTCTATCCACTGAGCCACACCGGCCAGGGCGAAATGTCAGATTTCTAACAAGTGTCGTCAGCAAATGCAGTCAACTATGGGGAAATGTCCTTCTCAAATGATCTCTAGTGGAATCTGGAATTTCATCGACATGGTGAACTCAGGACTGAGAAGCTGGAGTGTCCACTGGCGATGCCGTCATAGCAGAAAGTGATTGACAGCCCGCACCGAGGGGCGTGGAGCCACAGGGGCAGGGACCCCACGGCCTCTGCGTACCATCTATTCTACTGCAGAACATAAATAAATAAACTCTCTGGTGCTGCTTCCGATGAAGGAGCGCAGTGCACAGTCTCCGCAGACCAGCCCCCCGCTTCAGGGAGACACCCCAGCTTGCCGGAGCTGTCTGCCCTTTGACGTTTCTAAAATGAATTATTGGGTGCGAAATGGGAACACATTTCCAAGCAGTTAGCTGGACGTTCTACAGAGCGGGAACCTCTCCCGTCAAATGAGCCCGATGAACGCAAAAATAATATATTTGATGAACAAGTCAAAGCTATCGGCCGGGCTGACCTGAGTTCACTGTGTCAAAGTGACGGCGGAGAAACCTTTCTCAACGTTTCAGCTGAGAAGAGCCGCGCGGTAGCTTTCCAAGCCCCGACGGCCACTTCTTACCAGCTTCTACGCTGGGGAGCTAAATGTGCCAGGGACAGCCTCGTGGCCACCAAGCCCATTAGAGCCGACACAATCCGGCAAGACTCGGGCCTGCCCGAGAACGCCCAGGGCTGTGCTGGAGTCCAGTCAAATTCTCACCACATGGTGAAGAGTGGGTGGGAGGGGGACAGAGAGAGAGAGAGAGAGAGAGAGAGAGAGAGAGAGAGAGAGAGAGAGAGAGAGACAGAGAGAGGTGTTTAAATTGTGGGCGGAAGATGAAAACGTGGTCCAGTAATTTGCCGGAGCAGCAAAATTGGGTTTGCACAAGAATTGAAACTAAAGCTTTTGCAAATGCCGATAGGAGAAATGTGCTGACGGTGGATACTTTTGAATAAAGGGTGTTTATTTGCCGGAGTTACATTTTTATCGCTGAGATTCCTCAGTTTAGTGCACACAGTTGCTTTCCCTGCCTCAGGGTTTGAAGAGGAGGCGAGCTCAGCCCAAGGCCACGTGGGAAGGAAGCGCTGTACCCCCAGGCCGGCCTGGGCACAGGCTCCCTGTGGAATGCAAACAGCGCTGCCTCCAGCTCAGCGGGCCTCGCCCGTTGTTGAATCTCTGATGGAAACAGGTGCCATCACCGCTGCCTGGAGGGACAGGGCAAGGGTGAAGTAAGAGAACATGTCATGTCTCATGACCATGACACGCCGCTGGTAAATTCCGGCGGCAACTGTGACCACTGCAGCCACTCTGATCAGCACCCCAGCCTGTCCCCGACTGCACTCTCCTCTGACAGACAAGCAGCATTGCCCACAGGTCACCACGGAGCAAGCTTTCTGCTTGATCTATAATAATAAAAGCATAATAGGCTAATTAGACTGGATGTTGTTCTGGACGAAGCCGGGGCTGTGAGGGAAGCCCGGGTCCCAGGTTTCTGCCGGCGGCCAGAGGGAAGCCGGTGCCAGCAGCCAGGCGAAGGAAGGTCTACTCTTGCAGGAATTTTGTGCATCGGGCACCTAGTTGTTGAATAAAATGGCTCACTCTACAGCCTCGGAACCAGAGCAGGACGAGCCCTTTGTCTTCAAGTCACGCAGGAGGGGGGTTTATTACCTGGTTCACCCCCCACACCGGGAGCCCCATCTTCGGGATGTCTGCACACTGGCTTCCCAGCTGGAGGACGAGGAGAATGAGGTGGGAGATCCACAGGGGAAATCAGGAGCCGGGTTCCGAAGGGAACTCGGATGTAGTGGTGCAGCCTCTGTGATTTCAAGGTCACGCACGCGGCGTTCCCGCAGCTGCGGGTAGAGTGCGGGACCAGTGTGGATGCGGGTCTGGAGGAAGAGCCGCTCAGCACCACACCACTGCGCAGGGGAGTGTTCAGGGCGAGAAGCTCTAGGAGGCACGGGAGCCGGCGCTGAGGCGGGCAGGGCTGAGGATCTGCGGGTGCAGCGCCCGGGAGGGTCTCCTGAGAACATGACCGTCCGCTGAGACGGGGTGCCGGGAGCTGGCGCCGGAGGAGGCCGTGCGGAGCAGCGAAGGCAGAGGCCCTGGGGCTGGAGCCCGCGGGGTCGGCGAGCACGGTCTCACCAGTTGTCACGTCCTTCCGACGCTGAGACACACAACCGCAATTTCTAAGGGCTTTACGGCCGTGTGTGGAAGGGTGAACGTGCTCGGCCAGCGCCTCCGTCAGGGCCCTGACGTCCACGCCGAGTCCCGCCGTCCGTCCAGATGACCACGCAGTAGCCGTTCCCGTGCCGACAGCCTTTCCCGTTAGTTCTACTGTTTCCTCGGAGCCACCCTCACAAGTGAGCGCGCTGCTTCACGGTGAACACAGGTTTGGCTGCCGGTGTAGACACGGCCACGCTGGCGTCGGAAGGCCGGGCCAGGGCCCAGCGTGCCCAGCAGCGGGCGCTCACCTTGGCACCGGCCTGGCGGTACCGTTAGCAGCGTGTTTACTGGCTCAGGGCCGGCGGAAGGCTACTCAACGCTGCTTCAGTTCTTGTTTCTTAATTACTGAGACGGAGTAACGTTTTTCAATCCTTTTTTTTTTTTTTTTTTTTTTGGCTCCGTGGGTTGTTCTTTCCTATGAGAAGGGTGTGTTCCGAGCTGTAGCCCATTTGTCTATCTGTTGGGTCGTTTCTATAAGAGAAACAGCCTCTGTGCCCTGGAAGCCGGCGCAGGCAGTTTGGGAGCGAGTTTTCTGCAGCACAAGACACGCAGCCCGGCTTCTTCCTACGACTCAGAGAGCCGCCTCAGAGCCGGGGGTGGCCTGGGAGCTGCTGGGATCTCTCCAGGTTCCCCTGGGCCGCCGTCCCTGGGAACTGAAAGACCCCGAGGGACACTCAGGAAATGCGGAGGAAATCCATAATCAATAAATTACTTAGAGAAATTGATCACCTCCAGTAGGAAGAACACTTGCAACTGCTTAGGTTTCTAAAAAGCTTTCTTGACGTCCTTTCCTTGTGACTGCACCCCCCCCCCCCCATACCACCCCCTCCCACCATTCCTCAGTTTGCTCGTCCCAGGAGACCTCACTCAGTTACCTGCCAGGCTCATCCCAGCAACACCCGGGGCTCTGGTTGGTCCAGCCCTCATATTTACCAAGCGCCTTAAATCAAGATTTTGGGGGTTACCCTCAAATTGGATTACTTACAAATAATATACAAACTCATTATTTTGGTTTGTGTGTGAAAAGCGTTACTGTAAACATTTGTGATGTTCTGTGATGGATTTAACCTGTGTTGGCATTTCTACATTTTAAAATATTTGGAGCTTCCCTGCCCCCACCCCCACCCCCAATGAAAGCGGCGGAACCCTGGCCTCCAGGAAGCGCAGGCGTGGGGTGCGGACAGCGAAGACACTGAGCTCGCAGACGGGCCGAGCCAGAGCATTTGTTCTGCCTGAAGGTTAAGAGCCCAGCGTGGTGGACACTGGTCTGCTATCATCTCCAGGCTGCGGCCATTGCAGACAGCGGCAACACGAGCCCCTGTACTCCCAGCCCGTCACCTTTGCCGTGACCTCCACTCGGAGACAAGTTTCAGTGACCACTCCTGCAGGCACAAACAAGTACGGTGTGTCCATGTTGCTTCAAGGTCAGATGTTGACCTTGCCCACCTCTTTAGTTAGTAATTAATAATAATAATAATAATAATAATAATTTTGTATTTTCTTATTTCAACTTAACAAAACAAAGCTTTGGAGTGGAAGAAAGCTGCGTGTGACATCGAGAGCAGAACTTTAAGATGAAAACAAACATTACCAAAGGATTTGGAATTTCCGATTGGCGCAGAGCTATGGCAAGGTCACGCTGCTAATGGACACGCCTTTTAATGAAGGGAAATATAATTATTTGGGTAGATAGTTCAGTACCTGTGAACTTTAATTCTGAATTATCTGGGCATTTCTTTATCTTTGTCACTTCTTTTATGTAGCTACAGCCTGGTATACGACTCGGTGTTACAAATTAAGAAAAAGCAAACTCCTTACAGAGATCAGCGTGAAGCATTTAAAGTTATTTTTCTCATATTGAAAAGCCACGGCAGTTCTGAGCATGGCCCTACCTGAAAGAGCAAGGTAGGATGAGACCCCATATATGGTAGGATGAGATCCCATACGCAGTAGCATGAGATTGCGAAACAAGGTAAAATAAGATACACACCCCCTGCCACAGTCATTGCTCAAGTAATGATTGAGTCTATTAGGAAACCGTTGATAATTCCTATTAAAAACCTACAGAACTAGGACCCCAAATGTTACCGATATAAAAAGACGGATGGTAAATAAAACTACTCACAATTCTAAGTTCCTCTAAGTCCTGTTACACTTAAAGGGACTAAATTGATTCACATTTTAATTTGTGCTGCTGTTCCCCTTAAATACCCCAACAAGTATAAAATGGCAAATCAGAATGTAGGGACAGGGAGAGACATTGGGGCTGTTTTTCCTGCAGAGTGAAACTGGAAATCCACCCACACGGGCTCTCAGTGTGTCCAGTAGCCCAGGGGCTGTGGGGTGAGGGAGGCGCTTTTTGCTTCCTTTGCATTTGCATATATAGTGAGTTGCATATATATTTTTGAATTAGTGTCTTTGTTTCCTTTAGATAAGTAGCCAGAGTGGAATTTCTGTATTATATTTTTAATATTTTGAGAAATCTCCATACTGTTTTCCGTAGTGGTTGCACCAATTTACAATCCCACCAACACTGGCCATTTCTTGTCTGGCCATCGTAATATACGGGGGGTGATATCCTATGGGGGTTTGCTTTGCATTTTCATGGTGATGGGTGATGTTGAGCATTTTTTTCATGTGCCTGTTGGCCACTCACTCACATGTCTTCTTTGGGAAAATGTCTCCTCGGATCTTCTGCCTGTTGCTTTTTATTTTTCTGCTAATGAGTCGAATGGGTTCTTCATGGAAGGCGTACATTAGCCCCTCATCAGATGTGTGAGATGCAATTATTCTCTCCCACTCAGTAGGCTGCCTTTACAATTTGCTGCCTCTGTGCTGTGCAGAAGCTGTTTAGTTTGGTGTAGTTCTACTTGTCTATTTTTGCTTTTGGTGTCAAATTAAGAAAATAATCTCCAAGACCTATGTCAGAGAGATTACTACTTAGGTTTTCTTCTAGGAGTTTTATGATTTCAGGTCTTACATTCAAATCTTTCATCCATTTTTAGTTAATGTCTGTGTGTGGTGTAAGATAGTGGTCTGGTTACATTCTTTGGCATGGGGCTAGTTTTCTCAGCTGCACGTGTTAGGCACTAGATGTGTTAAGCATTTTTTATACATTTAGCTTATTTAATTTTGTCAACAACTTTGTGAAGTTGGTAATACTATTAACCAGTGTTTTATAGATAAGGAGTGTGCGATACGGAAAGGTTAGGTCTGACTTCCACGCATAAAAATTTAACTACCATGTGCAAAATAACCAAATGTCTTTATAGATATTTTAAGCAAGTTTTGTCATATATGAAAACAAAATAAAATGTCAAATTAAACAAAATTTTAGCAGTGGACATATTATTCTACTAAATAAAAACGGCTTTCCCCCGTATAGAGAGCTGTGGAGTTATCTATGACATTAATAGTGTTCACATTGTCATTTGAATCACCATGACTGGTGAAAATAAATGTGAGGATAGATGTGGTTGCCAGCAAATTCACCGTCAAGTGAAAAGTTTATACCGGGTCCTTGCAAGTATTTCCTTCCTTCCCAGCTTCCCCCCGTGGCTCTCCTTCCTGGGGCTGCCACTTTACATTTGGAGAAACTGAGATCAATGTTGACAACATGGCTTTCACTCACTAATTTTAAATGTAAATTTTGTTCTTAGCAATTTTCCTTGCTTTTCCATAAAAATAACTTGTTTAAAGGTACCATTCTCACGAAGTCTAAGATTTTTCCCTTTGTAATATGCTTTTTAAACTGTTTTATAAAAGTATTTCCGCAGGGAAAATGAAACAATATTATGATGACATGATTTGTTTTACACCCATGCAATTTCATATAAGCACACATAAAGCAACATTATAGCAGATTAACGTTCTTATATGAGATTAAATTCTCATTAATATATTTCTAATGTTTTATGAAAAATATTTTAATACAAGAAGTACAATTTCCTCATCTATTTTGCTACAATTGCATTTTTTTTTGTTTCAGATCATTTTCATTAAAATATCTTGCTTCCTAACAAAAAACACTTTTTTTTTTTCTTAAAGAAATAATTGGGGTAATATTCTGCCATTGCTATTGGAGGTATGAGACTAGGTATCGATCTGGGTCGGAATGGGAAATTAGGAAAGTGCTAGAAGGTATTAATACTAGAGTACTAATTATTTCTTTTCAGAGTTATCTCTTTTATCTTCATTGATGATGAGAAAAAAACAATTTTCTAGAGTAATTTAGTTTTTAAATATGATTGACGCTTCCTTTATAAATCTTTACAACACTGCAAGCCCATATTCCTTAGATATCTAGACCTAACGCACATCCAATGCAATACTTTGAATATTTGTGTTAACTTTCCCTAATGGTCATGTGGACTGTCATTATGTATGTGTGTCTTGTTGTCCTAGCACCTTCTTAATTCCCTAAGTCTTTATGTGGTAAATAAGCATTTTAGTTACACATCTTTCTTATCTCATGGGCCGTGCATATAAGCAACAATGGAAATTACCCAAACTTACAGTGTTCCCGTAACTCCTGATGTAACTGTTGCCTGCTCAGCGGTTGGACTGAGAAGCTGTGTTGTGCTGGTCAGACCGTTGCTGTGAGTCACCCAGGCTGACGTGATAGGCTGAGTTCTGTGGGACTTTGCTTGTTGTTCTTTGTGAGGCCTGCCGGCCTGCCAGGATGGACACCAGCGCTGGCTTTGGGCCTCTAGCTGCTCCCAACCACGGAGGCAACGTCAGTCCCCACACTAGCCTGCCCTGGCGTGTGCTTGCATGTGTGCTTGCACATGTGCGCCCATGTACATGTGTATGTTAGTGTGTGTGTGATGCTGCGATCGCCGGCAGGAAGGCACAAGGCCCTTCCATTCTGTCACTGGAGCGGAAATCAACGTCCACTGTTGACTGCTGTTCATGACCTAAGTGTCAGTAAGATCTCCAAAGAACTGCACGGCTTCTCGGATTTCCTAGAAACTTCAGTCGCTCTCAAAGCTTTCATACTGAGGATAAAGGGAAGTCACGGGAAATCTTCTCCAGCAACTTGAATAATTCATTGATACACTGGGAAGATGGCTAATAAATACTAGCTCTAGGTCTGACTTTGCATTCGATCTCTATCTGCGTCTAGCTTTGAGAACATCCTTGCAAGACTATGCGATCGCAGTCATTTCGATGAGCCCTGGGGAGCGGAAACAGCCCTCTTCTATGAAAGTGGACTCCACAGGAAGGAGAGAAATGTGCTTCGAGGCCCTGGAGGAAGCAGGGCTTGGACTTAACCGGGGGCCGGTTCCTCACTGTCGGTGAAGAATATTCAGACAGCCCATGAGGGAGCAGGGGCAGCTTTGACTTACGCACCGAGACAAACACTGGCCCAGCGATAGTTCCCTAACGTTTCCTTCTTCACGCTGAACGTATTTTGCTGTATTTTATGAAATGCTGTTCTAAGCAAAATGCTAGACACTGGGTGATGTTATCAACACTCGGACTTGCCACTGTAGAACATGAGAAGGATGACGCGGGCCCATCCCACCCTCCACACCCCGACTGCGGGCCCGGCCGGGCGCCCTTTCGGCTTCTATCGCCACCACCACACTTGCCCCCGTAGGATCTGCCACCAAAGAGTCCTCCTGCCTCTGTCCTCTGCCCCCACCCTCATCCTCTGCGGCCACCTCGTTAGACCTTCATGAACTCAGCCTGTGTTGCTTTTCTCCACTGATAAAGACCTTCAAAAATTCAGCATTTTCTGTTAAATAAATTTCGGCTTCCTTGGCCTGGCTTCAGCCTTTTTTAATGGGCTCGAGGCCAATCCTCGAGCTCCAGGCCCAGCGCAGTGGTCCCCACACCACAGTGAGGGCTCCGCACCTTCTCCCTTCTCCTCACGCCAGTCCGTCACGCTGGGCCCTTCCCCGCCTCTGCTCACCAACGTCTGGGAAGGTCATCTGGTCCATGAAGACCGTGCTTTAACCACTGACGCGGGCTTATGCTCCTCCTACAGGCTGCATCACCCCGTCGCCCATTTTACAGGCAGAATAGGCATATCTCGTTCGTAAGAATTAGGTCCCTTGAACCCTGGTATCCATCCTAACACGGCGGGTGTTCAGGAAATGTTGGGGGGAGGAGTATGACGGAGTAATGCTGCTCAGGACGGAGGGGCTGCCCGCCTGCTGCGCCGGACGGTTGGATCACAGGGCCAGGGGGACGAGTCAGCATGAGTAAGGCACCAACAAGTGTCTACTCAGTGGACTGACATGCACCACACACCCTGTCACAATGTTTTGGTCAATGACAGAGCAGATCTACAACAGTAGTCCCATGAGATGAGAATGTTGCTGAAAAACTCCTATCACCTAGTAACGCTACAGCCGATGGAACATTCCAGCACAATGCATTCCTCATGTGTTTGTGATGATGCTGGTGTAGACAACCCTGCTGCTAGTTGTAGAGAAGCGCAGGACATACACGTGCAGCATGTATACACGCAGCGCCTACACGCACAGCACCTACATACGCAGCCAGAGGCGGTATACCTAGGTCTGAGCAATGCACTCTGTGAGTCGCACAACAATGAGTCGCCTAATGACTCATTTCTTAGGATATACTCGACGTTCAATGGCACATGCCTGTATTATTATTATTATCACTAGAGGCCCAGTGCATGAAATTTTTGCACGGGGGGGGGGGCCCTCAGCCCAGCCTGCATCCTCTCACAGTCCAGGAGCCCTTGGGGGATGTCTGACTGATGACTTAGGCCTGGAACGGGCCTAAGCCGTCAGTCAGACATCCTTCATGCTGACGCGGAGGTGGGAGAGGCTCCCGCCACTGCTGCTGTGCTCGCCAGCCATGGGCCCAGCTTCTGGCCGAGCAGCGCTCTCCCTTTGGGAGCACACTGACCACCAGGGGGCAGCTCTTGCATTGAGTGTCTGCCCCCTGGTGGTCAGTGCATGTCATAGTGACTGGTTGTTCCGCTGTTCAGTAGATTTGCATATTAGCCTTTTATTATATAGGATTATTTTAAAAAATATTTTTATTGATTTCAGAGAGGAAGGGAGAGGGAGAGAGGGAGAGAGGGAGAGAAACATCAATGATGAGAGAGAATCATTGATCAGCTGCCTCCTGCATGCCCCACCTTGGGGACCAGTTCACAACCCAGGCATATGTTCTTGACTGGGAATTGAACTGTGACTTCCTGGTTCCTAGGCTGATGCTGAAGGCCGGGCAGCATATGGCTATATTAATGTCATTGTTGGCGTTTAGACTGGAGTCATCAGGGAATTATTTAATAGAACATCAAGAAACTAAATTAATTACAGGGCTTTCTCAGATTTCATCTAATTCTATTTCAAATATAATCCTAAGTGTTTGAAAAATTAAACCCATTTGTGAAAAGAAATGCTGAGGGAGTCAATGGAAAAAACATTAGGAGATATTTACAAAAATCGACACAAGATGATCAAGAGAACTGTAACGACTCTTAAAATGTGTGACATCCTAAGTCTAGTGCTTTGGGAATAAGAAAAGGAATTGCACAAAGAAACACGTTTTTAAAATGGTTTGGCCCTAATGCAGTGATGGTGGACCCATGACAAGCGTGTCAGAGGTGACACGCGAACTCATTTTTTTGGTTGATTTTTCTTTGTTAAATGGCATTTAAATATATAAAATAAATATAAAAATATAAGTCTTTGTTTTACTATGGTTTCAAACATCAAAAAATTTCTATATGTGACACGGCACCAGAGTTCAGTTAGGGTTTTTCAAAATGCTGACACGCCGAGCTCAAAAGGTTCGCCATCACTGTCCTAATGCACCTGACACCAAATCAGAAAAGTTAGTGAATTAAAAGGAAATCAGAGCGCAGGCAAGGTCAGCCCCGGGCAGCAGAGGTCAGCCCGCACCGGAAGCCTGCCTCGCCTCGCACGGGGGACACAGCACAGAGATTCCCAGCTGTCAGCGCGAGCAGGTGTCCAGCGACAATCTTCAGCTTGTCCATGGGCCACAGCCTGATATCACAGTGGCCAGCGAGGGGCCGACCTTGACGCCTGCCCTCCCGGTTGGAGGCCTGCTGTTATCACTCGCTCCCAACTGTACTGGTCACGGTCCTTTGAGCTTCCCTGGCAATTCGCAGTTAATTGCACTAATGCAGGGAGCCGCTGAGCAGGTCACCCCGAGGGGACAGAGCCCTCAGTTCCCTGGGTTTCTCTTTGGAATGCATGTGATGACGTAGGCACCACCACATTGTAGCTATTTTCGGTTTCATGGAAAACACATGAATGCTCCCCGCGGATTCAGGGAAGGTAACGGGGGAAAGGCATTCACAGCGTTTGGTGGTACCGATGGGTACTTGCTTTGTGACACAACGTTCCTTATGCATTACTTTTCTTAGATGATCGAGAACCAATTTGATGTGCAAACTTCAGGTGCTAATGAAACGTGCTAATGAAACGATTTGTCACCATACAGCTGGCAACATGGACATTTTAGCTTTTTCAGTTGCCACTCAGAGGTACGATACTACTCCAGCCTCTCACACCCACTTTAAACTGCAAAGGCGGAGCCATGTTCATAACCGCCATGAGTTACAGAGATGTGCCCTCCACACACTGAATCTAAGTCTCCCAACGACCCCACGTGACGGAGCTCAGTATCCCCACTGCTCGGATGGAGAAACAGAGGCTGAGAAACCGGAAGTGACCAGTCCAAAATCCTGGGGCTGACAGGGTGCCTGGAATTTTAAGGGAAGAAGATGAAATTGAACTCCAAGGGGGGAGGGATCTGAAATTCTACAGTTGGCCATCATCACAGGCCGAATCTCGCCTGTTTTGAAAAAAGCCACTCTATAAAGATGATACAAAATAAATGTTATTCGGATGAATCTGAACTCCGTAGGGAGGAAAGAAAGAGGCTGGAGGCCTACCCTCCGAACGGCATTCCTTCATTTGTAAGAAACAAACAAAGCAGAGGAAGTAGAGTTCCATAGTGGCGAGTTCCGGGGCTTTTCACCTGTCTCCACGCCACGCGGGAGGTCTCCACGCCACGCGGGAGGTCTCCACGCCACACGGGGCCGGGAGCAGTGTGCGGCGAGCTGGCCCCATGGCTCCATGGCGCTCCTGGGTACGCCCATGGCGGGCACCGACACAAGGACGGGAAGTGAGTCTGCGGGGCAGTGCCCCTGGCGCCCCTCCCAGACCTTCCTCCTGCCTCTCCAAGTGCCCACGGCCACCACTTGCTTGGTCATTGGTACCCTCTGGCGTTCTGACCTCTGTGACCTCTGACCTCTGGGTCTCTGGCCAGGTTCTAGGCATTCGGTCTTCTCCATTACAGACATTTTCTCTTTAAAGCTAAGCCGTACGGCAGGGGTCTCGGGTCGGGGAACATGTGGGAGTAGGGAGGTTGCAGAATGCTCTAGACCAGTGGTTCTCAGCCTTCCTAATGCCGCGACCCTTTAATACAGTTCCTCATGTTGTGGGGACCCCCAATTTCATTGTTACAAATTGAACATAATTAAAGCATAGTGATTAATCACAAAAACAATATGTAATTATAGATGTGTTTTCCGATGGTCTTAGGTGACCCCTGTGAAAGGGTCGTTTGACCCCCAAAGGGGTTGCGACCCACAGGTGGAGAACTGCTGCTCTAGACCCAAGATGCTGCCAGCCCTGGCTGCAGTCCTGGCCCTGCACACGCCTCCTGTCCCCTCTGGCTCCTCCCAGGCACCCGTCCAACTCCTCTCCCCAGAGTTCTGTCCTGTCCTCACGATGGTGACCAAGACACTTCATTTCACAGCAAGTAAGTAACTTGCCCCATACCCTCTGCTGAATAGCAAGGGTGAAACCCTAACCCGACCCAACAGTACCCTCCGCTCACTTGCATTAACCTCCTAACGCTGGGCATCCCCCTTGGAAAATAGCCCGTTTACCAGCATGGCTTTTGCTAACACCGTTGCCATCGAAGGCTACATTCCGACTGGATAGGACGCCCCCCGCTGCTCTGAAGGAGTGGATGGGTCCCTGTTCATCTCCCGCTTCTGAACCCGAGAGCTATTTCCAGCCATGCTGATCGCACAGGTAAAACCCCACCAATATGGGATATGCAAGAAGTGAATGTTATAATGGCTTTAGGGTGTTTTAACCAAAGATAACTACCTAATTCAATTCAACACAAATGACTATAGGAATTGGCATGTTACTATTTTTTTTCCATGAAAAGATAATTGCAAAATGATGATAGAATCATTTTAATGCTGAATAATTACAGAGACACCAATATCCATTTAAATTTATGGATCCAATTATTATTTGCAGAGTAAATTGTATAGTATTCAAAATATTATGATATTAATATTTAAATCAGAATTGAGAAATATGCGATTGTGATAAATGCTAATTATAAAAATTTAGGTTTTTTTTCTTTTTAACCACTAAAATAAAACAAAACCCCGGTGGTATATTTAACCTTAATCACCAACATATCAATTAGCTACATAGAAAATCAGCTTTGATTTAGGGGAAAGTAAGAAAGTTTGTATGGCTGGAAAAAAAAAAAAGAAGTAATTATTTTTATGTAGCCTAAACCTCGAAGGGAAATATTTAGAATTTAATAGGTGTGGCTACTTGTTAGGTTAATAATAAAAATATGATTACAACAGCCAATACGTATGTATGCTTTTCACAAGTTGGTGACTACCCTACCTTTTTAAAATCTATTAGCTCATTTGATCCTCACATACAAAGTAGAAATTAATAGTATCACTTTCATTTCATTCTGTGCTTGGAAACTTTATTTATTTTAAAATATATTAAAAACTTTAAAAAATATTTGTATTGATTTCAGGGAGGAAGGGAGGGGGAGAGAGAGGTAGGAACATCAATGATGAGAGAGAGTCATTGACCGGCTGCCTCCTGCATGTCCCACCCTGCAGGGATCCGGCTCACACCCGGGCAAGTGCCCTGACGGGGAATTGAACTCTGACCTCCAGGTTCACAGGTCAACCCTCAACCATTGAGCCATGCCAGCCGGGCTGGAGATTCTGTTGGTTACATTTCCTCAGACTATTAAAAGAATACTCAGGGCTGCCAGTGTCCCTGCCGCACCGGGGAGAAGTCTGCGCGTCCCTGCAAAGCCCGGGAGCCCCCTGGCCCGAGCTCAGCCCTGCAGGTGCCGAGAACCAGGTCAGCCCCAGCTCCCTCCCAGGCTCATTCCCAGGATGCCTGGAAGGCCTATGTCAGTCAGGAAGTTACCTCCACCAGACGTGAACTGCAGACCACTCACCACACACACCTGCAGAAATGCATGCATGCATTCATTCATTCGCCGTTTACTCATTCATCGTTCATTCAGTCACCCAGTCATCATTCATTCATCATTCATTCACCCATTCATTCACTCATTCATTCATTCATTCATTCAGCACTGTATTGGGAGCCTAATTACTTCCCACTGAGATACACACATAGACACAGATGTTAGAGTCTTGGTTCGCCAAGACCTTCCAGTTTAAAAGCAAACTGCCCATCATTAGCCCTTGATCCCAGACGAATGTGGACACTCCATCAGATTAAACACGTCCCTGGGCTGGGGGCCGGGGCCCTGCTCCCCGATGGCCAGGCCCTATCACCCCAGGCCTAGAGAACTTTCAAAAGACTCTGGTTTCCTAACCCGGCTTCCTCCCAGTCCAGCCGCTGCCAGATTCATTTCCCAAACGCAGCTTTCCCCTTTGTCAATGTCATGCTTGTAAGAGCCGGAGCAGCCCTCCCCACCATGTGTGCCCGTCACCTGCAATTCGTCACCACTTGCTCTTACCCCCACCCGTTCACCTCGATGTGCCCGGTGTGTTCCCGCCTCTGCCTGTTGCACCCACAGCCTCCCTGACCTCATACGCCCGGCTCCTTGTGCGCCTGTGGGCTCCTCTGTCCAGGCCCAGCCCAGGTCCTGCCTCTGGCAGCGTTTCCCCACCACCCGCAGTGACCTCTCTCCTTCTCTCTCCTCTCTCTCTCTCTCTCTCTCTCTCTCTCTCTCTCGCTCTCTCTCTCGCTCTCTCTCTCTCTCTTGCCCTTGGATGACCTCAGCACTGACTGCACTGGTCAAGCGTGCACAGGGAATCAGGCAGTAGCTGTCCCTGTCTGGTCCCAGCCTGCGGAATGCAGCGCCAGTCCTGGTAGGAGACCCGCAGGCCCAGCCTTAGGCCTTAGGCCTTGTGTCATCAGAGCTGGGAGTGATCTGAGGTGACAGCCGGGTTCGCAGTGACCTCCGTGCAGGAGCTGAGCTCCAGGCGATCCGAGTTCCAACACCGCGCAGCTGAGACTCGGTGTGATCGGGGACTAGCCCTTTCATTCCCTGTCAACTCCACAGCCACAACGTGCAGCTCCAGGATCCCTCAGAGGGGCCGGGGTCCCTCCAGCTCGTCGCTTTAAACAGGAAAAACACTCAAAATCGCAACTGTTGGCGCGAACAGCCCCCCATAATGTGGCCCTCGTGCTGCGCAGGGAGCCACCGGCCTTCTCTTAGCGTTGGCTTTTGTTTCACAGTAACACCGGCCTTATTTATCCGTGTTAGCAGTGCGCCTTATCTGGAAATATGTAAATCCATTTAAATTAATTTCCTGTAATACCACACAAAACAATAATCATATTAGCGCCATTCATAATGTACTAATAACATTAACATAATGGCATTCAAATATGAAATTGCCAGGTAATAGGCTTTCCATAAATTGCTTCGGCGAGAGTGTCATTTGTAACCTGCTCTGCGCCTCCCATGCCCGAAGGAGTTGTGCGCCTGACGCGGGGAGGCTCCCGCAGCTTCTCCGCCTCCTCAGGGAGCTGTCCAGGGCTTTTGTGATCCAGATAGAAGGCAACCTGCTTCCAGGCCATGGCACTTTCGGGGAGCTGCCCCTGGAGTGGACTCTGGTCTGGCCCACAGGGGGCGGGTGCACAGGGGGCGGGCACACAGAAGGAGGGGTACACAGAAGGCGGGGTACACAGGGGGCTGGGTACACAGGGGGCGGGGTACACAGGGGGCGGGGTACACAGGGGGCGGGGTACACAGGGGGCGGGGTACACAGAAGGCGGGGTACACAGGGGGCGGGGTACACAGAAGGCGGGGTACACAGGGGCCTGGGTACACAGAAGGTGGGGTACACAGGGGGCCGGGCACACAGGGACTGAGGCTGCGCAGGGCTGGCCCCACCCGCGGAGGCAGCAGGCCTGGAAGGGAGCTCCTGCCAGCTCCACCTCCTGGGGTGCCAGGTCAGCCGCCCCGTGGAATCCGATTGGCTCACAGGCTGTTGCAGGATCCTCCCTGGGCTCCTGGGGCCTGGCACAAGGCAAGCCACGTGCCTGGAGGCCTCACAGAGCCCGGAGGGGACCAGGTACCTGGCCCCAGGGGTAAAAGGTCAAAAGCAGGGCCTGGAAGTCTTAGCGTGTGAATGCTTCTGTTCTGCACGATTTGGGCAAAGCTGTGCTGAGGTGAGTCAGCGATCCCTTTCTTCCCTGAGAGGTGGGCTGGGCCTGTCTCCGGAACCTGAGCCACTGGCACACCTGGCCGGAAGGGCGGTCCAGGGTAGAGAAGGGGCGCTGCGTCTGGGAGATGTCACCGAGCCACCCCTGTTCACACACACCCGTCAGCCCTCGCCTGTTCCGGAACCACCAAGGAGGAGACGGCGCTGGAACTGGGGAGATCCAAGCGTTCCCTTTGACCAGGTCTGCTGCTCCTGCTGGAATGACAGCCACCTTGGTTTTGCACGAGATCTCCCACGGCTCACGGCACTGACGTGCTCCCCACCCGTCACCCTTCCCTGTCCCCCGCCCCTGTCCCCACCGGTGACCCTCCCGGTGACCCTGGAAGGCGGGCGCAGCACCAGAGAATCTGCCGCTTAAGTGAGCTCACTGCGCTGCCAAGTGTTTTTAGCCTCTAGAACCGAAACGATGTTCGGGGCAGATCAGTCCCTTCCCTCGGAAGTTCAGAGGCGGCGGAGCTGCGGGGATAGTCATGCGATCACGCGAGGAAGGAGGAGAGAGGAGCAGCCGGCTCCCCCTCTCTGCTTGGCCTGCGCTTTCAGGGCGTTTGGAAGGGGCCATCTTAGAGCGCACAGACATTTCTGTCCCTGGCGGTGACTCCCCCCCATGCTGGAGTGTCAGTGCAGCACGGACTAGAGCAGCCACTGCTACAGTCAAGGAGGCGCATAAATCCCACCTGTGGGCGCAGCGAGTGTGGGGTCAGGTACCCGAGGGGCTCGGCAGTTCAGGAGCCGGGCCTCCCTGCGCGCCCACAGCCAGGGGCCAGGAGAGGAGTGAGTGAGCGGGGAGATGGTGCAGAGATGACGCGGGGAGGAGCGTGCCCAGCTCGAGGGGGTGGGGGAGGCCCAGGCGAAGGCAAGAGAAGACAGACAGGGCAGCTGGGCTCAGGGACCCGAGAGCCCCAAAGGTGGGAAGGAGGAAGGCACTTCTGGTGATGGGCCCGTATCCCATCAGCCACCTCCGTTGACGTCTCTGCTGCCTTTCGAAGGCTGTAACTGCTCCAGATGGGGACAGCTCCATCCGCACTGATGTTTTTTTAATTAGAAAAGATGTTTTTTATTAATTTCAGAGAGAGGAAGGGAGAGGAAGAGAGAGATAGAAACATCAATGATGAGAGAGAATCATGGATCGGCTGCCTCCTGCACGCCCCCTACTGGGGATCGAGCTGCAACCGGGGCCTGTGCCCTTGACCAGGATGGAACCATGACCCCCTGGATCATAGGTTGATACTCAACCACTGAGCCCTGCCAGCCGGCAGGACTGATGTTTTAAGGTTTTGCTGACACAGTCCCTGAGCCTCTTCAGTACCTTCAGAGGAGTGATTTTCCGTATTAAAAAAAAGGAGGTCCTAGATTCTAAGAACATCTAATCTTCCCTAATGCGCCCCGAGTCCCCCAGGGGAGGGAGTTCGCTGGCGAACATGTGTCCCCACAGGGAGGGACAGGAAACAGTTAAGCAGCAGGATCCCCAAGAAGCAGCATTTGGCATCGAGTGCTTTACATTCAGCTGCAGAGGGGGAGAGGAAGCGGGAGACAGGGAGGCATCGTGGGCAGTGCGGTGTGGGGCGCATTTAAATCGGGAGGGAGTGGGGTGTGGGTTCTCAGTGGCCAGAGAGCATTCTTTCGCCTTCTCCATCAGGGGGGACCACAGAACCCCACTCCCAGCCTCCGGAGACATTTGCATAATTCATTTACATCTGAAGGGAGCTCACAGGCTGGAAGCCTCGGCAGGCTCAGCGCTTCTGTAACAGCAATTAGGAGCAGAAATAGAATAACAATAGCTGTGGAAATCCAGTTGCTGAGCTGTGGGTGGAAGGAGCAGAAAAATCTCCTCCTTTTTAAAGCCTGAACTTTGAGTGATTGCAGAGTTAGACTAACCGGCCTTTGTTCTTTGTGAGCTGGTTGTAAGCTGAATAGGAACCAAACCAATTTGGACCAACGTGGGGGCTGAAGAGGGCTCCCAGTGGCAGGAAATGAGGCGGCACCGATGGCGGAAGGCCAGGCCCAGGCCCAGACAGAGCCCAGACCCGGCAGTGCTGACCGCCGGGTCCTCAGGCTCTGTGGATGGCCGGAGACGGGGGCCAGCAGGGCAGCAGAGAGTGCAGGGGACCGGAGGATGCCATGTAAGATGCCGAGGAGCACCGTGGGAAATGAGGCGCACGGGGCACATGGAGGGTGTAGGGACAGGAGCTGGTGGCTGTTCCCCCGTGGACCAGGGAGCACATTCATCAGGAACATGTGGGCAAGCCCCTCTTCCAACCTGCAGCTCTGCTCCATCCTCCAGGCGGTGGGGCCTCAGAATGTAACAGCTGCTCAGAGATTCCTGTTCCTTCCTCCCCAACTTCAGTGCCCCGACCCCAGCCCTCAATCCCACAAACTGCTGGGAGGTGCATCGGAAGCCACTGAAAGTCTATGACAGTGTGAATGGCCAGCCATGTGGCCCACTCGGGTGGGAAGGACCACACGGGGAACCTGGTTGAGGGAGGACTACCCAGAGGGGTGCTTACTAGGTGGCTGAAATGATGTCAAAATCATCGGTGCTGGAAGGCAGAGCGGGTAGGAGGAAGGTAGATCACCTGCGATAAGGAGGACCTGGGATGGAGAGGACCTGGGAGGAGGAGGACCTAGGATGGAGAGGACCTGGGATGGAGAGGATCTGGGATGGAGAGGACCTGGGAGGAGGAGGACCTGGGATGGAGAGAACCTGGGATGGAGAGGACCTGGGAGGAGGAGGACCTGGGATGGAGAGGATCTGGGATGGAGAGGACCTGGGATGGAGAGGACCTGGGAGGAGGAGGACCTGGGATGGAGAGGACCTGGGATGGAGAGGATCTGGGATGGAGAGGACCTGGGAGGAGGAGGACCTGGGATGGAGAGGAAGCTGGTGAGCCAGGTGCTAAAATCAGTGTGGGACAGGGGCTGGGCTCCACAGGACACAGCTAACAGGTCTGACCATCAAGGGAGCAGAGATTGCACAGAAGTGATGGGGCGCCGGCCGGGAGGTAGTGTGGGGAGCCCAGGTTCTGGAGCTCAGGGTCAGCTTCCTAGTTCGTAAAAGTGGGAGTAGCAACGTGGCCCTGTGATAGTCCACGTGGAGGTGGCTTAGAAACTGCGAAATCTTGGGCAATCTGCACACTATCCCTAGTTCCTGGGAGAGGAGAGCTGCTCTGCATCACACCAGAGCAGGAGGAGTTATTAGAGGCATTTCACAAATATGGTTTCATCCTAATGATGTTGATACAGAAAGCCGGTGCTTCTTCCAGAAGTGTTAATACCAATAATTGGTAGGCATTTCTCTCCCAAGGTGCCATCATTATCGTGAAAGTTGTAAGATGATGTGAGAATACTGATTTTAATGAGGGTGCCACCAAAATAAAGCGGATCCCTAATTATAAAAAGAAACAGAGAAACGAACAAACGAACACCCTGGAATCCTCTATGCCAGCGTAACAGGGCCTGCTGGGAGCTACGGGATGCGATGCGAGAGGAATTTCACATAAGAGCGTTTCCTAGTCCAATACGCAATGTCAGTAGGTCCAATTAAAACAAATAGCATGTCTAAAAGGTTTCTCAAAATATTACAATATTGGGAATTGAAGCTGCTTCCTTACCATGAGAAAGTTGTAGCAAACAAGGGCCCATCTTGTGCTTAATGGATAGACAAATTAAATTCTGTTTAAAAATTGGAACAAGGATGGGTCCTTAATAGCATTCTGAAAACCCTGGTTAATGCAATGAGACATGAAAAAATAAAGAGGTATGATAATGGGGAGAGAGAAAAGATCATTATTTGTACTTAACATAATGGGAAACCAGAATATGCGGAGGAGCCACCAAAAATAATAATGCTTAATAAAGTGATTCAATAAAATGCTAGATTTGAAACAAACATACCAAAATTAATAGCCTTGCTTATTAGCGGCAGCCACCAGCCAAAGTAATAAAAATATAGATCCTGCTCACAATATCAACCCCTTCCGCACACGGAACCCTGGGGGATGTACCTGCTGAGGCCTGTGTGGTTGCTATAAAGAAAATTGGGAAAAAAAAATCTTAAAAAAGAAAATAAAAGAACAACAAATTGACAGACACAAGCCTATCTATGGATTGATCAATTGATCAGCCAATGATCTATTCATCTAGGTATCCATAAACTTATGTATATATTCCTGAACGAGAAGACAAAATACCCTCTCAAGAAATTGAATAGGTTTATATAAACTAACTAGGAAAAGGACTAACGATCAGATATTTAAAAGCACAGAGAAAGAGCAATTAAAATAGATAGGCAGTGGTCAAAAAACAGCAGTTTAAGTCAGTGGCCCTGACTAAGGGATCCGATTCATCGTCTCATGTAATAGGGACCTTTACCTCTGACGTAACTACCTCTGCACTGCCACCGGTCTCCCTCCTGGAGAACCTGGGTGGCCCCTCGGTGTGGTCTCACTGGGCTCAGCTTCCGCCCTGACTCTCCGGCCCCTAATCACACAACAGCCAGCGTCATCCCTTAACTCACACCAGATCTTCTCACTCCCGTGTTCAGAGACCCTCCGAGGGCTGCCCCTCCGTGGCGGGTTGAACTGTGTCCCCTGCCCATGTGCATGTGAAAAAAGGATCTAGTCCGATGCCATCAGGTGCAGGGTCCGAGCATGAGGCCTCCCGGGATCTGAGGTGGGTCCTCCTCCGTGACCTGTGTCCTCAGAAGAGACAGACAAGGGAGAGGCTCCGAGAGGACACAGGGGAGAAGGCCCGTGGAGACTGGACGGAGGTGCCCATGAGCGAAGGACCCCAGGGGAGGAGTTGGGGAGAGGCACGGACAGATTGTTCCTCTGCTCAGTGAGGCCAACGTAACTGTCTTTCTTCTTAAACACCCTGCTGGCCTCAGGTGGGAAGATGGCGGCAGCGAGGGGCCCCTGCCCAGCAGAGGTCGGCACCACTGCACTGTGGAAGGTTCCAGAGCAGCCGTGCTCTCGCTGTCCAACCTGGATCAATTATAGTCGCCACGTTGATAGCCTGAGGCTCCCTGGGAGCCCTCGTGTACCTCACCTGTTCCTCACCTTCAAGGGGCGGCCCTCCCACAGTCCTGGGCCCTCAGACCTGGACCCCACATGCCAGCAGGGACCCTGCTCTGTGCCGAGGGGGCAGCTCTGGTCTGAACATGGGACAATCGCGTCTATTCATTGTGGCCAACAACACGCCACAATGGGCCGGCTTGTTGGGAATTTTTTGGGTGGAATGTAAAGTTCTGCTTCAATGGGCTGCTTGTTTTTATCGCTGTGGTGCCTTTTTCCTAGAATAAGAAACAATGCCAGGGCTTCTCTTCCCACCCCTGCCCCTTCACCAGCTTTGTTTCTCCGTTGGGCACATACTTCTGGTCGTTAACGAGGGTTCGGATTCTTCTGTGACCAGCAGAAAGTCCTTTGCCAAGCTGACTCCTAGACACGTAGAGGTGAGCTGTCGCTTGGACTTGGTAACTTAACTTCCAGGGGGTCCAAGTTCGGCAGCACGGACGGCCTCCTGGTGGGGGCTATTCTGTCCGGTCCATCGCCAGCTTCATGAACTGTTCAGCCAAAGATGCCAGGCCCGAGGGGAGCTGCGATCTAAGCGCACCCAAGACACCCGTCAAACCTGAGGGCCCAGAGGGACAAGCCCCATCCCCTGGGCCGCCAAAGACCCTGGCTGACTCTCGGTAGCTCCGTTTGGGATCCACCGAAATTCCAAGTCATGCCGATTACGAAGCGTGGACGACAGAATAGGCAACGTCCCTAAAGCAGGAGGTGAAGTTTCAGAAATTCCAATAAAAGCTGTATTGTTCCAGTTCTTTCCTAATGCACACGATTTTTACAAGGAGGGAAATGCAATGCTTTGCCCACCAAATGGAGAGGCAGCCGAAGCGGGGTGAGGGGTGTGGGGTGCGGGGTGTGGGGTGCAGGGAGCCGAGTGGCTGCCCAGGCCCTGAGCTTTTCAGCGGCTGATTCATTCAGACTAGCATGGGCCGGCTGCCTCACCGCCAGGCAGGCAGGCAGGCCGTGGGAGAAGTCCTCTCCTGTTTTGCTTCCTGTGTTTTGATGGTTGAGATGCAAATTCGATCTTAGGGCATATTTTGGTGGAGCCACCGAGGGGCCAGACTGCTGTCCTGCTGTCTCTCGTTCTGATTGGTCAGAATCCTGTGCTGTTTCTGTAGCTGCCATGGGATTGGACGCGATGATTTATCCTAAGTGGGCAAAACGGGGCCCCTGGTTTCCAATGGACAAGGCGGTGATTAAAAGAAGCATTTATCACCTTGTGGCCACTTGGAAGGAAGCCACCAATTACCCGGAGAAGCGGGGGTCCCAGGCAGATGTGGTCCGGGGCTTGCGCTGACATCCCATGGTCGAAACTGGACTTGGGGAAGGAAGGATGTGTCACCTGACCCGCTCTGCCCGGCGGCTCGCCTCAGCCCAGCCAGCTGGGGCCACTTCCCCTTCCAGCAGGGCCTGGCCCCGGGGACGCGGCTCAGTTGAGATGGCGGCCTTTTCTGATTCAAACTTCAGTTTGCACTGAGGGTCAAGCCAGAGGCAAGCCCCTAGCCCGCACCCGCACCCGCACCCACACCTGCCCCCGCACCCTGCACCCTGCACCCCACGCCCTGTGCCCCGTGCAGGGTCACCCACAGCACACTGCTCCCGGAGCCGCTGACCTCTGTCCAGTGCCAGGTGCAGGCCCCGGCATTCACCGCCCCGCCCCCAGCACACAGGGGTCACCAGGTCCCACAGGAGGAGTTTGCTCACACCAGGCATGTGCACAGTCCCTCCTGCATGCTTTAGGGGACAGGGTGGCCTGGGGGGAGGGGTGCCCCGTTTCTGGCCTCCCGGGATCCTCCTAAAAGGCTCGTGCCTGGAAGCAAAATTAATTTCGAACCTTCCCAGTCATAACCGCAGATCGAGATTCCTGTGGATAATGTGAGCTTAGCAGCAACCTGGGCCCCAAAGAAATGGATTCAACATAAATGCATATTTGGCGGGTAATGGGCACCTGTAGTTTTTCTCAGACGGACAATCTCTCTATTAGAAAAATCGTTCGAGTTTTCAGGTCCTCTGGAACCATCGGTCACGTCATCTACACGAGGCTGGAGTGTGATGAGAAGTTTGAGTTCACGGCCACCTCCCACCTGACAGGCTAGGTCATGGCGACCTGGGGACTTGGCTAGGCCCTTGGCTGGGCGTGCAGGCCGCTGGGCATGACTGGCTTTCAGAAGGGAAGTGCCTGGAGAGACGGCTTCTCCTGTGAGCCCGCTTCTGCCCGCTCCTCCGCCGAGACAGCCCCGCGAGGGCAACCGTCAGTGGCTTCCCAGGCTGGTGTCTGGCCGTGGCGGGTGGCTGCACACGTTTCCTAGAAGTGAGAACGCGCAGCTGCCCATTGGAGACTATTAAGCCCAGTAGCTGTGAGATGTGGAGGATTTGGGGTTCGATTCGGGCTTTTGTAGGAGACAGGGATTCAGTGGCCTTGTGGGACAGGAAGTGGGGACGGCAGCCCCTCCATCCAGATAAAAGCTCCTGAGGAAGTGCATTGCTTCTCAGAACAGCGCGTCACTTACGTCGTGCGTGACTATTTCTATTAATGGCAAATATTAGAACGATTGAGAGATGTAACAGCAAAAACCAAAAATCTTTTCTTACACAAAGTGTGTGCCATCCCACGAGCCCCCGGCCATCCTGAGGGCGCCGAGCGCAGCCCGCACAATAGGCCTGTCAGCCCGGAGTCATCGGCCGCGGCCACAAGGGCTCTATGAGCAGCAGCGTCGCCAATGCCGGCTTTGATTCCCGGGGCAGCTGGTCGGGAATGAAAGGGCATGTTTTTCTGGGGGTCACATGACTGTGACTGTCTCCGCACCCCGTCCCTGTCTCCGCAGCGTCCAAACCTCTGCCTGGCACCGCCTGTGTCTTCCTCGCCTTTACCTCACTGTCCTTGGACGCGTCCGCGTTCCGGGTGGGGGTGGATGGGGCATGTCGCCAAGACAGTTTCTGGGCAAAGGAAGAGGGTGGCGGCTTCCCTGGGAGGGAGGAAGGAGGACGAGGGCGCTGTGCGCCGGTGTGTGTCCCCCCCCCCCGTCCCCCCCCTGGTGCCAATGTCACAGGGGTGCCTCCTTCAACAGGCGCTGGTGTTAACACGTCCTACAGAAAGCCATCGCAGAGGGGAAAGTAAGGAAAACTTGTTCTGGAATCCTGTTGGAGTGGGGGCGGGGCCTCTGCGGGCAAGGGGACAAGTGCCGGCTTGTTTACTGAGGAGCAGGGGCAGTGGCAGGGGCCAGCGAAGGCCGGTGTGGCTGCAGCGCCCACCCAGGCCGGTTACAGATCCTCATTGGTGGGGGAGCCGGAGAGGGAGGGCCGCAGCCCCAACCCAGGCTCACCCCCGACTTGCCAGGGGTCCTTGCTATTATTGTTATGTCTTATTTCTGAAGGTTTCAGTAGACTTTATGTCTCCAATCACGCCCTATTTTAATGCGTGCACAGCGCTTTCACTTGCCGTCGGTTATGAGTCGGTTTGAAACAATCCCTTATCACACCAGCTGGGATGGTTACTGACCCCTCCATTCCTTTGGGGTGACTCTGCCAACAGGGACAGGTCCCATGCTGTACATGTCCACGCAGCAATGCAGAAAGGGGCTCTGCCGGTGAGTACAGCGTCGTCGTGTCGCCATGGACACCGGGGGTCCTTTCCTGGTGGGTCTGCCTTGGTTTGCTGAGTGCTTCCAACGGGGAGAGGACTTAGCGCGCTTTTGGCCAACGGAGCCACGGAAACATGAGAAACATCCTGGCGCTGAAGACAGCACTGCGCAGCCGTGGCTGCTGGTTGTGGGGACCCCGGGGTCCTCTCTAAGGAACGCTCTGGAACGGAGCGGGCCTGTGGCACCTGGTCGCCCTGTGTCTCGGGAGCGCTCAATCCTGCTCATGCGGGATTCGGCCTCAGCTCTATGTCAGCCCGGCACGTCACAGCGTGTGACAGGATGTCCATAATGACAACAGCTTAGCATTTGTGTTTTCAGAAGGCAAACTACACTGCGGCCTGCGATGCTTCTCAGTGTTTTCTTCGTCATGGCGGGTTGCTTTTTGATTGTACAGAAAGTAAACTGAGACCCGAGATGGATGGTCACAAAGGGTAGAAGGGGGTACAAGGAGGTGACGGAGAAGTTGCATCCCAGGTCCAAGCTGTCTTCGTGGGTGGAAACGATATGGAAGAGTATTTGCAAGAGGGAAACACTGAGCATGCTTCCAGGCCGGTGGCTTTTGGGGGGTGGGGGGGGGCTGGCGCGGATACGAGTGGAGGCGTGTTTACACTAGCGTTTCTGAAAGACGGTATTGTCATGGAATTCCTGAAATCACCGGATTCCGGCAATGACCGCTCGACTGTGTTACAGGCGGACCTTCTGGATGACTGTCCCTGCGCCGACCTCGCCAGGGCACCGAGCGCTGTCCTCACAGAGCATGTGGCCCAGCCCTGGGCCTCCCCTCGGCTCCACGGCCTTCTAACGCGGGCCCTTGGCCATCAGCGAAGAAACTGCCATTTGCAAATCAACAGCATCGCGGGGACAGGGGCCTGCAGGGGGAGGGGACCGCCTCTGAGAATTTCATCTTGGGAAAAGCGCTCTCTCAGCCAGTGGCGCCCTCCTGCCCACCTCTCACGCTCGCGCTGTGACCCGCCATCGGGCTTTTCCTTCTCCCCGTATTCTTCCTCTTGCGCTTGGTCTCTGTTTTTGATTTTTATTGTGGATGTTTTTGCTAAAGCTGTTTAAAGTCCACCCTTGCTGGTCTGGCTCAGTGGATAGAGCGTCAGCCTGCGGACTGAAGGGGCCCTGGTTTGATTCTGGTCAAGGGCACATGCCTGGGTTGTGGGCTCTATACCCAGTGGGGGGGTGTGCAGGAGGCAGCCAATCAATGATCCTCTCTCATCATTGATGTTTCTGTCTCTCTCTCCCTCTCCCTTCCTCTCTGAAATATATATATATTAACCCTGTTCAAAATCCTTTGTGGAAAGAAGGGGGAAGTGCTATGTAAAAATACCGAGTGAGCATTTTTAACTGATGGCTTTAATGTCACTCAGTCACTCAAAAATATCCGCGACCCTCTGGGAAGGAGTCAGCTCTGGGCAAGGCGATGGCCCTGGCCTCCCGAGGCGGCCGTCCCCGTGGGCTGGACCCCACAACTACTCAGCAAATAGCCGCATAAACATTACGTGTGTGTGCTATGAATGGGCGCTGCAGGTGGCTGTAACTATTATGAAGAAATTAAACAGGGTAAGGGGCGTGCACTGCAGCCTGCAGGCCTTTGATTGGTGGCCTGAGACGCCCCTGGGCGGAGGCGGCCTCTGAGCTGCAATCAGACCAGGAGAACGGAGCTGCGTACAGAACCCAGAACCCGGGCAAGAGTGCTCCTGGCCGAGGGAGGGGCGTGCGCAAGGGTCGGAGGCGGAGCAGGCACCATGTGGCTGAAGGACAGCGAGCCACGCGGGGGGCGGGGGGGGGGGGGGGGGACTGAAGAATGCCGAGTGGTGACTGTTGGGCAAGAAAGAGAGGAGATGGAGCCAAGGCACAGGCAGGGGCCAGATGATGTCGGTCTTGCATCCCGCGGTGAGGACAGTGACCTTTATTCTAACTAGTGGATGTCGTTGGAGGGTTTTAAGCAAGGGATTGACGAAATCTCCATTAGCTTTGAGGAGGACCTTTCTGGCTGCTGAACAGGAAATGGACTTCGGGGGACGCTGCTGTAGAATCCAGGTGGGGGCCGGGGAGGGGAGACGAGGGTGGTCAGTCCCTCGAGGTGGAGCGGGGGAGCACTGGCTTGTTGCTGTAGAATCGGGGTGCAGGAGGGAAGGAAATGGAGACTTCGAGATAACTTTACTGGTCTTGGTCCCGGCACTTAGGTGGGGGCAGGGAACATCTGGGCCCAAGTCAAGAGTCATCTTGAATACGTTCAGTTTGAAACGCCTTCTGGGCAAGCAGGAAGCTCCGAGTGGCGGGTGGAGCAGGGTCAAGTACGGGATCCACGGTGTGCAGACGTGTCGAAGGTGAGGGGCTGGATGAGCTCACGCAGAGCATGAACGCAGAGGAAGGACAGAGAGACCGAGGGCAGCCATCCCTACCACTACGCTCTTCGCTCTTCTTCCTCCGCGACGGCCCAGCCCCGGCACTGACAGGGCCTATCCCCGCCCGGACAGAGCGGCCTGGTCTGAGGAGACAGGTGGCTTTTGGGACGAACAAAGTCATCCTTAGGCGGAGTCCTCCCTGGTTAATATTAAGAGCACACCCCGTCTCATAACCTGCTAAATTAAATCTTGCTGTAGGCTATAATTTTAATTCAGGTAGAATTGTGTTTCTGAAAGAGCAATAGCTGATTGTACAGAATTGATTTAAGTTAAAAAGTGCTCCCAGAGTAAACTCTAAAAGATGAAGCCATAATGATCAACTACTGCCTGACTTGTGTGGCTCAGTGGTCGAGTGTCCACCCAGGAACCAAAGAGTCGCTGGTTCAGTCATTGTTTGTTGGAGCGTTTAGTCTGGGAAACAGACGCAGACCTAAAGCTCCGGCTGTAAAAGGTGAGGGTGGCAGGGAGCGGCAGAAAGAACGGGAGCGCGCCGCCTGCCTGCCTCCCTCCCTGCCTCCCTCCCGGGGCAGTTACTTCCTCGTAGATGGGTCGTACAAGGAGAAACACGATGGAGAATTTGTTCTCCTCTACGAAAACCATGTTCTGTAGCACTGCCATTTCTTAGCGGCTGAAGTGCTTTGTCTGCCGAAGTTCAAACCTCCCTCTCAGACACCATTGCTGTTGGAGGACTTCCGTTTGGCGCTGTGCACTTTCACCCTCCCAAAGGGTTACAGCACATGAAGAATTCACTTGGCAACTGAACAGCCGGTGCCTCTGGGGCAGAGGGATTGGGAAACACAGCCATACGTCCCGGGGCCCCGAATGAGGGGCTGAAAGGCGCCGTGGAGCGCGGGGCTTGGCCAGGCCGGATCCAGTCTCGCGGCCCTCGCCCTGCTCCGACGGGCGTGTGGGTGAAATATAGGCTGGGCCCAGCATTCTTTCTAAAACACGTGCCATAAACCACCGGGAATTTCTTCTGTAAATGGCAGCACATGCCAGAGGAAGGCAGGCCACTGCTGTGACACAGGGCTCTTAAGTTATCGGTGCGAGAGCCAGGCGCCGCCACGCACATGACACACAGTTTCAGCCCCTTCGGCCCAATATCACAGAACATTACCCCAAATACGAGATGACTCAAGACAGAGCCTTGGTGAAGCCCGTGTTGGAAGTGCTATCCATCTGCTCCACCCACACGGAATGTAACTGAGAGACACCAAGGCAGAGATCCGAGAGGCGTTTTTCTTTCGGAAAAAGGAAAAAACACCAAACTACTGAGAACCATTTAGACCAGCGGTTCTCAACCTGTGGGTCGCGACCCCTTTGGGGGTCGAACGACCCTTTCACAGGGGTCGCCTAAGACCATCGGAAAACACATATATAATTACATATTGTTTTTGTGATTAATCACTATGCTTTGATTATGTTTAATTTGTAACAATGAAATTGTGGGGTCACCACAACATGAGGAAGTGTATTCAAGGGTCATGGCATTAGGAAGGTTGAGAACCACTGAGTTAGAGGCGTGGGATTAAATGAGATGGCCCGTCCTGTTCTAGCCCATGCGATGAAGACTCCGGTGCTGGTAGGACACTCTGGTCTTGTTGGAAACCCAGACAGACTTGGCCTAACAGCCTGGATGTTTGAGCATCACGGAACGAGCCGCAGCCACAGAAAACAACCCCGCTCATCATTAGGGACCACGCGCGTGAGAACGCCCTCAGACACGGCGGCGGGGGAGCGTTTGCTGGCGTCGCTTCCCGACCGCCGCTGGGCTCTGCGTGGGCCTGAGCGCGGTCGCGGGCTCTGTCCATGTGACAGGGTGAGGCTGCGGCGGGCCTCAGCACCAGCTCTCAGCAGCCGGGCCCAGGAGCCCACACGACATCTCTCTTTTAAAAAGATCCGCCAACAAGTAAGACAACTTTTTATCTTCCTAAATGAGATGCAACTGAATTTCAACCAGGTTAGCACTTCAGGGTTTGACTCAAGTTTTCTTGTCCCCGTAGTGCTTTAGCTGTGTTAGAGGGATGGGCAAATCAGAGAGGACACTGGGCAGGTTAGACGGTGATGGGGACCCAGGGAGGAGGAGCTCAGGTGACCCACCCTCCTGCCTGCCCCACGGTGCGCGCACGCCTGTGTGTGTGCGTGTGTGTGCGTGTGCGTGCGTGGGAGTGCATGCAGAGCCTCAGCTATCTAACAGCCTCGGAGATGAAAAGACCTACTTCTGACACACACAGAGACGTGAGTGTTAAAAGTATAAAGGACACCCCTGAAGCCCCGTGGGTGCACGCCCACCTGGAGATGGCTGTCACACGCGGAGCCGGCAGGGACAGCGCACACTTTCCAGGCGCGGCGTCCTCGGCGCCAGGCCCGCAGCTCCCTTCCCCGGGACGCGGGTCCTGGCGGCGCTGGTGTGAGGCCGGGTCGGCGACAGCCAGCTGCCGGGGGCGCCGGGGGCAGGGGCGTTTGTTCAGTAGCAGGGCCGTGGCTGCCGGCCCGGGGAGCACCCAGTGGCACCAAGCACTCGGGGACATCGGGGACACAGCGTCCAGCTGGGCAGGCCCCCGTGGGCACCGGGCGAGTCCGCGACCCAAACAAACGCCGCCTGTTAGAAAAACGCCCGAGAAACAGCTCCATCCAGGGCGCGCTGCGTCGGAGGGAAAAAGACAATTGTTTCCAGACTGAACCACCAGCAAAACAATGCTCATTTCAGCTGCCATTTGCAATTCATGATTGAAACCCATTTAAATGTCGTCTTAGGTCTGCGCTCATTTGAACACAAGCAAAGCAATTCCCTGTAATATTTGAAGACATCATCTTCCTCTCAAGGAAAAGGGAAAAACCCGTTTTCCGCACGAAGCCCGAGGACATGTGTCGCTATGAATGACACGGCTCGGCACGTGCCCGTGCTCTGCAGGTGTGCGGCTCATCCACATGCACCTCATTAACTCCCGACAGTTACCTTATTAACCGAGTCCCCGAGGCCAACGCGGCCCGATGAACAACCCTAACTCCTTACTTGTAAGCGTTTGCTAACCCGCAGGACAGCGTGACGTTACGCCGCCACCCCTGTGGCGGACGCTGCCTCTTTGGCCTCTTGTGGACAAGGCGTTCCTGTAACTGCAGGCAGGTCACCGGGCCCTGTGACCAGGGGGAAACGGTGCGGCGATGACGCCCACCGGCCGCCCAGGGCACTTCCCACTGCACTTGAACCTCACCGAGGAACACGTGGGGGCGAGGGGGGGTGTCAACGGCGCTCTATTACATACGTGGGTTTCATTGTTGGAAACACAACACCCGTGGCATTAATTAACGGATGATGGTGCTGCCAGGTCTGCCAGCGATGAGCTTGGAGTGCAATTCATCAGGGACGACCATTTCCCCAGAAGGTTGTGAGGAGAAGGAAGATGAGATTTCGACGCAGCAGCTCCCACGGGGCAGGGGCCAGGCTCTGGCTGAGAAGGAGCCCAATTTAATTTCCCGACTGCGGATCCCAGGTCTTTGGCTGCATGGATGAAATTGGTCGCTACAGCTCGAGGAGAAGTGCACAATTCTATTTTTAGAGCCTCAGCTAACATAATTGGTCAAAAAAACTCTCTTTAACTCGAATAAACCAGTGAGGCGATCGCATTGTTGCCTGAGTCAGAATCCCCTCTCTCACCTCCCCTTCCTGCCAGGCTCACTCACAAGCGGATCAGGTGTCAGAAATCCCTGACGGGCTTCTTCCCCACCGCCCCCTCTGTGGGGTCAGGTGCAGTCTCTAACTTTTTACCCCATTCACCTCGTTTTCTGGTTCCCTCCTAGTTGCTGGGGTCCAAGCCCTCACCTCGCCCCAATTGAAAGGACATAAACATGCACCTTCACTCAGTCCCCTCACTGAGCAGCCACCCAGACCGCACTTTTTTGGTGGCCCCTAGCCCCTCCCCCAGCTCTGGCCTGTTCTGGGGGTGACCCCTGCCTGCCGGGCTCTCTAGCTGCCTCTGTGGGCCTCACCCCGGCCTGAGAGGCCCCTCCCCCGGGTGTCACGCTGGGAGACGCAGAAGGAAGCTGCCTGGAGCCTTGGCTACATCGTCCCCAGCAGGACTGGCCAGACCAGCGTGGATGGACCGCGTGTTGTAAACACATACACACGTTATTCTGTTCATCGCTGGCATGATCCTAAAGCTGAAGGCTTTGTTTCGTTTTGTATTGTATTCTCATCTGTAATCCTCTCCGGGTTCCTTCATGGGACACTCTAATACAGGCGTGGGAAGGTCAAGTGAGCTCGTGTCAAAATATAACTGTCCAGCCTGGCTGGTGTGGCTCAGTGGTTGAGCGTCAACCCAGGAACCAGGAGGTCAGGGTTCGATTCCTGGTCAGGGCACATGTCCAGGTTGTGGGCTGGATCCCCAATGTGAGGCATGCAGGAGGCAGCCAATCAATGATTCTCTCATCATTGATGTTTCTCTCTCTCTCTTCCTCTTCCTTCTCTTCTAAAATCAATAAAATATGTGTGTGTGTGTGTGTGTGTGTGTGTATATCTGTCCAGTTGGGTATTTTATTGATTTCCTCCCAATGAGAACATGTACATTTAAATGAAACTTTCCCAACGTATTGGCACAACACTAGCTGTCCCCCTCCCCCCCTTTTTGAGTTGATGACACCTACATGGTATATAAAATCTCTGACTAGAAAGCATGCTTCAAAATATTGAACACCAATTTTTCTGTGTAATTTCCATGAAGATTTAAAGAAAGACTGGCAGATCAATATATCAAAGGCATTCTTTGGTTGCCTTTCAAGGGGAATTAGAAAATGTTTTTCAAAAATCCAACTTTTTCTTTTGTGAAATTTCAAATAGGTGTCATGAGAGATCTTTCTGGATCATGAAAAAGGAACCAAGGGAGGAGACATCAGCTCACAGGCAATGCAGCCAACCTGTTCTAGAGCCAGTCCCTCAATGGGAAGTAACTGGGTCAAGGTTACCCAGAAGCAGGGGCAGAGCTGGGATTGGGGAACAGGACTGCCTCTGGCACCCAGGGCCCTGCCCCTCCCCGTGGCATCCCCACCAGGAGTGCTCAGAGGGTCCCGCAAGTGGACCAAGAACTCTGGGCTAAATGGCTTTCGCATCTGAAGAGGTCTGACCTCATAAGAGCCTGAAAGTAAAATAGGAGAAGAGGAGGGTGGGATTAGTAATTAGGCCCCAACTGAGAATACAGCCCGAGAGGACGGAGGTGGGATCAGGGAGGGAGGGGGTCAAGGTGACTGGAACGCACGTCACAGGTGGAGAAGCAATGGGTGGTGACAGAAAGGCGACCTGCCATGGTTCCCTGCTTCCCTGTCACCCTGACTTCACTTAGTCTTCAGTTACAGCTTCTGGGAAATTCAACACCCAGAGCTGCATCAAACACGACGGGTTTATGGGGGGCTTCGTCAAGAGGGGCATGGAGCACTCTGCGTCGGGCGGCCACACTTTTCCTAAATCTCTCAAGACCATTTCTGCTCTTTTCTTAAATTTCCTCTCTCCATCACAGCCTCCCTCCCCATTGGTTTCTTCCTTATGCACCTTCACCCCAATATCTTCTAACTCCTCCTCACACCCAGCTCTCCTAGTCCCCTCATCGGTACCCCACTCACCAAACAAAAGTCTGGCAACAGCCCTGAGTTTAGCCAAATTGGAAGTACTACTGCCTTCCAAGCACAGTCCTAGTGTGGGAGCGTGGGTGTGGGTGTGAGTGTGGGTGTGGTGTGAGTGCAGTGTAGGTGTGGGTGTGAGTGTAAGTGTGGTGTGAGTGCAGTGTTTAATGTAGGTGTGGGTGTGGGTGTAAGTGTGGTGTGAGTGCAGTGTTAAATGTAGGTGTGGGTGTGAGTGTAAGTGTGGTGTGAGTGCAGTGTTTAATGTAGGTGTGGGTGTGAGTGTAAGTGTGGTGTGAGTGCAGTGTTTAATGTAGGTGTGGGTGTGAGTATAAGTGTGGTGTGAGTGCAGTGTTTAGTGTAGGTGTAGGTGTGAGTGTAAGTGTGGTGTGAGTGCAGCGTTTAGTGTAGGTGTGGGTGTGAGTGTAAGTGTGGTGTGAGTGCAGTGTTTAGTGTGGGTGTGGGTGTGAGTGGAAGTGTGGTGTGAGTGCAGTGTTTAGTGTGGGTGTGAGTGTAAGTGTGGTGTGAGTGCAGTGTTTAGTGTAGGTGTGAGTGTAAGTGTGGTGTGAGTGCAGTGTTTAGTGTAGGTGTGGGTATGAGTGGAAGTGTGGTGTGAGTGCAGCGTTTAGTGTAGGTGTGGGTGTGAGTGGAAGTGTGGTGTGAGTGCAGTGTTTAGTGTGGGTGTGAGTGTAAGTGTGGTGTGAGTGCAGTGTTTAGTGTAGATGTGAGTGGAAGTGTGGTGTGAGTGCAGTGTTTAGTGTAGGTGTGGGTGTGAGTGGAAGTGTGGTGTGAGTGCAGCGTTTACTGTAGGTGTGGGTGTGTGTGGAAGTGGGGGAGGTCTGGGTGCACTGCAAGTCGTGACGATAGGAAGGATGAGGAGTGACAGGAGACACCTGCGCTGGGGGAGGAACAGCAAGGTGTCGTGTGGGGATTCATGGCTGTAACTCTGACTGAGCTCATTCCTACAGGCCTGGTTCTGGGAGGGGCTGTGACCCAACAAGGGAAGGTAGGTCCTGGAATCTTCTTTCACAGGCAGCCCCAGAAACCGAGGGTAAGCAGTCCCTCCAGATCATATTAAAAGGAGAAAACTTACTCCAGACAGAATAGCTGTTGAGTGCCAACATCGAGACACCAGAACAATGTCTGACAGACTTCCTTGAAGGCTAGAAAAACCTCAGTATCTTGCATCTCAACCATTCCTTTGTGCGATCAGCACAACAACCCAGAGAGAAGATATCATGGCCTCGTTTTATAAATGGGGAAACATTCAGAAAGAATAAGTGCCTTATTTAAAGTCATCTATCTAGGGGGTGCGATTGCAATTTGAAGAGCTTTCTTTCAACTCATTGACTAAACGTACGTTTACCACCTGCTACGCGCTGACCACTAGACACACATTCTCCTGTTGGTCGAGACAACAAGAAGTCTCCGCATGGTCACACACCGCGTGGTGTTGAATAGGAGATGAGTTCGTCCAAGTAGGACGGACAGAGAAGCAAGAACGATGAATAGAAATAGAGGAGACACAGCATTTTGAGGAGCTTTTCACATAAGAGACATTTTCTGGGAAGTCTGAATATTCTATCCCACAACACTGAGAAAAACTACGATGAAAGGCAATAGAACTCGAAGAAGAGTCATTCAAAGTATAAGAACAGAGACGGAAAGTCCTTGTTGATGGTGTTGAAAGTGTTTCTTCTTGGTTCTGAGGCCACCAGCCCTCAAGTGGCTGGAAGGCCCCGTGTGGGGCCCGGGATCCAAGGGCGTGTTCAGACCAGATGACGGCAGGGAGCACCGGAGTCAGGGCACCCGTCCTCCTCCCACCGGCACGTTACAAAACTTCCTCTCCGTCCTCCAGGCCCAGCTCCGTGCTGCCCGGCTGAAGCTCCCGCCCTCCATGCAATGCTGCTGCAAGCGATGGGCTCCACCCAACCAGCACCGCGTTTGTCTCCACGCGAGAGGCCAGCTCTCAGTTCTGGCATCGACTGGATTTCATCATTTACTCTTTTGTATAAAACGTATCCATTGAGATGTTTTCCTAAATCAATACCTATTTTTTGTGTAGTATAATGGAACCAAAGAATGGAGAACCTTCTTAAATAACAGGGTTATGAAAATGTTGGTCCTAAACTCAATTGTAGAGTAAAATGAACTCTTACGTTAGTCAGTACCCATCAGACATTTTGTCCCTCAGTTCACCGGAAGGAACTGTATCGCAGTCGCCCACGAAAGGCGGGGGAAGACTCCCCTTCCACAGCGGCTCCTGAGGCACGCCCTTCACTCAGTGATGGGTGACGGGATTTCAGCGGCACGTGGCGTGCACACGTCTGCGGCAGGAATAGCTAACCCTGGGAGGTACAAGCAAAGCGTTTCCTCATCGATGGCAAACAGGACAATGGGTGCGGGCAACTGCGCTCTTTTCCTAACAATGCGGCTTAGACTACCACGCGAGACGGGCAGGAGTAACTATCACATCGAATAGTATGAGTCACTTTGTGGCTGAATTTCTACAAAGAAAGGGTTTTCAAGAGAAAATAGGCTATAAAGTGATTAATTTGTGACCTTACACTAATGTAATTTACGGCATTTCAACTTCTTTTCAGAGGAACTATCTTATGAGAACAGAAATATGGCTTCGGAGACCACAGCTGGGATGACAAAGGGACCACCCTGACTCACTTTGTCTTAAAAGAACATTATTATTTTCTGAATAATGTTACTGCTGGCCTTACATTTATCCTCCACAAAAGCGGAGCATTTTTGTTTAGCTCGAGCAGAGGAAAAAGAGGAACTGAAGCTAGAATTTCTCCTTATTTAATAACATCTGGTCAAATTAGCTATATTGGTAGGAAATGTTTATGTAGAACATATTAGCTAAGACAGAAATCCACTTACGTAAGATTGCATCTACCCAGAAAATAAAACTACTGAAAATTGAAAATCAGGTTGCATGCAATCCCAATATCATTTTATGAAACAATCATGTGACCAAATATTACAATGTCAGACTGAAGAGATGGAAGCTAACTTACCCCCCAACATAAAATGACCCACCAACCAACACACTCAAAACATCTCACATGTTTAAGGCTGAGGACATTCATGCTGATTAATAACAGGAAGTATCTCCTCAGTATTGTATCTCAAAACCGTTTTATCTATAATCCACCAACCACTCAACAGCCCTTAGAGCAGGGGTCCTCAAACTACGGCCCGGGGCCACATGCAAATACAAATATTGTATTTGTTCCCATTTTGTTTTTTTTACTTCAAAATAAGATATGTGCAGTGTGCATAGGAATTTGTTCATAGTTTTTTTTTAAACTATAGTCCCGCCCTCCAACGGTCTGAGGGACAGTGAACTGGTCCCCTGTTTAAAAAGTTTGAGGACCCCTGCCTTAGAGAGAGAGATGGCAAGTGCCTGTCACACTCTCCATCTCCTCCCGCTACCCTCACAGTCTCCATAGCAGACATTTTTAATTGGTCATGGCTCTTTTTAAAAAAAAAAATGTTTTATTGACTTTTTGAGAGAGAGAGGGAGGGAAAGGGAGAAGGGAGAGAGAGAAACATCTTTCAGCTGCCTCCTGCATGCCCCCTACTGGGGATTGAGTCCCAAGCCTGGGCCCGTGCCTGACTGGGAATCCAACTAGTGAACCTCTTGGCTGAACCACTGAGCCACACCGGCCGGGCAGTCATGGCTCGTTATTAATCTGAGGATGTGCGGAGACTCAGAATCTGGTGTGACACATACCACTAACCCACTGGGGTTAGAAATGAGGGGAACGAAACTTCATTTGCATCCATGGAAGACGAAATCTTCTTCAATTCATCAGCAGACAGATATTGATGGGGCGCTCAAAAAACACCCGGGCTTAGGAATAAACACACCGAGGAGCGCCAACCCAGCTTCCCTTCACAGGCAGTGACTTCCCAGAGGGGCACGGAGCCCGAGGAGCACGCACGTGCATAACTGCGTCCTGATGGCAGGCAGCGAAGGGCGCCGGGACCCTGGCCGGGAGGGTGAGCTCCCGGGGGCGCCGGAGGCTCGGAGGGGGCGGTGCTGCGCAGGAAGCCATGGCGGCGGGACTAGGTCCTGGTGTGGAGAGGCACGGAGGCGCCCGCCCGCGGGGCTCAGCGGTTGGGCGTCGGCCTATGAGCCAGGGGGTCACGGTTTGATCCCGGGTCAGGGCACAGGCCCGGGTTGCGGGCTGGAGCCCCAGTGCGGGGCGTGCAGGAGGCGGCCGGTCCATGATTCTCTCTCATCACTGATGTCTCTGTGTCTCCCTCTCCCTCCCTCTCTGACATCAATAAAAATGTGTATTAAAAAAAGAGAGGAAATGGATGTGCTTTGGCAGAGGAGGTGACAGCACATCACACCCGAAGCCACGACACCCGTGTGGCGCCTGCACGAGTCCCCGCCCATCCTGCCTGCCGCCGTGGCCGCCCCGGGGCAGCGCACACAGACGCCCGTGGAGGAGGCATGCGGGGGACCCGCTCTCTAACCGCCACCGTGGGGAAGCAGAAAGTCTGCCATTTTCCCCGAAGCCTTCCCTTCAGAAGCCACGTCTGACGACAATAAAACACCCAGCTAAGCTATAAATGGGCTTGCTGCGGGCGGAATTTCAAAAGGAAAGCGTATACTGTAAGGGTCCCCTTGGAGGATGGGAAGGAGATCTTGAAAAATTAAAATCAAATCTCTATCATATAGATATTATAGCCTTATGAAACCTTATGAAAAATTCCGGGGAGAAATATAGCAGAGGAAGCGCGCAATATTCCCAATCATTTCTCTCCGGCTCCGGCGAGCTATTGACTTGTAGGCGCATCGTTTCCTGGCTGGTTTACGGGTGCCGGTGCGGAGAGGGGTGGCCACAAGGGAACCCCTTCATCGGGGGGGAGGGTCGCGAGGAACTGAAAAGCAGATATTTCCTGCTATATAAACAAAAGAAAACCGTTTGCTTGAGACACACATTTCCCATCAGAAACTCCCCCTCCGCAAGTCAAGTGGCTTATCCTCGTGGAGGGCAGCCATGTCCGTGGAGAAAGGGGGAGGGGTTTTAGTTGAACCTCTGTCTCCAGAAGGTTGTATCAGGCTCAGTGCACAGAGATGGACTCTTCTCTCCCCGGCTTCAAGACCAGCAGAATATTCTAGTAACCCGCGAAGGGGAACGGCGAGGGGCCTTGGGTCAGAGCGACAGGGGGCGTGGTGGGTCCTGGTGAGAGCCCGCACGTCCCGCGTCGCCCTCTCCCTTCCGAGGAGAAGTCTCCGCTCAGGTCCGAGCTCTCAGAGCAGGCTCTTCCTCTCGGGTATCCCCACGGCATCGGACCGCGGTGGGGCTATTGTTTTAAAGAGTCATGACGTTATTTAAAGGGGAAAACGGTGATATTTGACTATTAATCCGGTGCTGGAACCGGGGCTCTGGTCCTTCACCCTCGGCTGACAGTCCTGGGGCCCCTCCTGGGGCGGATCCTATGGGCGATTCCTGGCGAAACCACCGAGTGGTCCTGGCGCTCCGAGACGCGGTCCCAGGCCCCGAGAAGCAGGGCCGGTGTTCGAGAGGATTTTGCAAAGACGTTGAAAGGGAGACGTGAAATTGAGCACGTTTTAGTGCGGAAACATTTACTACTGAAATAAACAAACACGCAGTGAGGAGTCCGCTTTCTCAGAATAGACGGTCCCTCACCCCCCTTCACCTTCCAGGGAGAAAGGACCCTGCTATTTGGAGAATTTACTTTACACAGTGGTCCACAGTTTCCAGCATTTGAATAGATATTACATTTAAAGCCATCTAGGAAGGGAAAAATAACTAGTCACTCCATGGCCTAGAAGACTTATTGCTGGCCACTTTCCTGGAGAATTGTCCAGTCTGCATTTGTTCCAAGTCACAAAGAGATCTTTTATCTTTAGCTGAATTTTACTTTAGGGAATTTTATAAACATAATTATATCCTTTCCCTGTGGTCCCTTTATTTCTCCATATCACCAAACCAGTTATAAAAATATGATTGGTCCTCGCTGGTGTGGCTCAGTGGATGGAGCGTTGGCCTGGGGTCTGAAGGGTCCCAGGTTTGATTCCCCGTCAGGGCACATGCCTGGGTTGTGGGCTCGATCCCCAGTAGGGGGTGTGCAGGAGGCAGCCGATCAATGATTCTCTCTCATCATTGATGTTTCTCTCTCTCTCTCCCTCCCACTTCCTCTCTGAAATCAATAAAAATATATTAAACAAAAGAAATTAAAAATATGATTGTACTTTTTCCATATAAAGGAAATCTTTGATACAAAAGCAGCTTACTAATGAAATCACATTGTCAGAGTATAGATTGCACAATCTTAATACTTTTGTCATAAACTGGCTACCAACCTAATTTTGAATTAATCAATTCAGGAGGCATGGAGCTTCCACTATGCACCAGGTGCTCCCTTCCTTTAGCAATTCTTTCCTTCCTCTCCCTTCCTTCCTTCCTTCCTTCCTTCCTTCCTCCCTCCCTCCCTCCCTCCCTCCCTCCCTTCCTTCCTTCCTTCCTTCCTCCTTTCCTTTTCACCCCCCCCCCCCAACCAAGCTGGTCTGCTTTGAAGAATCCTTCCAAACTCATCTGCCACCAACAGATCCATCCACTTCAGTACATGACTGACATCGACTAACACCATCTGGGCTCAAGAACTCGGCCCTGCTTTCTGATTCTGCAAGTCCTTCTCCTCGCTCTCCTGTGAGGAATTCATTGCCGGAAAACGAGTCCAGTTCCTGGGCGGCACGGGTGTTTGTACAAAACCTTAGTGGTAGACTGGAAAAAGTAAACCCTTTCCTCTCCACCAAACCCACATGAGAAACAGCAAACTATCACATTTGTCTATATATATATATTAAAAAAACAACAATTGTTTTGGTTACATTTCCAAACTCAGCTCATGCTGGCTTTGATATGTGTTCTCACAATCACAGCCTCTGTATGATCCTTCATCACATGTTAATTTTGAAAATCTTCATTACTATGCTAGTTTTCTAACATGAAATCAGAGTGTCCAATTGGACATATTGCAAGCATCTGCCTCATTCCTGACAGCCTCATCTCTGGCCGGCTGGGCCCTCGATAGGGGAGAGCGCTAACGGTGCCAAGCCCAGGCCTGTCCTTCCTCAGGGCGGCGGCGCTTCCCTGGCACTGGCTGGCGGAGCCCCTGGGCAGGTCTTCCTGCAAACGCACAGGAGGGTGTCACACTGGCTCTGCCTCTGCCAGCCTTGCCCGGCGCGCCTCCTGTGTTTTTATTCTTAACATTCTTGGTTTTACTTCTTAGATGTGGCATAAACATAGCACACCTGCTACTTTGTATAGTAGAAATTCATTGGTAACTATTTAAGGTGAGACGTCTATACTTAAGTCAAATAATTAGTCTCATTTATTTTTCCGTTTTTGACTCAATAATCATTAACATTCTCTATGACATCCTGATGTTACTGCAACTCTACGTGATTTTTCAGGTCACATGTGAAGTGTCACAGTGGATTCTTTTAATCACTTGCGACGCGCCCAGTTCTGTGACTGTCCCCTCTTCTCCGATGGCAGCGTCCGTTCCTGCGAGCCGACTGGATTCTTCGGGCTCAGAGTCCTTGCACTTTCCTCTCCCCGCAGGCGCCATCCATGTCTGAGCGCTTTCAGGATCGCTGCGCCCACATATCCCACCCCTGCTCCCTGGGAGCTCGAGCACAACGGTGCTTCTACAGCGTGTTTCTGTGCAACACGCTTGCTCACGCGTCCTGCGGACACGCATCCCCCCCCCCACCCCACCCCCCCCCCCCAGCGCAGGCAGGGGCGTGGCTGACGGTGACGGTGACGGGTCCGGGGCCTTCGTCCCCACAGGCTGTTCTGAGAAACCCACCTGCTTCTGCAATACATCCACGGGCTGGAATATCCTTTTTGTGGCTCAGTTTCCTTGACTTTTCAGTTAATTCTACGTTCTGTTTAAAAGTTTTCAGAAATGACAGTTTACTGTCGGAATTTGATCTGTTCAGTTAACTGCTTAGGGAACGCGCTCCATGCAGCCTGTGAGCCGTGTCCTCCGCCTGAACCTGGGCCCCTCTGGGTCACCGGGATGTAGCCTGCACCCTCCCTCCTCGAGCGGGTCCGGCAGGTCTCAGAGCCGCGATGGGGAAATGTCTCCCCCCCCCCGCCCCCCCGCATGGCCTGACAGCAGGTCCCCAGGGCCCAGGCCCCCCCTTCTCTCCAGGCCCGAGCCTGTCCCGAGGGATGGACGGCGTGTCCCAGAGGATGAGGAGAGAGGACGACGCGTAGGCTTTGGCCTGGGGGCCTGGGAGCATTGCCTCAGAGGCCAATGACCAAGGGAGAGCGACTCTGGGGGAATGAGGGTGTGTGTCCCCTTCCAGGTGTCCACGTGGGCGCACAAGGGGGCGGTTGGACATACAAACTAGAGGGGCGGTGAGGGCTGAGCCCGACACCTTGGGCTCAGGCATCACGCATACAGTGGTTTCAAAGCGTCGCTGTTTCTCATCCCACCAGCTCTATGTCACGACAGTTTTCGGGCCTTTCTAATGCGTCTGCACAAATCCTGCCTTCAGCGTTGGTTCCTCTCCGCTTCCTTCCCCTTTTTCCTGACGGCAGCCTCGTGAGTCTGATGCCTGTGACTCCCTCTGCCCCGGCCTCCGTTGGGGTTGGGTTTCTGCCTCCCCTCTTTGTCTCCCTGAGGTCCTTCACCTGCAGCTCGCGCATCCTTGCCTTCCCGCCCTCTGGGGAAGACACCCATGGCTGCTCCCTCTGTGGTGTCTTCACATTGTCCCCAGGGCTCCTGTTCCTTCAGGGAGGGGCAGGAAATGGGCCCTGCACGCCGTTTATCAGAGCCAGCTCGCTCCTGCCCAGTAAAGTGTGGGGTCTCCAGGGCCCACGGTGACACCTTCCCTTAACGCCTTGGTTTTCTGGGGCGACCTCATTAGCAGCGCGGCCCTGCCCGCAGAGCCCCTCGGAACATCTCCCCAGCCCTTTTCCTCCCTGTTCACGGGCTCTTTCCACCCCGATGTCCGCACGGCCCGTGAACTCCGCACACATAACACACCGCCTTTCCCCGGACATCCTCCCCTGGACTCGGCGCCGGGTTAATGTCACCAACCTCTGCCCCGTCAAGGGAAACCGACTCCACTAGGCCGGTGCCAGGCCACACACCAACAGCCGAGCACAGGGAGCGATGCCATTAAAGCTGGTCATGAGCGGCCGTGAACGCACGCCGCACCCAGACGGCTTCAGGAGGGAATTAATGCAACGGCCCATGGGACTGCTCTTTTCCCACTTAATCCGATTCCAACTCCACCGACAGAAAGAAGCCCCACAATCCTTGTTTTAAACGATAGCACGGCACTGACACCCAAACCTGGCAGAACAGCTTTACATTAGATAATTACTCCGCATACGAATCATTCCTAAAGTAATGATTAAAGCGAGTTAGCAGTATAGTGGGAGAAAAATTCACCACAACCACGCAGCATGTGTGTCCTGAATACACGGGTGGGCTGATGAAAAGTTATAAATGGGTCAACAAAATGAAAAGACAGCCTACTGAGTAGAAGAAGATATTCGGCAAAGACACATTCCATGAGGGGATAGTATCCAACGTTTCTAAAGAACTCATAGAATCAACCCCCAAACCCAAACAGTCCCATTTACAAAACAAGCACAAGACCTGAAAAGGCACTTCTCCAAAGAGGCCGGACATACAGGTGCCAAGAGACTTATGGAAAGATGCTCAGTGACACTGATCATCAGAACGATGCACATTAAAACCACAATGACACGTCACCTCACACCGGTCAGAACGGCTGCCACCAACAAATCAATGAACCACAGAGCTGGCGGGGATGCGGAGAAAAGCGAGCCCTCGTGCATGGCCGGTGGGAACGCAGAAGGGGCAGCCCCTGTGGGAAGCCGTTTGGAGTTTCCTCAAGAAATTAAAAATGGAACTGCCTTATGACCCAGCGATTCCATTTCCGGGTACACATCCAACACCCCCGAAACAGTAATCCAAAAGAATATATGCGTCCCTATGCTCACTGCGACAGTATTTGTAATAGCCAAGACATGGAAGCAAGCCGAGTGCCCATCATAGACAATAGATGAGGAGATAAAAAGCTGTGGTACATGCACACAACGGAATATTACTTGGTCACAAAAAAGAGTAAGATCTCACCATTTGCAACAGCATGGATGGACCTAGAGGCATTGTACTAAGTGAAATAAGCCAGAGAGAAAGACAAATACCATTATTGCACTTAGAGGTGGAATCTAAAGAACAATATAAATAAACAAGCAAAACAGAAACAGGCTCATAGGTACAGAGAACAGACATGGTCGCCAGAGGCAGGGTGTTTGGGGGAGCTGGGTGAAAAAGATGAAGGTATTAAGAAATACAAATTGGTAGTTGCAATATAGTCATCTGGATGTAAAGTACAGTATAGGGCAGTGATGGTGAACCTTTTGAGCTCGGCGTGTCAGCATTTTGAAAAACCCTAACTTAACTCTGGTGCCGTGTCACATATAGAAATTTTTTGATCTTTGCAACCATAGTAAAACAAAGACTTATATTTTTTATATTTATTTTATATATTTAAATGCCATTTAACAAAGAAAAATCAACCAAAACAATGAGTTCGCGTGTCACCTCTGACACGCATGTCATAGGTTCGCCATCACTGGTATAGGGAATATAGTCCAGTAGTGTAATAATGTGTATGGTGCCAGGTAGGCACTTGAAATATTGGGGGGCCACTTTGTAAAGTATATAATTGTCTAACTACTATGTGCACACTTTGAACTAAAACAAAATAATAGTGAATGTAAACTGAAATTAAAAATAAAGACAATGAAACATACTTAAAAATTATAAGTGGGTCAAATTAATATATAGTTGTAAAGGTTATGGAGGCAAATGGTATGTCGTATAGGAGATACCGAATGAGGCATCTTCACGAACATCAACATCCATTTCTCAGGTTCTGTTGGTAAGGCGAGAGCTTTCTTCAGCCAGCACCTGGCTTAATAATCAAACACCAGAATTTTTCCTATTAAAATCTGGCACAAAACCAGGACGGTGGCCATCGCTGTAACTACCGACCCTGCAATTGAAATAGTAGGCAGTGGTGTTACCAAGAGAAAATGTACAAATATTGGAAGAAAGAGTTGTGCTCCTTTTTAGCAGATTTTATGGCTAAGAACCAGACAATACAAAGCGAATCAGCCAAAAACGGCAAGAGAATGCAGGTAAGATTATGAATGCACCTGGCACAGCTGCACGCTATAGAACAAGCCAGGGAAAGCACGGGGCGAGGCACAGAAGGGTGCAACTCGTTTATTAAAGCCAAACCGAAGCAGACAAAAAAGAGAAAATGCTTTGTTCTCGGTGGGAGCAGTGTCTAATGACGGCTCTCCAATGGGTGCTTTTTGTCCTTGTGTTCAGCAGCCATCGTGGACTGCGAGTCCTGGGCACCACTTCCATCCTAGAAGGACAGCCTGCTCTGCGTGGAGGATGGGACGTGGGAACAGAAACACCTGAGCTTCTCTGAGAGCTCTGCACGCACGAGAGAAGGAATAAACAGGCGTCACAGATCAAGCTCAAGAAGAGCAGCACATTAACACACTGTGCCGGGCTGCCTTTCAGAGCCTCAATGGAACTGTCTGTCTGCTCATCTCAGTGCTCTGTCATCTTTAAGAGTGTTTTAAAAAAATATGTTTTCATTGATTTCAGAGAGGAAGGGAGAGGGTGAGAGAGAAACATCAATGATGAGAGAGAAACATTAATGATGAGAGAGAATCACTGATCGGCTGCCTCCTGCACACCCCCTACTGGGGATCGAGCCCACAACCGGGGCCTGTGCCCCGACAGGGAATGGAGCCGTGACCTCCTGGTTCATAGGTCGACGCTCAACCACTGAGCCACCCAAGCCGGCCTCGTATTTTATTTATTTATTTATTTTTATAGATGGATGACTCCCAGGCATCACAAGCACATTTCACAGTGACAACAGTCCTCACGGAGACATTTGCCGACAGTTAAATTCATAGAACATCAGTGGAGAACTGGGGTCCCCGGCAGGCACAGTTGGATGCTCATGAAGATGGTTAGGGGTGGCTCAAGGACTGCACATGCTGACTGCGGGATGGAGTGCTGATCTTCACAGACTGAGGCTTGTTTTACTATGTAGATTTGTTTCACGGTGGCTTTTTAAAGAAAACTAGACATCTGCAATACTGTCAACAATAAAAAAATTAAAAAGGAAAAAAATAGCTAGTGGTCAAGTTAAAAAAACAAAACAACACACACACAAGGAATATGAAGGCATATGTTTGTGTATTTTAGACGTATGGAATGGCCGCACTTTCAGTTGTTCATTTATAGCCAATTATTTCCTTTGTGTCACGGATTCCTATCAAATTATGGTTTGCCTGTGCTGGGACCTTGTTCAGTTATTAACCAGGCTGATGTATGTTTGTTTCATGCACTATGAGAAAAATCAATGGGAAGGAATTAACACACTCAGTCCAGCCATAATATTCCCCCAGAATAAACATTGTGTGGTGGTTGTCTCCTCTGTAAAGTCAGGTGATCCGGCACCAGCACCCGGCGAGATGAACAAGTCCTTGTTGTCTACCCCAGTCAATCCCTGCTTTATACCCAACCACCCACCGTGGTTATTGTTTTATTATTATAGATTCAGGACAAGATTAATGAAATACAAAATGTGAGGTCAACTTACAATTACTTTCAACCTTACCCACCCAAATCCATCTCCTGGTTTCTTCTCAAAGTTCCCCTCCCACAGTGGGGGGCGGGGTGAGGTTTTCACGTTGATACTGTGTAGAGGGACCCCGGCTCCTCTTATTAAGGCTACGGAGAAGCTGGGATGATAAGAAGCTCTATTTAAGGGCCACTCATCACACGGGCTGATAAATGCCAGCAATAGTTCACCGTGTGCTTCCTTCACTACATTCACCCAGCTCCCTGTCAACAGGGAAAGGTGTCGGAAAAATGTGCCTAATGTTGCCACGGCCTTATTTAGTAAATGAATGCGCGGCCGAGCTATAGATTACGCTGACCCTATTTGCGGCTCCCCGTGGGGCCCGGCTCCCTCCCCACTCCTATTAGGCCTTCGTCTGCAGGGAGTCTGATCTGAGAGGGGAAATTGCCTGCATTAGGAGAGCATCCCCTCACATCAGCTAATGCTCTTCTCTGCCTAATGATCTGGCATTAGACACATATTTTTGGTAGAAAGGTACTTTCCCCCTATTTTTCTCCTACTCACACCGTAACATCAATTCTGAGAGGCGCCCATTCACAGAGTGTGAGACGGGCTTGATATTAATGAAACACGGGTCTAGAATTCTTCCTTTCTCCAAAGCAGCTTACATTTTCTTCCACACGAAGAAGACGCACGCATTTTGGGTTACGAGCCGTGTTTTGCATTCCGTTTAGAAGCGGCTACACTGAAGTCCTGGGGCACAACACCGCAAAGGTGAGATCCAAAGGTCTGATCAGCAAAGCGGCTGCAAGGCCAACATCGTGCAGAAATGGCGAAATCCCACGCACGTTCACCTGATATTTGATCTCTGTCCTTCTCCAGACACAACTGACCGTGGCAGGGAAGATTCTAATTGTCAACACACCAATGTAGTAATGTTTTAAAGCAATAGTTAGCCCTAATTTTAATTTCTGTTATCACCTCGGTCGCCATCACCTCCCTCCTGTCTTGTTGGAAAGAGCCTCATCGGTCTCAGGAAAAGGAAATAATAGAAAGGACAAGCTCAGAAATAGCCCAGGAATAGAAAACATTTCAATTCTTTGCAGAGTATTTGCTTTATTGAGCAAATAAAGCAAAATTAAACCATGGACTAACTTATGTGCCATCAATCAGCTAGCTGATGGGATAAGACGGGTTCAACTACAACGGAGTTCAAATGGACTATTGAGTGATGCTCGTGTGGCAGTGGCCATATGTCAGGCGACTGCGACGAGGAGAGGAAGACCCCTGACAGATGGTGGCCCCAAACAGGCCACTTCCAGGTGGCCCCCAACGCCTGACCGCTCGCAGCCTGAGCCCCAGCCCCTCCCAGTGCATCCATCTGGCCTGTCGGAGGCCGTCAAGCACCACTTGCTCCTCTTGCTGAAGGTGTGGGCACAGTGACTCATCATCTCGCCGCACAATAAGATCATGGATCCTAGGCTTTTCCATTTTCATGAAAGAAACAGTTACGCATCCCGACAGTCTTGCACTTTAATTGAATAGAAAGAAATTGTTTGCATGAATTATAATCTAATATTACAATGGGTCAGGTTGCCATCTACGCGTTCTATAGCGAGGAGGCAGAAGATAAGAAAAAAGAGGTAACGGGGCTTGCGTGTCATTGTTGCAACGTGCTAGCCTCCCAGGTGACAGGAGGGGGTGGAATTCAGTGGAAATGTCGGGCAGATGAGGAGCAGGCTGTGAAGAGATCTTCCTGAGAACGACAGCTGATTTTGGTATTTCTGGAGGTTTATGTAGACGCTATACATTTTAGGCCTCACACATTCATTTCTTTGCTCATTAAACAGTTATAGCTGTGGGGGCTAAATAAATGTTAATCCCTTTTCTCCCACCTTCAAGTTCTTCTGGCTGGGCTAATAATCAAATTAAGAGACAGATTAACAAGAAAAAAAAATCAAATTGGATTCCCGGTGCACGGGGAGGTCACATATGCATGAATTTTCCAACAACGGTGAGGCGACATCAGGTGTACATGACATTTTGGACAAAGGAGAAGAGGGAGGGGGACAAGGTCTTAGATTTCAGAAGTAAGAGAGGGTTCCCTTCACTGTCTTCAGACTTTTTCCTGTGGCTTCATCACCTGTTCCATTTGACAAAGACCGAGTAGGTGGTGGCCGTTATGTGCATTTCAGCAGAGAGAGTGGCCATAGTCTAAAGTATAAACAACAGGGCGAGAGCACAGAATCTTCTATAAAAGGAGGGGCTGCTTTTTCAGTCGGAGATGCCTACCACGTGACACCCGCCTGGGGTGCAGGCTCGCTCCCCAATGCGGGGCGTGCAGGAGGCCGATGGATGATTCTCTCTCATCGTTGACGTTTCAATCTCTCTCTTCCTCTCTCTGAAGTCAATAAAAACATATTTTAAAAAGGAAAAACACACACATGCAGAAAAATAATCATCCAAGAGGAAAAGGCGAGAAGTTTTGTACTGACACAGACAGTCTTGGAGAAAACTGAACCCCGTGAGAGCACAATGATGGTTTAGGATTTATAATGAGGGAGCCTGGAACCCCGTGGCCTATCCGTTATCTGTTCAGAGGTAGAACTACTTCTAGGAAACACGACCGCGAGGCCAACCTGCTGCTCCAACCCTCACTCACCCCGACAGCTCCCCAGGCTGTCGGAGATGCGGGCTGATAGCACCGCATCATTCCAGTGCACGCAGAACGTCATCGTGGTTTCCTTAGAAGCCACTGTCCTGCAAGTCACAGTGGGCTCCCACTCTGCGTGGACAGTCTGTTCCCCTTCTGAAGGCCGATGAAGCCGCGACCCCCCGCCACCCCGATAGGATGCAGCCGACAACGGCCCCCACGAACACGCGCCAGGTGGCACCGCACCCCGGGGAGAGCCCTGCCGTGCCCGCCTGGCTGACAGCTCCTCTCTGCGTTCTGTTTCCAAGGCGATGGGTCTTGTGAAGCCCCCAGGCCCCAACCCTGTGGGTCCACTGCCTCGGCCCTTTCCGGTGGGTGGGTGGCACCGGGCGCTTTAACCTGCCCGGAGCTCGCCATTTCTGTCCTATGAACTCCGAAGGGCAGGACCATCTTCCCCCCAGGGCCCAGGGGGTGGACGCGCACGGAGATGAGCTAATGCCCCCCCCCGGGTGGCTGCCCCCCACGTCCTGGGCCCCGGGGGACCCACAGGCACGGAGGCCGAGGCAGGTGCGGGAGGCAGCGATCTGTCCCCCAGGCCACCAGCTGTGGCACACCCACCAGAGGTGCATACCCCCCAGGGCACCTCAAGACTCCGTGGCCCCCAAACTCTTGCTTTGGGAGCCCCCACCCACAGCCCCTCAGACAGCCTGGAGGTGCCCACGCCCAGCGCCACGGTCTGAGTGGGGATCCCCGCTGCTACCGCCTCCTCGGGGTCCTTCACTCCTAGCGCCGCAGAAGTGCTCCCCAAGCCCAGACCATCGGCTCTCCCTCAATTATTCAGGAGGTTGAGGCAAAATGGCATCTTTTTCTTTCTTTTTTGGGGTATGAACGGCTTAAAGTGCAGGCGAGGAACCGATTCAGGGTCAGTTTGCTAGAAGCCTCTGTGGGTTAGGGACGCTCGCTGCCCTCTTTTCCGCAGGCAGCCACCTGGTTGCCGCTGGGCCTCCAGGAGCTCCGAGGGGACCCCTGGGAGGTGACAGGCGGGATTTGCGGACTCGCTCTGTGTCTGCTGGCGGAGTGTGGGGCAGCGGGAGGGAAAGCCCGCATTTACCATGGCACACAGACACACACACGTGTTTACATGTTCTCTAATAGCCGTGGGACAGAAATGACAGCTGAGAGAGGGGCACTGGCCACTCCTTGCACGAGGCCTCCCGCTCAGAGAGACGGGCTTTGGACTCATTAGTTACTGCCCTGCTCTGACCATCACGGAGGGGTCGCAGGCAGCACTGCCCCCCCTCCCCCCGCTTCCCTGCCTCCCCCTGCTGCCTGCCTCCCCCTTCTGCCTGCCTCCCCCTGCTGCCTGCCTTGGTGTGGGACACTCCCCGCAGCAGCCTCGCAGGCAGCTGTGCCCACAAGCCTCCCACAGGCCTGCGGCGGCTGCTCACACTGTCCCCTCCCAGCGCTGCCCCTCCCCCCCCTGGCTGCCACTCCAACTCCTGCATCTTCTTTTAAAAAATATATATTTGTATTAATTTCAGAGAGGAAGGGAGAGGGAGGTAGAAACATCAATGATGAGAGAGAATCATTGATCAGCTGCCTCCTGCACGCCTCCTATTGGGGATCCAGCCTGCAAACCGCCGGGCATGTGCCCTAGACCAGGAATCAAACCGTGACCTCCTGGTTCATAGGTTGACATTCAGCCACTGAGCCACACCGGCCGGGCAAACTCCTGCAACTTCTCAGAGGCGCTCCTGTCTGTCTGGAGGCCCCGGGGCGAGTGGATGCCCCAGCTCTGAGCCCTCCCCACGTTGGAAGGCACCACCCATCTCCCCCACAATCCTGTGCTCCTTCCTTATCGGGGAGGAGTAGCAACCCACACTGTGATGGGATCGGGAGTCATCGGGCCTTCGCATGCAGGGGACCTGCCAGAGGCCCGCAAGGGGGTTAGGGTCCCACTGACGTGAGTGGAGCAGAGCAGTGCGGTCACTGGTCCAGGTGGCGGCGATGTGGTGGCTGAGGCTGGAGAGTCTGGTCAACCAGCTGTGGCCTGGGGGGCGGGGGCACATGAGTCCCTGGGGGGGTGCTCTCTACGCTGTGGCCTGGGGGGCTGGGGCACCTGAGTCCCTGGGGGGGTGCTCTCTACGCTGTGGCCTGGGGGGTGGGGGCACCTGAGTCCCTGGGGGGGTGTTCTCTGTGCTGTGGCCTGGGGGGCTGGGGCACCTGAGTCCCTGGGGGGGTGTTCTCTGTGCTGTGGGCTGGGGGGCAGGGGCACCTGAGTCCCTGGGGGGGGTGTTCTCTGTGCTGTGGCCTGGGGGGCGGGGGCACATGAGTCCCTGGGGGGGTGTTCTCTGTGCTGTGGCCTGGGGGGTGGGGGCACCTGAGTCCCTGGGGGGGTGTTCTCTGTGCTGTGGCCTGGGGGGTGGGGGCACCTGAGTCCCTGGGGGGGTGTTCTCTACGCTGTGGCCCAGGGTGGGGTGGGGGCACCTGAATGTCTGCCCGCACACAGAGGCCGGAGAAAGACGGCCGTGACACCGTGGACATCTCCGATTCCTTCTAAAGCACGTGTGCCACTGAGGTAATACAACAGGTTCTCTGATGACGCGGGAGAAGGGCTGTGACTAAACCCCGTCTGCAAATGAAAAGTTTTTACTCGTGGGTCACTCATTTTTGTCCTTAATGCTGCTTTTAAAAACATTTCCCCGTAAGTTTCTGTTGCTTTAACTTTCCTTATCAATGTCTTACGAACCACAAGGCAGAAAGTTATCACTATCACTTTTGGAAAAGTCGTTCATGGGAGGTTAGCAGGCGGAGCGAGACTCAGAGGACACGAACCTCGGAGCTTGGCGTGCACTCTGACCCCCGGATGCTGGGTGCTGGGGGCTGGCGGGGCCCCGTTCCCCGTGTGGGGTCACTCAGGACACAGGGCAGCAGCGTGATCGCCTACCAGGACAGGTGACCATCCACCCGGCTTAGCCCTCGAGGTCCCGCGGTGAAAGAGCCACCCCCGCCGGAGAGGAACGGCGTGTGAAACGGACGGAGGCCTTTGGGGGACGCGCTGGGCCTTCTGTCCGACCAGGTGTCCTGCTCTGCGCGTGAAGGGGTTAACGTCAGGCCTCGCTCACTTGGAGGGAGCCTGGCTGCGGGTCCATCCAGGCGTCAGGAATGCTGCCTGAAATCCAACCCTCCCTCCGCCTCCCACCCTGCGCGGTGGAAAGTATGCCTGAGCTCACAGCTATGCGGCCTGTGCCCACGTCCCTGCCCTTGGCTTCCAAGCCCAAGGTTAAGGGTGCTGGCCTGAGAGTGAGGTCAGGCACGTATTGTAGACCACGGAGCCACGCATCACACAGACACGGGGATAGCAGCACGTGTGCGTGCGTGTGCAAGCCTGTGTGCGTGCATGTACATGCATGTGTGCGTGTGCGTGCATGCCTGTGTGTGCCTGAGTGTGTGTAGAGGAGGGAGTCCCATCATGAGGAGGCACCCACGTCCCAGGTGCTGATTTCGCTCCAGGAGAGAAGGCGCCTGTCCGGGCGGTGCCCAGGCTCCGGGAACCGGCAGGCCTACGGCTGTCCCTTCCTCCGCGCTAGAGAAAAAGGTCACGGCCGCATTATTGTCCTATTTTTTAAAAGAAAAGCTACATGTAGACTGAGAACTGGCAGCAGACAGATGAGCAGAAGATTCCCTGGTCTCAGTCCTACAAAAACCGTGCCCCTCTCCCGCCCTTCCCAGCAGCGCGTCGCCAGGACCGTTGTCATGTTAAGAACTGAACCGACAGCCCAGACCGCACACTAACTTTCTGTTCTTTAACGGCCACGTGCTTTATAGTCTCAGGCAGAAGGAGGCCTGTACTGTGTGGTCAGGGCATTAGCACGTAGCAGCGTGGGGCTGGGAGAGTCACAGATAAACACAAGGGCGGGGGTGGGGGGGCCGAAAGCACGTCTACAGCTGTTTATATGGAAAATGACACGATAACCAATAAACCATAAGACAGGATCAGGCTCCGTGTTCGGCGGACGCATGACTGGCAGCCTGCGCGGGCCCCTCCCTGTCCGTGCCCAGAGCCGCCGCCTCTGCGACATGAACAGAGGGGTCATCCCTGCGGCGCCCCCCGGCGCCCAACGCTGCAGGCGGCATCGGAACTGTGTGTGTGTCTTCGTGCGTCAGACACGACCGGGGCCCTGTTCTTTCTCACTCCTCTTGGGTGCGCTCGCTCTGTGTTCCTTTGGAAGCTACGGTGGCCCTTGCTCTGAATCCTTCCTTGCCAGTTCCCTTAACATGGAAGGCGCGGAGAGGAGAGGAAATTGAAATGAAGAACAGGACACAGCCCCCGGTTCGGTAAGGACACCAGGTGGATTGGAGCCTAGTTGATGGCAGACCTCTAGACATGAGAATTTAGAGATGGTGCTTTTTTATTCCTTTATAGTGGAGTGATTTCAAAATAGATTTGTACACCTGAAAGCACCAAAAATGTCCGCAGAGGCGAGGATCGATTAACGGACAAGAAGGTGTAACGATATTTGAAGGGAAATTTCTTCCTGTGAAAAAAACAAAATACCCGCTAACTAGCTCTGTATTTTTATTCTGGTGGAAAGAAAACTATGTTGGCCCAGCTGGTGTTGCTCAGTGGTTGGCATCAACCCAGGAACCAAGAGGTCACGGTTTGATTCCCAGTCAGGGCACATGCCCAGGTCTGGGCTCCATCCCCAGTAGAGGGTGTGCAGGATGCATCTATTTTCTCTCATCAATGTTTCTCTCTCTCTCTCCCTCCCTCCCTTCATGCCTCTGTCTCTAAAAATTAATAAAAACATATTTGAAAAAAGCTATGGTGAAGATAAAAGTCTTAAGATTTTAAAAGTTCAGTAAAATAACCACAAATTCAACTCATTTTTTCTACCTCTGCTTTCTCCCTCCCTCACACCTTTCCCATCTCTATTTTTTATCATTTATCCATTTGCTAAACCATCTTCTGTCCATCTACCTACCCAGCTACTTATTTACTGTCTATTTATCTATGTACATAATGACCTACTGTCTATCTGTCTATCAAGCTACCAATCATTTACAGAATCATGAGGCTACTGGGGGTGCAGGGGAGCAGGATGGAGGGAAGGGCAGGAGGGCCTCAGTGATCGACAGCGAGGCACTTCTTAGTAATTTTCCTCCGCAGCTGAGGTCGCACGGAGCCCCGGTGTAAGGGGAATCCTGTGCTGTTTTCCGTTACCGCGAACAGTTCTACGAAGTGCATTTCCTGGCAACGGGAGTCTTTTGTGCCGAGGAGAGGAAGTTGCGGGGATGGACAGCACGTGCACGGGCGCCTTGGGGAAGGGGAGGGTGAGCTCGTCTTCCCGGTGCGCCTACAGGGAGCTCAGGGTCCAGCCTAGAACGGGAGCAGGGCCAGGCTCGGGGAAGGCCTGGGGATGGGGCGGGCGGGGGCGGCGGTGCCGCTGGAATGTTCTCGGTAGCATTCTCTTTGGATCCCGTGGCATCAAGGTTAGACGGAGACGTGAGGAACCGTAAAGGAAACCCACCACAGCCAGCACAACCTGCAGCTCATCGACATGAAACAGGAAAACAGTCAGACGCCAACCGCCCGGGGGGGTGCAGAGGACCAGCCTCCGGGAACACGGGCCGTGCCCTGTGCGGATGGGGCCGCCGCCAGCTGTCGCCTCTGGAACATTCCTCACTCCGAACACCGAGCACCGAGGGTCAATGGAGGGGCCCCCTCTGGGGCTCAAGGCCCATCAGATGCAGGTTGACGGGGCCCCGGGCCCAGGAGAGAAGGGGAGGTGGGAGCCCTCCAGCAGCCTGCAGACATGGGCTTGGAGGAGAAACGCTTGGAACAGCCCCAGATGCCCGGTGCTGGGGCGACGAAGCAGGGAGGTGCGGGGGGAGGGGAGGAGATGCGGGGGGGGGGGGGGGAGGAGAGCAGCAGACGCCACGTGCTTGCTCCCGGCCGGGCGGCCGCACCTCCTAGCTCCCAGGACTAATTTTAGTGGCTGTGAAATACTTGGACGGTGATGCCTTTACAGATCGGCTGCTCGGACGAGTGAAGCAACCGCGGCCTAAAAAAGCGCCCCTTCAGGAGGGGTGCCCCGTGCGCAGACATGGTGTGACCGCCGCGCCTCCCTCAGCCAGGACAACTGCAGGGTGACCCGGTCCAGCCTGCCTCCCGCGTGATGGGCAGGCGGCGGTGGCGTGGGCATCCGAGAGCCACAGGACAGCCGCCTGCGGGCGCTGGGGGCTCCGGAGGCCCTGCTGGGAGAGGGAGGCCCGGAAAAAGGCAGCGGGCATGGAGGGCAGGGAGGGCATGGAGGGCGGGGAGGGCAGGAGAGGGAGAGAGAGGTATGGGAATGGAGGGCATGGAGGGCATGGAGGGGGGATGGGCAGGGGAGGGAGAGAGAGGTATAGGAAACTGAGCCGGGACATCAAAGGTGCAAACAGCCCCTGACGCCATGAGACCGCTCAGCTAAAGGCCCCCGCACCCGGGTCTCTCTTGAGAGTTCCCTTGCGGTTCTCGGGGAAGCCCACCTTTGCAGACACATTTCACATAAAATATGTGGGTCCTCAGAACTGCCTGTCTGAGAGCTCGGGGTCGGGGAGCCCCGGGCAGAACGGGCCCCGTGACCAGGTCCCTCGCCCTGTAAGAGAAGTGGCAGCCATCCCAGGTGAATTACCGTAGAAGTGCTGATGCGACCTTCCCTTCGCTCCTCACACACTGGCTTGAAAAGCTTGAATCAGCCGCGAAAACGAAGCCAACGTAAAACTAAAGACCTTTTCCTCTGGGCGTTTGCCAGGCCGACCACCACTTTCACCCCTTCGGTTTCGGTGAAGCCTCGTGGGCACGGCGAGAGCCACAGACCGTGTTCTGTACCCGGATACTCACACGGAGAGGCGGCGGGCTTGGCGACGCTGGCGGCCACCACCGCCTGAAACGGGGAACGCCTTCCAAGTGCCGGAGGTTACATGCCCACTGGGTTTGAAACGTTCATATTTATTTTGTTCTAAATATTCATTTGAGTTAAAGCCATCAGATGTCCTCTCAGGCAACATGATGTGATCTTTTAAACCAGGAAGGACCAGGAGTTATCGCTGACCAGGCCACAGCAGGAAGGCTCTGCTGTTCCAGGCTTGGGGTCAGGCTGTGGATCACAGGGTGCCAGGCCGTCGGGGGCCCTGAGAGATGGAGATCCCGGGGGTGGAGGCCCGGGTCACCGGGGAACCGGGTGACAGCCACATGCTACAGCAGGGACAGGTGCCTGCCCCGCCCAGCCCGATGCTCCCAGCACACCTGCCTGGGGCCCACAGGCACAGCCACTGCGAGGAAGGGACAGGCTCAGGCTCACGCAAAATTAAATGTTCTCATCGAGTCTAAGCACAGGCCCCACAGCCCGGCATCCAGCTTCATACACGGTGACAAAAATGTGCTTCAAGTGGAATAAACACCTTAATTCATGCTCATCTGGAGACACGCAGACCAAAGTTTAAATGTTTCAAAACGGGGCTGTGAAGACATCTTTTACGGTTGATAACAGATTACGGATTCGTCTCGGGGGAGGGGGGCGGATCGTTGGGTGTTGGACAAAAGCGCTGTGATAAGAGATAAAGAACACAGCGCTCAGTGTCTGAGGCCCCCAGGGGACAGCCCGTGCCGGCCCCACGTCCTCAGCTATGCGCCCCACGACGGGTGACAGACAACGGAGACTGTGTCGGCCGGGGCACACAAACAATAGCTCTTTTTCTGGACGTATCTGTAGGAAGAGCTACAAGCTAGTCAACAGGGGGCCGACATAATCCTCGCATTCTCTGTAAAAATAATACTTCGGGATTCATCCGCGAGCGTCGCACGCCCTGCATTCACGATAGAATTTCCCCCGCACCTGGTTTGGCCAGGGGTCAGCTGGCATCCGTGGGCCCTCCCTGTCCCTCCTCCATCCCCGAGCCTCCGTGGACAGCTGCACGGCTGCGCTTTCTTCGGCGATAAAGGCGAGCCTGTGGCCCCCTTTGCTGGGCCCAGTCACACACGGAATTAATTGAAACCAACTCAACAAGTGCCCCCTCAGTGTGGGCTGCGTGCAAGGCACCGCGGGTTTGGGAGGGAGGAGTGGGACATAGTCTCCAAGGGGCTTGCAGTCTACTTTGGGGGGCGAGACGAGTCTTACCGGGCAGCAAGGGGGAGGATGGGCGGGAGGTCCCTGTAGGAAGGGTGGGACCTTTTTCCTGCCAGGGGCCATGTGAATATTTATCACATCATTCTCAGGACATACCAATGACCCACTTAAAAATGAGCCTGCTCCACCTGGTCGGGCATGTAATGAGCGCACCCTCACGCCCGGGCAGGGCCAGACCAGGTGATGTGTGGCCCCTCTATGGCCCGCGGGCGGGGCGTTCCCACCCCTGGCTTAGAGGGGCGGAGAGGGGAGGCAATGCTGGGTCAGAGATGGGCTCACCTGGGAGCAGCCCTGAGGGTTTCATGGTTGGAGCTGGGGCTGGGGAGCAGGTGAGAGCCAAGCGTGGAGTGTGGCCCACGAGTGGGCCGTGGAGAGGGGAGCCCCGCGCGCTGGTCTCAGTGGAGGACGCAGGGAGGGCGGAATCACAGGGTCTCACGGCCAAGCGCAGACTCAGACCCCAGAGCTGAGGGGAGCCCTCTGAAGGCCCTGAGCGCCTTTGCTCCAGGGAGGGGGTGGCTCAGGCCGGGGAGCCGAGGAGGGGAAGGGGCTGCCCGCCGACGGCCCAGAGCATGGCCACGGCAGAGGGCGGGGCAGAGTGCAGTGGTCATGGTCGGGGGCATGGAGGGTTCGGGGATGGGACAGGAAGGGTGGGGTGGGAGGGACCCCGGGCCGAGGCCCAGGAGGTCAGGGAAAGGGGGAGTCACATGTTGCCCCTGGGGGAGACCAGGTGGGTCTCTAACAGGGATTTGCTTCGGAGGAAGAGGGAGTTTGGTTGGGAGGTCGAAGGGCTGAGGGTGACTGTAGTGGGGTTGGTACTGCACTTGGGGTGAGTGTCCATCGGGACGGATGGATTTAGAAAGGTCCTCATGTGTTACGCTGTTTTCCTGGACTAAGGGGTTCACAAATGACCCCTCTGAAATGAGAATTTGGGCAACATTTTCTTCAAGCCACTGAAACAATACTATGAAAATAATATTTTAAATTAAATATTCGAGTAAGTGCCAAAGAAGGAAATCTCGGCTCTGGGTTATTTCAGAAGCACAAAGGAATCGCCCCCAGACTGTGGGGCGGTAAGTGGCCCGTGTGAGAAGGTGGCCCAGACCCAGGGGCCGTGCGCCCCTGCCCGGCCGGCGTGGGCATCCCCAGCAAAGGCCAGGCGGGGTGGAAGCCGCCCAGGGAAGAAGGTGAACTTGGCGGTGGCCTTGTCTGGGCTGCAGGGATGGGCGAGAGGTCTTAGCAGAGAGGACCCTGCGCTCTGTCCCAGCCCGGCCGCTCCGACTCACGTTCTGCGGGCGGAGGCCCCGAAACGCAGGCTTAGTTTGTTCTCATCAGCTTTGTTCCTCCTGGCGGCGTAACCTCTGAGTAGAAGGTAGACCGCCTCCGCCTTCTCTCCGGGCAGAAGCTCGGGTTCCATAGGGAAGCCCTGCTCTCAGAGCCCGTGCGCTTCTCCAGGGCCGCCAGCCATCAGGCGTGAACCTGCGGAACTACGTCCGTGCTCGGGGCTCCCTACCGAGACCCCCGGTCCTTCCCCGGCCCCTGAGGCCGAGGCGACCCCGCATCCCCAGGTCTTTCCTAAGCCAACCGCGCAGCCACACGTCTGCCGCGAGGCCGACCTCGCCGACTGGCTCCGTCTCCCGGACTCAGCTGGTGAAGGACACACGGACACGCCCAGGTTCGGGGACTTCGTTAGGAATCCTGTTGGTTTTCTATCTGGGCGTGTGTCCTGGCTCCTACCGGGCTGCTACTGAGTCCGTGCTGGAACGGTTTACAGGTGAGAAACTTCCTGTGGGATGTCCAGGGGCGTTTTTCCTCGTTTTCCAGTTACCGAGAAGGGAGGACCCTGCGAGGCCATCGCAGGGGCCTCACTAAGACCCGCGGTGGAAACCGGCTTCTTCTGTCGCCCACGGACCTGTGTGCGTGCAGCAAGCGCTCTTGTGCGGGGACCTGTTTGTGGAGGGTCGGTGGGCGAATTACAGGGCTTTCGCTGTGCCGCCAGGTCCACGTTATAACAGAGCACCAGGCCACCTGGGAGTGGGGTGGGCGGGCATTGATGGACAGAGTGTGGGTGCCCGGTGCCTGAGCATTTACATAAACCAGGTCGTGAATGCCAGGCCGCGTCAGCCACGCACTGGGCTCACGCCACCGGGAGCCCTGTCTTTCGATGGAGGCTGACGGCTTCACGGCTGCATTTGCAAACACGTTCACAGAAATCGTTCGTACCTTTTCCCAAAGAAACCGAATCAGAGCGAGCTTGTTGGGGGCCAGGATGTGCATCCTTCTAACAGAAAACGAAACGCAAGGCGCCAAGGCTTTGAGTAAAAGGGGACACAGGAGACGAGCAGCCTGTGAACTAAACGTGTTGACCGTGACGAAGAGCAAGCACCCACAGCAGGGATCACTCGACCCAGCAAAGCTGTCATTTAGAATTAAAGGTCAGATAAAGAGCTTCCCAGACAAGAAAAAGCTAGGGGAGTTCATCACCACCAAACCAGTATTACATGAAACGCTGGAGGGTATTCTTTAAGGAGAGGAAGAAGGAGAAGAAGGAGAAGATGATGAAGAAGAAAAAGATAAAAATATGAACAATAAAATGGCAATAAATGCATATCTGTCAACAATTAAATCTGACTATGAAAATAAACGAACAAGGAATCTAAAGAACAAATAACTGACGCATGAAATAGAACCAGAGGCCTGGACACAGGGGACAGACTGGTGAACCTCGGAGGGAATCGAGGTGGCGGGGGGGGAGGGCGGGAAGAGATTAACCAAAGATCTTATACATATATGAATATATTACATATATACATATATACATATATATATTACCCGCGGACACAGATCATAAGGGTGAGGGCCTGGGGCGGGCGGGAACCGTGTGGAAGGGCCAATGGGAGGGGCGAGCGGGGGAAGGAGGACATCTGTAATAAATTGGGGACATCTCAATAATGAAGATTTTTTGAAAGTGTTGATGGAGGCCCCGGCTACACTGAGCCACTGTCAGGGGCCTGCTGCCTTGCAAGGTACCAGGTGGTGGACGTGGGGGCAGGAAAACTCCAGCGCTTCTCTGACTCTCCCTCCTATTGTGCAATCGCCGCCCGGTCAGCGCCGACCACCTCTCCTCCCCAGGATCCACAGGGTCCCTGCAATCGCCACAGTCACCGCCCAGTCAGCGCCGGCCTCCTCTCCTCCCAGGATCCACAAGGTCCCTGCAATCGCCACAGTCACCGCCCAGTCAGCGCCGGCCTCCTCTCCTCCCCAGGATCCACAGGGTCCCTGCAATCGCCACAGTCACCGCCCAGTCAGCGCCGGCCTCCTCTCCTCCCAGGATCCACAAGGACCTTCCAATCGCCTGCACACACGCGGGCTGCGTCCTCACTGGGGACTGCGCTGCCTGAGACCAGGGTCGCTGCGGCCGCTACGAGGCCTATGAGAGCGAGCCTCCATCGGCCCATCTCACGCCGGCCCCTCGTTCAGAGAACCGCTGGGCGTGGAGCTCATGGCTCGGACGATGCTCGCTGTGACCGTGCACAGGGGCTTTGCCGAGAAATCGTGCCTCTCCACGCGGATTCTGTTCTGGAAAAGTGTTTTCTGCAGCGCCATCCGTCCCCAGCGCTGGCGTTTCTCACAGTCCCCCTCTCACGGCCTGTTGGGCAGGGAGAGCCCGGCCGCCACTGCTCCCCTCCCGAGGTGGTGAGACGGAGGGGGTGTCCCTCGCGTCCCGGCCACGCCCTCACCTGCCCCGTGAGTGTCCCCGTCCCCGTCCCCGTGCGGACAGCGCTTAGCGAGACCCCCGGCTTCACGCTGCTCGTGTGGGGGGCCCTGCCCCCGACACCGTCTCTTCCTAGAAGGGTCAGCCTTCTCCCTCTCCTGCCCCTCTAAGCGCTCACATAGGTCTCTTCACACGAGCCATGCTATGTCCTTCGCTGGCCGACCTCTCTGGTCCGGGGCTGGACGGCAGCAAGATGGGGGGACTCCGCCTTCCCTGGCCTCGGTCCCAGGGGGCTGTAGGGAATTCATAATCACCTTTTCCTAAGCCTCGTCTAGGAGCTCACAGCAGCTGCACCGCGAGAGCCATCGGAGGCATTCAACCTGTGCGACCCATGGGATAACACCTTCGTGCGTGTATACATGTGTGTATGTATATGCATGTGTGATTGTATGCACGTGTGTGCACGCCCATACACGGACTTCTATATTCTGCTAAGGTGTTCAGGCTCTTTGCGATTATCCCTGAAACCTAGGTAACGGCGCAGCATTATTTAGCCACCGCTCTTTCCCACAGTTTTCGTTATAGTTCGATGCTGGAGATGTCGCCATAAGCTGTCACGGGCACGGAGAGCTGGGGACGGTCTTACTGAGCAGCACGGAAGCACGTGTAGAGAAACCTGTGGCGTTAAAGAGACAATTTACATGCGGGACTCGCAGACACTATTTAAACAGACCCAAATGGGGTAGGAAATGCCACTTCAAAATTTCCAGCGCTCCATGTCCTATTACCCAGGAGGCCTGCATGCTAGCGCCAGAGTACGTTTCTTAAGAAATTGAGCACAAGGAGCTAAATTTGCCCATTGATTTTTTGTCTTTTGTCTGCAGTTTCAGGCTAATTTAAAAGGATGGCGAGGAGGCCCTATCTGCCACTGGCTGGAGTTCAGTAAGAACATAATAAGACACTGTTGCAGCGCAGCCTTTCACAGGCGGCGCTGGCCAAGCCACGGCCCCTTCCTGTCAGCGCGGCCAGGCAGCCGCAGCCGAGCCGGACGGGAGGCGCCCTGAGCGACAGGCTGCCCGCGGCCCCAGGGCCTGGCCGTATTTTATTTTAAACCAACTCAGGATTTCGCTGCTTTGACTTAGGAAGGAAAGAAGGAAATGTTTTATAAAATCCACACAGCGATGTTTCCGTCACCAGCCCGCGCCTCTGTTTCAGAAGCACACGGGCTGTTGCAGGCCCAGGGCACGGCGCCCTTTGACGCCGCTCGCGGGGAAGCTCTGTGCCCCCGCAGTCAGGCCTCGGGTTACATCCCCGAGGGGAAGAGGGGCGGTGGAACAGGTCTCCACGTCCGGATCGATAGCCCAGAGAACAACGTTAAGGAACATGCAAAACAGAGGCAGGCCACGGCCACAGAGAGCGGCCGGCGGCCGAGGAGGGCTGGTGGGATTATGAGCTGAAGCCAAGGCCACAGGGCTGAGGTCTCCTCCATCGCTTCCCTCTGCCCGCTGGTGCATGGCCCTGCATGGAGGGCGCTGCAGGGGCGGGGGGGCAGGCAGCGGGGGGCCCTCTTACAGGGGGGGAAGGGGCGGCTGTCCCTCCCCAGGCAGTGGACACGAAGGGCCGTGGACACCACAGGAGGACTGAAGGCGGCCAAGCCCAAGGCTGTTCCTAGGTAACCTGTTCGAACTTGACCAAGAGCCGCTCACCCTCCCAGGGGCAGGCAGCTGCAAGGACTGCGCGAGGGGCTCTGTCCTGAATCCCACGCAAAAGGAGGTGCTGGGGGGGCTGGGCCCCGGTCCTGTGCTCTCTCCCCATCAGCCGCACCAGGCTCCCCGGCAGCGCGGGCAGGCGGAGCTCAGGTGAGGATGGCGCGCCTGGCACTCCCCTCAGTGGGTTAAGACGCATTCCCCGTGACCGGGTGGTTGAGGGCGGGAAAGAGGCCCACAAGGCAGGTCACTGACGGAGGACGAGAAGCTCGCTGCCGTCCAGGGTGTGAAACAAACAGAAATGCGGCTACAACCAGGGCTGCAGGGGCGTGCATGTCTTATGTTTGTCACCTCAAGCACGTGCGCTGCAATTCTCTCCCCCCCACAGGGGACATGCCCAGGGACACGTCCTTGGGTGGTGGCTGAGGAGGGGGCGGGGCGGGAGGGACAGCTGGCAGGGGACGCAGCGGCTGGGACTGGTTCCCAGGGCTCGGCTGCAGGGGCCAGGGAGCTGAGAGCTGGCTCTGTCCTCTCCATCCTCCGCCCGGCGCGCCGCCGCCCCTGAGCCTCTGCTGGCCCCCAGCGGCCGCCGGGTCACTTGGGCGACAAGGAGAGCTTCGTGTGCAAAGCCGCCATGGTGTGGGCGCCAAGGGGCCCGTGTGCCCCCCCAGCTGCCTTTGGGGATATTGGTTTTCAGCTGGTTATTAAGAAACAAGACTCAGAAAGAGCCTTTGTCCAAACTGTCACTTACACCCAATGTTGCTTCGCCGTCTTTGGGATTTGCATGCGTGTGTGAACTCCCCATGCACATGGGTTAAAGTGTGATTTTCTTCTGTTAATCTGTCTTTGTTAATTTGGTAGTTAGTGCAGCTACATGGCCTGAGGCGGGGGAGGAAAAGGAAGATTGTTTCAGCCCCCACAGCAGTGACGTGGGGAGATGCCCAGGAATCAGAGTCAGTTCGATCTGGTTTGAAATCTCGGTGCTGGCATCTACTTCTAATGTGGCAGCAGCACCCCTGAGCCGTTCACCCCCGAGCCGTTCACCCCCGAGCCCTTCACCCCTGAGCCCTTCACCCCTGAGCCGTTCACCCCTGAGCCCTTCACCCCTCAGCCCTTCACCCCTCAGCCCTTCACCCCTCAGCCCTTCACCCCTGAGCCCCGCCTCACTCAGCCCAGCGTCCCTGAGCCCCGCCTGAGCCACAGGTGCCCCCCCCCCCTCGGTGACTAAATGACGTAGAGCTGCTTGTCTTTGGAGGAAAGCTGCAAAGCGAGGAGTGAGAGGCAGACTGGAGACACAGATCCGGACCACACCGCGGCTCTGTTACAATCTGAGCCCCCGATAAATGTAACTGTCGGAGGCCCACCTTCCCGGGATATCAGCCCGGGCCTGGCAGCTCAGTTGGTTGGAGCATCCTCCTCATATGCCAAGGGTGTGGGTTTGATCCCCGGTCAGGGCACATACAATTAAAATACCAATTAAATGCAAATGAAATAGCAATTAAAATACCAACTCAGCAAAACACATGCAGCATTCGGCACGGGACCACAGAGCGGAGAGGCAGCGATGGTTAATTTGTGAATAATCTTTGAGGAACGGAAAGTAAGGGCTGAGTTCCTGCTGTTTCGATCCCTGAAACTGTGTCCTGACTGCGCATCCTTCATGGGCCGATGGGTCTCCCGGTGCACGGGTCCATGCTCAGCCACTGAGCCACGCGGCCGGGCTTTCTCTTTCTTTCTTTTCTTTTTCTTTCTTTTTGTTTTTTTTAAGAGAACATTGAGTGGGGGATGACCCCGGTGCTGAGGACGCATGCCTGTTTCCTGGGGAGGGGCTCCGCAAGGAAGGGGCACGGGGTGCAGGGGGCCCAGGCAGACCGTCACCGTCCCCCCTTCTTCCCTCCCTTCCAGGCCCGGGCAGGGGGCCTGCGGGGCCTCCAGCCTCCGAGAGGAGGCGCGGAAGCAGAGAGTCCAGGACATCGCCACCACCAGGCCAGAGCTCTGCCCTGGAAACAGCGCCCGTCTCTAAGGAAGCGTCCACCGTTTACAGCTGAGGCCAGTCATGTCCCGAGTGGGAAGTATCCGTGACTTATTCTATCAGCTCGGAAACCCAACACATAACACACGCAAAGCAACAGCCTTAATTCTACAGGAACAGAAGGAATCCGCCTTTTAGAAGAAAGAGCCCTACCAACCCAAATCGGAACGGTCACATGTGATTTCTTCAGATTCTGCTTGTATTACACGAGTGCTTTACCTCTGAATGTAATTTGAAATACATGAGAGGCTCTGCGTTCCACAAAACTCTCAGGGGCAGCGATGGAGAAGCCGTGGGCACTCTCCTGTTCTCTGTGTGGCTGTGGGGGGCTGTGGGGAGCTATGGGGGGCTGTGGGGGGCTGTGGGGAGCTGTGGAGGGCTGTGGGGGCTGTGGGGAGTTGTGGGGAGCTGTGGGGAGCTGTGGGGGTCTGTGGGGGGCTGTGGGGAGCTGTGGGGGTCTGTGAGGAGTTGTGGGGGTCTGTGGGGAGTTGTGGGGGTCTGTGGGGAGATGTGGGGGTCTGTGGGGAGTTGTAGGGGGCTGTGGGGGGCTATGGGAGGGCCTGAAGCGGGGCCTTCGGTCTTTAGGTACCTGCCCCAGGTGCCTGCAGGCGCAGCCCCTCCTACCAGCACACACACTGCCATCCATGTGCCTGGCAGGCCAGACCAGGGTGCCCGCACACGGCAGGAAGCCCTCGGAGACCAGCACACACAGGACGCTACCTTGGTGCAGGTCGTTCACTTGGTGGCTGAGTCCGCAGCCTCCCGGGTTTGGTATAAAACTAAATCCGTGGCAGAGTCTGGGGTGGGCCGTGGCCCCCTGCGCCCACCTCCCACAGGGGGGACCTGGCTCTCCCTCCTCAGGACGGGTGTCCTCAGGGCGGTGCTACTGGTCGGAGCCCACCCACAGGCCGGAGGGTCACCCAGACCAGCTCCTCTCCCATCGGCCCTCTGCATCCTGCCGCTCCCTCATCGCTGCCCAGCCAGCCACGGCCGCCCAGCGCGGACGTAGAAACTGGGAAATGGTGGGGCAAGCGATCGCTAGGTTACTCTTGAACCCCTTGGGCCCGAGCAGAGCGATGATGGTGGCACTGTCAGTGATGTCGCTGGCAGTAGACAAGCTCCCCTGCTTCAGAGCAGACCAGCCGAGGGTGGAGCCCCGTTGCCAGCCTCTATGACCTTGGGCAAATTGCTGAACCCCTCTGAGCCTCGGTTTCCTCCTCTGTCGGCAATCACGCCTACCCCATTGGGCGGCGCAGATAAATGGAGAGACAGCAGGTGCATTGCCGGGTGCACAGCCTGGCACTCCGTAAGCACCCGTCGATGTCAGTGCTGCCATCAGCTACTGGCACTGAGTCCCTCCCTTTGATCTGCGTTTCCTCTCATCCTGAGGACTACAGCGTGGGAAGCGGCTTCTATTTCTTCTCAATTCGTCCAGTGATATTACGTGAGCAGGGCCATTTCCTCATCCTACCACTTTTCAGCGAATGGATTCTTTAGGCAGCCACCAACACATCCTGTTTTGCTTTTCAAATTATGGTTGGTCTTCCGTTTTGAACTTTCGACGTGCACAAACCAAGTTAAATGCGCTACTTTATGCTTCGTTGACAGGAAAGCGAGCCTCATGGTTCCTGAGGGCCTTGTTGTGACCTGCACCAGGCGGCCTCTCCCACTCACCGTCATCGATGAGGTGGCCCTTAGGAGCTCACCCACCAAGGTGGGGTTTCCACGTCAGGAGAGGCTATGATGGAAAGGAGGGGGGAACGAGGGAGGAAAGAAAAGACAGGGCTGAGCGGTAGAAGAAGGGCGACCTGGGCACCGCCCCGGAGATGAGGGGCACGGCGGAGAGCTGCTCTGGGAGGAGAAGTCCACGCCGCTGTGCGAGGTGTTTGGGACAGACAGGGGCGTGTGGGGACCACTCAGCGAGAGGTGGGAAACGAAGGCACAACGTGGAGGCGTTTGTGTCTGCTGCAAGGCTCCTTTCCGAGCTCATGAGGCATGGTCAGAATAAACAAATGCGTTCACACGATGGCAGTGGATTGCATAGCACAAGGGTGAGGTTTCTCCTGGGGTGATGTGAAAGGTGGGTCCGGATACCAACCGGAGAGGATTCTGGGTGTCACCAAAAATGTAAGATCTCCCTCTCGTGGCGCTTTGAGAAAACTGCAGGCACATGACCCTTAGGGTAAAGACATTTGCTAGGGACTTGGTGGCGAATGCAGCCATCGGCACGCACACACCATTACCTCCTGCTTTCTCCAGGCTGAGGAGGGGCTTCCTCCCCTTCTCTAGGTCAGAGTCCAGAACGCCCCGCGGAACCTACGCGCTGTGGTTAATTTTACGATAGTATTGACTAGAACGGAACGTATCTTGCTCCTCACCATTTTAAAAATGTGCAACTACGGCGGACTTTTCATTGAAGTCACTCCTGCTTCACATTTTTGGGGATTTCGTGGTATTTTGTCCAAAGAAAGTTTAGCAGAGCGACTAGAGAAAAATTAATACCTGGTCACATCACGAAGACTACGTAGACCCCATCACCCTCTGGGTGTGAAATAAAGAGGGAACAGCCGCGTGTGCCACCGAGTCGTCTTGGCTTTATGTCTGGCAGCTCTTTTTCAAACACTGACATCCTTTGCAGCTGGGAGAACCCGTATGTTAACTTTTAAGCTGAAAGTCGATCCAATTTAGTGCTGTGAACATTGTGGGCAGCACCCCAGTCCTCCCCTAAAGTTAGGAAGGGAAAACATAGCGGTAAACATGTCACACTTCAGAAACCCTCATTTACAAGTCGTCAGCGCAGGGGACCGGAGCCCGGGCTCGCAGGAATAAACACGGACCTTTGGACGGTTTCCTTGGCTCTCCTGCTAAAGGCGGTCTCTCCGTTCAGTGTGCGTCCAGCTCAGTCTCACGGGTAAATACGATGAGGAACTGGCGCTGGGCCAAAGGAAGTAACATTTTCGGTGACCTGTCGTGCTAGTCTCTCAGGTTGGTTTTCGTTTGTTTGTTTCCGTGGGAAGAAGGGTGAAAGCAGGATTCATTCGACGCTTGGGCGGATGTTAGTGGAACGTCCAGTCCATCTTATTTCCCGCAGGCCACTCCGACATCGCCCACTTGGACCTCACCCAGAAGTTACATGAGGGCTAAGCCGTAGACAACACATTCAAGGTCAGGGTCAAAGGTAGGTGGTCTGAGATAATGCTCAAATAATCACAGATACATTGAAAGCCACAGAAAGAGACCCTGAAGAGCCGTGTCGGAAAGGGTCACGGCCACAGTTTTACTGACAACCCGTGCTTGGCGATGGTGACTGAGCGTGGTGTCTTATTGGATAGTTTACACATCACGCTCACTCACGTCACCACTGTCCAAAGTGCTCCAGGGAGCGGGCGGGTTGGCTTTAAACAAAGTGGGACTTTCAAACTAGGAGAGTTCAGATCTCGTCAGAGTTTTGACTAGAATCAAGGTAAGTAAATCCTAGCCCCTGATTTAATGACAAACTGTGTCATGTATAAATTTAGGAAAATCGTAGCTTTTCTGTCTGGGCATGATCAAAATGGTATAACTTTAGGTTAAGTTGTTTTACAGTACCTCCTATCTTCTCAATTTAGTGGGTTTTGGGAGTTTAAACACGGGTATTATTGACTCGGAAAGTTTTATAACTAGAAAGAGCTCAACACGCGATAAAGTCCTTTGCCAGGAGCATTACGTTTCTTCATTCACACGTGTCTCCGAACGCGGCCGTGAAGCCCGGAGGGGTGACCTCAGCCCGGCGAGGCGCCCGGGTCCGGCCAGAGCCCGTGTCACTCAGGCAGCCCCCGACAGAGGGACAGGACTTGCACCTCACAACCAACCCGTGCAAAGGCCTCCGTAACACAGGACACGCAGTTCTCTCTCGGGACACAGGAAACCTCGTCAGAACCAGGGCAACGAGTGCGCCGGAGGGTTTCTCTGGGGGAAAGGTAGGCGCTGCACGGGCGTCGCTCTGGGCCCCACGAGCTCCCCGGAACCACAGCTCTCCTCCTTGCAGACCCGCCAGCCCTCCTGCAAGAGGCCCAGCAGCCCTAGCAGCCCCGCATCCCTGCGGCCAGCTGCCCTGCCCTCTGCGCAGGAGATGCCCAGCTGCCCGCCGGGCGCACGCTCAGAACTGTGCGTGGAGGGAGGAGGCGGGGGTGTAACAAGACGGTGGCCTCTGGGTGCCTCCATTCTTGGATCCCCTGAGATCCAGCAGAAGCCCGATGGCGGGCACACGAGCGAAGAAGCCACTGCGTGTCAGAGGCGGTAACAGCGATGAGCAGGCCGCGCGCCGTCCAGGATGGAATATTTCACGGGGACGGGCGCAGGGAGCGTGTCCCCTACCGGCACAGATGGCGCGCAGAGGCTGAGTGATTCTTTTTCCAGACTTCGTGTCGTGCCGTGGGAAGATATGGCGGAAATAAATACATTTTATTTTGCTGGGTGACATTTTTCCATATGATTTAATTATAGAGAGAGGGCACGCGGAGAGCGTCACTATTAAGTGGGGCCCATTATGCGCTCGAGAGCAGATTCAGAGCTTTTGCTGAACACATTTTTGCAAAATAAATTGCGCACGCCACGTAAATAATATGACATTTGGTTGCAGTCAATTTGGTTTATGCATTTTGCCCAAAGGAACAGGTGATGCAAAGTTTAATTTGGCCCTCGTCCCCTTACTCCTAATAACTTGGCACAGTAAGCAGTTCGTGGGATATCAATACGCCAATTAACAAAATAATCTTTTCACGGCTGCGGCAATAAAGAGTTGATTCTCATCGGCATGTTTTGTGGTGCCGGTGCGGGCGAATGCAGCAGATAAAACAGAGGGGGGAGCAGGGGAGGGGGAGCGGGGGAGGCGGTCGGCGGTGCTGGAGCAGATGCGAGGAAATGCATGCAAACCGCGCATGGGGGGTGAGGACCCGCGCTGCCCCACCCCCTCTCCAGCCACTGCGGCCACGGGGCCAGGGCCTCCGGCTCGCCTGACACCACGCAGCGGCCGCATGTGAGCTCTGTATTTGGATGGAGCTAGGGGAGCTCATTGGCAATAACCAGTGCAAACTCCAAGTCGGGAAAGCTGTCTTACAGTTGAATGTGAAGTTTTTCGATACATCCTGCAGGTGACACAGTGGGTGGCAAACGGCTAATGGGCTGCGCGTGCAATGATGCCTTCCTTCACCCGTTCCCCCATCCCCCCCTCCACGCCCCAGGGAGCTCCCCTGGCCTCTGCCTGGACCACCACCCTGGCTCGGATGCCCTTTCTCTTCCCATTCCTGCCGCCCTCCCTCCTCCAGCCACAGGGGCTGCTCTCCTGTTGGCCGCAGCAGGAGAGGAGAGGACAGGGTGGGGGGAAATCCAGTGGGAGCTCAGAAGTCAGGTCATGAGCACCTGTGACTCCGCTGTTGGGAGGGATTTAGGGAGGGTTGGCGTCACTGAGGGACCAACGGGAAAAGAAACACACAAATGCGGCTTTGTTTCTGATTTGACCCAGTTTTTACTTCTCAATGACTCTCCCTCAGTACGGCCTTCAGGTTTAAAAATGACGATTTTAGGTCTTTTTTGGTCAGACTTTTTTTTTTTTTTTTTTTTAAGTAGAACTTTGTAGAATTTCACAATGATGTATGGAAACAAAAACTAAGAAATTAAATCTGAAATAATATATATTTAAGCAACATTTGCTACCTGAGATTGCTCTTTAATGCATGACAACTTAAAAAGTAAATCCCAATATCTATTTACCTCTAAAATATAGTCCCTCACAGATTTAAAACAACAACCCAGACCCATAAATCCCATTTCCCTTTGAAAATTCACCTTTGCAATTATTTGTTTAGCTTGTAGTGCACGATAAAAATTACCACTCACATCACGAGAAATGCAGGCTGAAGGCCTCAATCTGTTTTGCTACAAACTTCCTTGTAGATTTCAATAGTTAGTAAGCTACTGAGAACTTCTTTAAATCTCATAGACGATTTCTACATTTATAAAATACGATGACAAAGTTAGAGACAAGAGCTAAATCATATAACAATGTGGACAATAATGTTTTGATCCTATTAAAATGGTCAGCATTTGAATCTGGCCTAGAAATGGAGTGGACGAGAAGTGGTTCATTGGCAAGTAGGTGTGAGAGGGTTAAAGGCCCCCAGGGGGTGCTGCTGGCCGGTATAGAACTGTGTGCACGGGAGTGCCCAGTTATTTCTGGAGAAGGAGGTCAGGCCCTGCTTTCCTCTGACCGCCCCCCGCAGCTCCATGCCCTCTCCCTGCAGCTCATGCCCTCCCCCCGCAGCTCCACGCCCTCCCCCTGCAGGCACCGGTCTCCTAGGGAAACTTGGTGGCATCAGAATGACATTAGCCCCCTGATGAGATCCAAGTTAGCCTTGCTGCGTGGTCTCCACCGAGTCCGAAGGCCCCAATTCCCCCCGCACGTCCTGGTCCTGCTGTGCTGACCGAGTCCGAGATCGGGCCTCTGCTTCCATCAATCGCTGTGGCTCCGCTTTCACTGTTGGGACAGGAAGGAGCGTGCTGCGCCTCGCTTTGCTGGGCCTGGAGCCTTGACTGGCTCCCGCCGGCTCCGGGGGCTGCGGTCCTACTGTGGGTGCTCTTGGCTGCATGTCGCTAGCACCTGGGAGGCTCAGAAACGTGCCCGCGCCCAGGCTGCGCCCAGGCCTGAGGGCTGCGGGACCGGACCTCGGGGAAAGTGGCACGGCCAGTTCAGAGGGCGCTCTCTTGTCGCGTCGGAAAGACAAGGAAAGAAACTTGAGGAAACTAAGGGAGCTGGAGACTGCGCCATGGACCCCGTGACTCAGCTCATGCTGGGCGCTGAGGGGGCCGGGTGACTGCAGAACAGGTGGGAGTGCCAGTCAGCACCAGGGCTTTTAAAGCTTCCCTTGGCCCCGGCCGGCAGGGCTCAGTAGTTGAGTGTCGACCTATGAACCCGGAGGTCACGGTTCGATTCCCGGGTTGTGGGCTCGATCCCCTGTGGGGGGCGTGCAGGAGGCAGCCGATCGAGGATTCTCTCTGGTCATTGATGTTTCTCTCTCCCTCTGCCTCCCTCTCTGAAGTCAGTAACAATGTGTTAAAAACAACAAACTTCCCATGGGATTTCGATGCCCAGCCAGGCCTGGGGACGGTCCTCCGGGCTTGACTATGATGCCTGGTTTCCAAGGTCAGCTGCTGCTTCTCCCGGCTGCGCCCCACTTAGCAGAATGGACCTCGTGGTAGATCCCCACCTATTCTGACCTCGCTGTCCTGGCCCCTCCGCTGGGACGAGCCCCGGCAGCTCGAGGGTGACCGCAGCCCTTCCTTGTGGCGGGGTCCCTGCCTCCCGGCCTCCAGCGGGCCCAGGCCCCACGCTGCCCGCGAGCACCCGCTGCAGACGAGGTCAGCATCCCTCCTCGTCGGCCATGGGGGGGCCCCCCGGGCATCATGCTCTTGGAAGGTCTACCTCTGGTCTGTTCCACCCGAAAGATGGGGACTTAATAAAATGCCATGGGAATCCCTTTGGAAAGATAAAGCCACTGTAATCGATGCCTGCAATTCTGTTCCCTTTCTCACCCTTCAACACGCTGCCCCTGCGTGTCGAGAGGCCCCCGCAGCTCAGTCCTCGCCTTAGGGGGCTGTGCAGTCCACGCTGCTAGTCCAGGAGCCTCAGGGCAGACTCCCGCCCAGCCTGGCGTTAGAGGGCGCCCAGGGCAGGATTCCAAGGGAAGAAGGTTTGACTCTTGGACTCCCGGGGGGCGGGAGGGACGGTCCATAGCTGTTAAAATGAAACATGTGCGTCCTACTCTTTTTTTTTTTTAATATGGAACGCTTCACGGACTTGCGTGTCAGCCTTGCGCAGGGGCCATGCCAATCTTCTCTGTATCGTTCCAATCTTAGTGTGTGCGCTGCTGAAGCGAGCACATGTGCGTCCTGTTCTTACTACTAAGAGTGTATTTTTCAGATGTTTCCACGCAAATGCACAAAAGATATGCACCCTCACAAAATACAAGTCCTGATATTGTTCTTCATGGCGAGATGCTCAACGTTACCTCCACGTCCACCCGAAAGGAGGTGGTGTGCACGGGTGGAGAGCCACGCGCAGGAGCCCACGCTGCCTTTGAGTGTGCGAGTCGATCTAAGTGTCCTGGCGTGGAATGCTCTCCAAGGCACTGCGTTAAGTGGGGTAAAGGAAAACCAAAATAAGGAACGCAAGAGACAGCACCCCGCGTCCTTGTGAAAACCAACGCTCTCAGCAAGGCTCCTCTCAGGAAGACGGCTGTGGGCACCCCTTGGGGAACGTCAAGATCCGCCTCACGGAGGAAGACTCAGGCACAAGGGTATTGGCAGGGTAGAGTCGGTCAGGCAGGATCCAAATTCTGGAGGCACTTCAACTCCAGGCTGTGAGCTTGAACAAGACAGAAAAGACAGCAGGGGCCAGGCGTCCTGGTGTTGGAGACCTGGAGGGGCAGGCTGGAGGGGGGCCTTCCCGGAGACGAGAATCCTGGGCCTGCCCCTCCCCGTTGAGCCCGGGCAGGTCAGATATCGGGGCTGGAGCCGCGTCATCTCGACAGAGGATGCTGAGGCGTAAAGACAACCCAGCAGAATCCCCAGGATGCAGCCTGCTGAGCACGATGGCTGCGGAGGGAAGGAGTAGGGATGTCCTGGGAATTCCTCCAAGAGGAGAGGGCTTTGTTCCCTGGAGCACGTGGAGGGGAAATTGAGCTGAGCACTTATCTCCTTCCCAGCAAGTTTCAAGTTCAGTAACTCTGAATTGGGGCTGGGAGACTGGAAGGAAAATTGAGTTGTGGGGGCAAAATAATAACGGCTTGACTTAATTACAAAAACGCCTCGCTGCCCTGTCGTGAGGTCAACACTACGCCCGCTGCAATTCGGGCTCTTGTAAAGGGGCTATTTTGTTAAAACTCAGGACAAAAGCCGTGCCATTTATGAACGCATCCGCATATTTTAGTGAGTGCAATGGATCAGAAGGGAAAAAGTAATTATTCACCAACAGGCCGGCCCTCCATTATCTCGGTCTTGGTGACGGTGAGGCTCCGCATGGGAAGCAATACGCATATATTCGAGTTAACTCTGTGGGAAATTGAATGTCCTGGACATTAAACACACTTGAAAAGACACCTTGAGGTGCAGAGAGGACGCTGAGTCAGGAGCAGCAGAGCTCTGCCTGGTGACAGCTTTGAGGTGGGTGGATTTTTGCTTTTTATGGACACACCTTCACTGTCGTTTCCTGGTTATTAAAGTGGCTGGAGAATCCTTATTATGTTTCCTGGTACACTAACTCTGTCGAAATTAAGAAATCTCATCAGACTAGAGTGTCCACAAAACACAGCGATGACAATGAATCACGCCTTGGGCTTGATGGAGGACAGATAACAGAGTAATTTCTTTGGTCTGTGCCTCATACCTAATCATGGCTCTCAGACATGGAGCACTGCTAATCTATGTATATATAAAAGCCTAAGCAACTGTTACTACCAGTCGACCAAACAACTGGTCGACTGGTTGCTATGCCATGCACTGACCACCAGGGGGAAGACACTCATCATAGGAGCTGATCCCTGGTGGTCAGTATGCTCCCACAGCCAACCTCCCACGGTCCCTCCCTGCAGCCAGCAGGCCCTGATCAGGACTGGGCAAGAGGGCCCTAATCAGCCCCGATTGCCAGCCAGGCCGAGGAACCCCACCCATGCATGAATTTGTGCACCGGGCCTCCAGTTGAAATATAATCTAAGGAAGCATGGCCATGGTTAGGCCACGCCCAACAGGAGAGAGTGGGCCTCTAGGAAGAGGGCGGCAGGGAGAGCGCAGGGCTGGGGGCGGGGGTAGTGGGTCTTTGGGGAAGACGGTGGAGGAAGTGAGGGGCATGGGCCCCCACAGCCAGAGGGGAAGTGGCTAAGAGCATCCTGAAGACTCTGGGATTGTGGGCTCTGGAATTCCATGAATGAGAAAGTCATTTGTCAGAGGAGTTCTGTAGCAAACTATTGCCGCAGTGGCCAGCAAGAGTGTTCAACACTCTTATGTTGCAGAAGAAGAATCTAGAAAATCTAATAATTGGATCAAGGTTACGCATGGCCTTGTACGAGTCCATGAGAGAATATATGAAAGAACTCAGCAGAAGGCCTGCGAGAGTAAACGCTTCCTAAGCAGCTGAGGAAGAAAGTACGAACCCGGGGGCGATGATCCAAGACGAAAAGCCAAAACTTGGGGCTCGGTCCAGTGCTCTTTCCACCGGACGCCCAGCTCTGGGCTGTTTTCTTCTGTTTACATATTGTGTGAACGCAATTCTAATGAGAGTAGGATAACCTTTCCTTTACGGGGTGTCCATGTCCTTTATTTCAGGTAAAAATAATAATGACATTTTAAGCCCTCACCACGTCCGACAGATGCAACATTTAAATCCTTTAAAAATGCTTTACCATGTGACCCTCCCAACAGCCAGAGGCAATGACTAGATGCAATGACTGACCGAGCCCAGAGACGTTAGCTAAGCTGCCCGAGGTCACACAGCCTGTGAGCAGGTCGTCTGCGTGGCCCAGGTCTCTCTTAGCTCAAGGTCCACGCTCTGGCCACCGAAGCAGCTTATTCTCAAGGGCGTGGCCTGCCTCTGAGCACCCGTGGACAGTTGAGTCAGGAAGGATGTGGCGTGATTTCTGAGGGAGACCCCCAGTCTCACAGGGCAGCGTGAAGAGTCTGCTGTGACCACAGAGTGGGTTTCTAACACTAAAGAAGGCGTGCTGGGCCTGGCCGGCGTGGTTCAGTGGTTGAGCGTCAAACTGTGAACCAGGAGGTCACAGTTCGATTCTCAGTCAGGGCACATGCCTGGGTTGCAAGCTCCATCCCCATTGTGGGGTTTGCGGGAGGTGGCCGATCAATGACTCTCTCTCATCATTGATGTTTCTCTCTCTCTCTCCCTCTCCCTTCCTCCCGGAAATCAATAAAAATATATTTAAAAGAAGAAGAAGGCCTGATGGTTAGTGTGGGAGTGGTCTTACGGGGAATTCCAACAGCTTTCTGCACCACAACCAGTGCCTGCTGCGGGGTGACTAGGTGCCTGGCACACTGGCATTTGCAATGGGGCTTCCTAATAAAACCTAATTCAAAATTGCATATTCAAATAAGTCATCTGAAGACTGTGATGTATTAGAGAAGCAATGAAATTCAGGGTTCTATCTTACCATTATTCTTCTCACTTAAAAAATAACTTAAAAAACTTAAAAGACACATTTCCAAAGTCGCCACTCATTGCCACGAGTTTAATTCTGAACAACAACCTGGCTTACTGTACTTTTCAACGATGCACGCCCAGCTGTAATTTACATTCCCAGGTTGATTGCTCTCGACTATTTGCCTGAAAATGGAACCTCGATCTTGAAGGGGCCACAGCTCAGGCGGCTCATTCCGCATCCTCAGAGAGGGGCGATGACGGCGAGGGAGGCTAGTTCCGCTCAGCCAGGCCGCTAACCGGCTGCTCCCGCCTCTCCTCCACCCGCAGTGGCTTTCTCACTGGCATTCTCCATCCAGCCACACCCGCACCTCCCGCTCGAAGGCGGGTGAAGGTGGCTGTTCCCGGAGGCCGGGCTTAACCAGGTGGCAGCCTCGCTTTAGCACAGGCAGAAACTCGGAGAACGTCTCGTCTCGGAGCTTCTCCCCCGTGAGACACGGGTATTGACACCCCTGCCTCCCGTGGTCACGGGGGAGGAACAGAGATGTGCCCCACCCAGGGCCTGTCGGGGAACCCACCCACGTGTTCTCCATCCGAGAGCTGAAGGTCTTGTCCCTGGACGCCTGGTCCTGATACGAATGCCCAACCTAGGCCCGCCGTGCCCTTCATCCTCATCGTCCCACACCCACTTGCACTCCTTCTTCCGTGCATTCAAACGCGCCCCCGCCCCCCAGAGCACGTTTCCTGAGTCCGCAGACTGGGGATGGCCCCCTCCCTTCCCCATCCCGCTCCTGTCCCCACCAATGCCACGGCTAGTTCACAGAAGCCAGGCCTGCGGTCCCCGGCCGGTGCAGTCACCTTCCAGCACAGGCGCCAAGCCAGGAGAGGAGGCGGACACTGGGGAAGGGGTCAGGGCGGGTCTGGGCACCGGGTGGGCATCCCTGGACGTTTCTAAGCAGAGAAGGCGCAGGGGAGGCAGGGCCCCCCTCTGGCTGGGGGTTTCCTCCAGGACAGAGGTGAGCAGCCCAGAAGCCTCACAGTGGGCAGAAAGTTAAAGACCTCACGTGCGGGCCGTGAGGCCAAGATGCCTCTTTCTGCGAGATCCGTCATGACCTATAACTATGTGATGTAACATAGAATGCCTTACATATGCAACGCATAGCATGCTTTCCACATTCCATTCTCAAACGCTAATTTCCTCGAGGGTGGTAATTGCCTCCAGTAACTTAGCTGGCAGGGTCCCCCGGGGAGGGACCTAGGGCTTGTTCACTGATGTGGTGGCTTGGCACCCGTCACGTAGGCGACCACGGGACATAGATCGTGCACGTGTGAGACGTGTGGTTAGAGATGTGGTGGCCAGATAAGCCACAGGATGCCTACTGACTTTAAATTTCAGATAAATAGCACACATGTCTCAGGATGTCTTAAATATGACATGACATACACTCATACTTGCAAAGAAGTATTTGTTGTTCATCTGGAATCCAGATTGACTGGACATCACGTGGTTTTCTGTTTGTTTTGAAAATATCTTTATTGATTTCAGAGAGGAAGGAAGAGTGAGAGAGAGATAGACACATCAATGATGAGAGAGAATCATGCATTAGCTGCCTCCTGCACTCCCCCCACTGGGAATCCAGTCCACAACCCGGGCACGTGCCTTGACCAGGAATTGAACTGTGACCTCCTGGTTCAGAGGTGGATGCTCAACCACTGACCCCCGCCAGCTGGGTCATCCGTGGTTTTATTTGCTAAACCCAGCAAGGTTACACTGCACGTGAGCAGGCGATATGTCCACACACAATGATTTCTGGTAAATACTGTGGCCTATTTAATTCCTTTCATTCTTCACAGTTTTCAGATGCTTTTGTCTGCCCGGTAGTGAGGAGGTGAGGGTTTCCCCAGGAGCCCCCTCTGCAGTACATGCTACGAATGAGGAAGGGTCCACGCCACTTAGGACGCCTGCGTACTCCCTGAGCCAGTGATGACGAACCAGTGACACGCGAACTCATTTTTTTGGTTGATTTTTCTTTGTTAAATGGCATTTAAATATATAAAATAAATATCAAAAATATAAGTCTTTGTTTTACTATGGTTGCAAATATCAAAAATTTTCTATGTGTGACACGGCACCAGAGTTAAGTTAGGGTTTTTCAAAATGCTGACACGCTGAGCTCAAAAGGTTCGCCATCACTGCCCTGAGCTGTCACAGGTCTTTCTCATCCTTCTCCTGAATATCGAGGATGCTGACTGTCTCCTCGTCACCCCTGCGGCGGCGCTGGAGGACACCTGGCCGCAGTGCACCCACGAGAGCCATCCATCCTGCCTGACCTTTCCGGCTGGCCGGGCGACCGTGAGCTTATGCAGCTGCAGCACCTCTGAGCTCGGGTCTCCGCTGCGTGAGGCGCTTCTCCAGGCACCACCACTGGCCCCGGCGTCCCAGAGCCGAGGCTGAAGAATGGGCTCTTCCCACTGTCCCTGAGCCCCGGGACATCCCCACAGGGGACTGGGATGGGGGGAGGGGAGGGGGGGGGGAGATGTTGAAATGCTCTTCCCCAGGCCATTGTAAGTGCCCGCCTTCCCAGTCGTGCCACCACTGGCTCCTGAGGTTTCTGGCCGTGGTTGGGAATCTTTCCTTTCTTCTTTCCAGCCGTGCTCATTGCGGGGAGCTGCTGCTGCCGCTGACGGCTCCGTCTGAGGAACAAGGACTCCAGGCAGCTCCCGCTCCAGGGCAGGCGCGTGGATACGGCAGGAAATACCTGCTCTTTTCCCGATTGTACTCAGTCTTCACTGACCAAACCTCTTCCTCGTCCCCCAAATCCAATTGATTTCCTTTACTATTTTGCATTGATAGGGTTATTACTGCTCAAGAGCGGCTTGCGTTGTCTTTATTGACGTCCATTGCATTTAACTGAGCCGTCCATCCGGTGTGTCCAAATCATGTTGGATTCTTCCAATTATCCAGTGCTATGGGCTCTAAACTGATGTGGAAAATTTTCCCTTTTAGAAATTCTAAGAATTCACGTGCTTACACTGGAAACAATGACAAGATGGATAATTTGGTATTTTAAAATATATCACCTAAAACTGCACGCTGAATGCCTTGGAAAGCAATTCTGGACGTGCTGGCGCAGGCAGGTAGGTGGCTATTGATAAAGGCAGGGAGCAAAGGGAGTCAGCCATCATGGAGGTACTCAAGGAGGGCGCATGGGCCAGCTTGCTCCACCAGGAAGTGACCGTCTCACACGCCCCCCGGAACCACCCCTCACTCCCACAGTCACTGGGAAGGGGAGGACAGTAAAGGGGGAGGGGAGCGCTTGTGCAGGAGCTAAGTTGGCGGCCATACAGACCTGTCAGTCTAGCCTGGGAAAGGATCGGATTGGCTAAGAGACACAACCCTGGAAGACCTAGGAGATGGATTGGTCAGAAGGCGGGCCCAGCGTAAACCCACGAAAGCTTAGGAACTTGATTGCTTATGTTGGAAAAGCGCCTGGTTCCTCCCTTCTTTCCTGCCCAAGAGCTTCAGGTATAAGAACCTGCTCCAGGGCGGGGATCTCAGGATGCAGCCTGAGCCTCATTTAAATTAAGGGCGGTGGACAGAGGGGCTTCAGACAGGGCCCGGTCAGCTGGACGGGCCCTGTGTGCCATGGTTCCTGTGTTGCCTGCAAGAATTTCCCTGCCATGTGTGTTCCGCTCTTCCTCAACTACCTCTAAATGGCCCTTTCTCCCTTCTGAACCCTAATACCCGTCTTCCCCCCTTTTCTCTTGTCCAAAATGCCTCCCAATGTCCAAATATGAATCCCAATGTGGCCCCCCCCCCCCCCCCCCCCCCCCGTCTCTGGGATTCTCATGCTTGTGTGAATTCCCTGTGCACATGGAATTCCTCCTGTCGATCCTCTCTGCTCGTTTGGGTGTTAGCCCAGCGAGGAGAGCTCAGAGCGGCGGGTGAAGGGTTCGTTCCTCGTAGCCTCCCATTGGGAAATGGAGGCGGGAACTTTTCAGTGTTTGGAGGCTCTGGATGTGCAGGCCAGGCCACGGAGCTGCCCCTCAGCATCCTGGACACTTCGGCTCTAATGAATATGCAGATGAGCACTGCGCCAAAGCAAATGGCCCGGTCAGGCCAGACCGCAGCAGTGACCCCGGGTGCAGCAGGGTTCCAGGAGGCGGTGGTTCTTCCTCCTCCCGAGGGAAGACCTGGGACCTCAGAGGCGCGCTTTCAGGAAAGGCCACCGACCGTCACCAAACAGCATCTCCTCTTTTCTTGGACTAATTAGTTAGAGATGAAATTAGACTCGAATGTGGCATCATCTTAGGTTCACAATATTTTCTGTAATTAAAACAGGTCATTTAGAAAAGTCACTGCCAATTGCGCAAACTTCTACTGCTGAGGAGGGCTGGGCTGGCAGCGTCTTCCCATCGCAAGGTGCTGTTTAACCGGCAAGTTCCGCACCCGCCGGGCGTGCCCTCGGGAGTGGCCTGTGGGCTCAGCAGCCAGCACGGAACCACAGACCAGCATTAAACACACACACAGGGGACTTCAGAAGAGATGCTGGGGACGGGGGCAAGAGGGGGGAGATGTGAAGGGCTCAAAGGGATAAACATGACTCCTTAATCATTTACCAGGAAGAGCGTGGCTATACAACAGACCTGGAAACTCCTAACGTTGGTTTCATTTCATCCTTCATTCTGGAAATGTAGTTTTGATAATATTTAAGTTCAATTAAAAACATGGAGACTGTGGTCCTGGCTGGCATGGCTCGGTGGTTCGAGTTTTGGCCCATGGCACCGAGGGGTTGTAGGCTCGATTCCGGGTCAAGGGCATGGACCTGGGCTGCGGGTTCGATCCCTGGCCCCTGTTGGGGCAAATGCAGAAGCAACCAGTCAGTGTGTCTCTCTGACATTGATATTTCTTTCTCTCTCCCCCTCTCCCTTCCACTCTCTCTAAAAATCAATAGGGAAGCATATCCTTAGGTGAGAATTTAAGAAAAAAACACTACGTGTATCATTTTTCTTGGACCAAAATATAAGTTTCAGTAGATAAACTCAAATGTTATTCACGATTTCCCAAGTACAGTCACTACGTGCCCGAACCCGGCCCACGGTGCCGATGGGAGCGGTGGTGAAGTCTCGCCTCCGGGAAAGCGCGCCCACTCCTGCCCGCGTCCTGACCGGGACATGCGGCGCGGCACCTCCCCGAGCCCACGCAGCGCCTCCCCGGACCCACGCGGGGCCTCCCAGAACCCACGCGGCGGGCGCGCGCTGACCGGCAGGGACACAGGGAAAACGCCTCCCCCGGACGCTCGCTTGCTCGTGGGGGGCTGCCTTTCAGGCTGGGACAGAACCCCGGGGGGAGGACGTGGACACACGCAGACAGCTCTGTGTGCGCCGGAGGGGGGAGGCCGTGGCGAAGGGAGGTGTGGAATTTGCTGTCCCGTTTTCTCCTGGGCAACTCGATAAAAAACATACGTTTTAAACAACCGTCTACGGAGCAGGGAATTAAACCACCACCACCGGAAGCCCAGGCCACACTGCTCCTCCCGGCGGAGCACAATGGTGACGTCAGCTCCGCCACGCAGGTCTTCAAGGTAAAGATTCTCTCTGTTTCTTTGCAAATAAACATCCAAAATATTTATCAAATTGCAGTTATGTTAAACAATCGAGCATTTTTCAGGGGTCATGCCTTTTATGGGATGTGGAAACTTAAAATATCCATATATAATTTACTTACGATTTCTCATAGAAAAGAAAACAATTTGATATAGTCAAATAGCCAACAAGAGATTTTTTTTTTTAAATATTTAAGAGATCTGAAATTGGTTTTTGAAGTTTCAGGGTAGAATAAATACCCTAAACCCATAATGATAGGATCAAAACCCAGCACAAAACAATGATCCTTTGCCATGGTTTTTATTAAATTTATAATGAAAATTTTTCATCCCACCAGTATTGGTTTACCCCACTGCAGGCCCTGCGCTGGGCTCGGGAATTTAAGGCCCCGGAACATTTCAAGATGGATCGGCCCACATGCCGGCAGCCAGGGAGGGGCCGCCAGGCAGGAGGGATGGGTGACCTGCACCTTCCCCCGTGCTGGGGTAGGTCATAGCCCCGGTGCCGGTGGGAACACAGGGGGCACAAACAATGCTGCCGGTGTCCCCCGAGTGGGGGTGGGAGGAGGGTGACCTGAGCCTGGGACGGTCCCTGAGGAAGGAGACACGAGGTGAGCATGGAGTAGAACTGGTGGGGACAAAAGGGAGGACACTCCTCCAGAGAAGACGAGGAAACGGAGGCCAGAGGGCGAGAGGAGGGGCAGGCGTGCGTGGCCAGCAAGAGCAGTCAGGGAAGAAGTGACCAGATGTCCGCCGAGGACTGGCCACAACCACCACAGGGACGCTCACCTGGTTCCCACCCAGCGCCTGGCCTTCCGGGCGCGGCCGGGGATCACTCTTTGCTCCTCCCCGCCTCCCCATCGCCCTGTGTGGTAGTTACGATTACTGCCCCATTGCAGAGGTGGTAACACTGAGGCACAGACAGACCCGAGGAGCACGCCCAACGTCACACAGGCGTGGAGGGCCGCCAGTGCCCGCAGGCAGTGGGCTAGCCCGGCACCCTGAGTGGCTTGAAGGACACTGTCAGTTTGTGGGTCAAGGGCCAGGGGTGGGGGCAGGGACGTAAAACCCCCGTTAGGAAGCGACTGAAATGGGTGGGCAACGAGGAGGGGCTGAAGGAAGGCAGGCCTAGGGAGAGGCTCGGGGGAAAGGGAACATTTTATAACTTAAGAGTGGGGGTCCCAGGGACAGAGCGTCCTGGGTGGCCCCGTGTCTCCCGGAGGAACGCGAGTGGGATGGGGGCTCCCTGCCAAGGATGCTCAGGAGGTCACCACCCGCGCTCCGTGAAGGGTTCCCGGGTGTGGCCAGAGTCCGTCCACGCCCACCTGCCGGGGTGGGACCATGCGCCAGGTGGCGTGACGCGGGCTCCTTTGCCCAGGATGTTGTGAGGACGAATGGGACAGTCTCCGCAAAGCAACGGGAGGTGCCTGGACAGAAGCCACGGTGAGAAGAACCCGTGTGTGTCCTCCCTGAAGCGGCATTTTAAAAACAGGTTAGTTTGTGAAGCAAAACAGAAGAACAGATTGGCCTGGAAGATGTGCTCAGCCCCGTGAGGCGTGACGCGGCTCTCCGCGTGTAAGGAGACCGCCCCACCCCGCAGGAACAGCGGCCGACGGGGACGAGCGAGGTCCGGCCGCTGGAGTCACTGTGACGGGGAGAGGAGACCCGACAGGAGGGCACGTGACAGGCAATGATCAGGATTTTCTGGGAAAATGCAGAGATTTGCCTTTCTGTCGGACAATATGTCACACATATGGCACGGTGCCTCGCTGGATACAACATCTAGCAGCGGAGGAGACAGATGGCAGCTTCATGGCTTCGCCTTATGAATTCCCGTGCCGTGAGACAGGAGCTCGCAGTTCAGGGGATGGGCTCCATGTCTGTTTTGGGGAGTCGGCAGAACGCATCAGCGGGGGAAGGACCCAGGGCGGGGGGAGGACCCCCATCGCCTTTGGTGGCTGATGCTTCTGTGGTGACCAGGCCGTGGCGGGTTCCCGGTAGGGGACAAGCCTGCAGAGGGCGCCGCCTGGTCACCCGTGGGTGCTGTGCCCAGGCCCCTGGCAGGAAGCCGAGGGGGAAGAGACGGGGATGAGGGCCAGGAACAGAGGGCTCTTGGACTTCCCAGAAGTGTCAGAGCATAAGCACCTGTGCGGAGTCCGAGACTGAGCGGGAGGGAGAAGAAAACGGTGGCAGAAACCGCAAGATGTTAGTCATTTCGGTGGCTTTTGCTCCTCACGAGGCCCCTTCTTTCTCTGCCGATCCATTCGTGGTCTGATATCACTGTTGCTACGGACACTCTCTAGCTTTGTGTTTGCCTAGAGCCCAACTCCCCTCCCCCCAAGCCTTTCACTGCTTTATGTACGGAAAGTCCAGATTCAGCACTTTCGTCCTCTCCCAGAAACGAGACGGAAAGTTCTGCATACAGAAACAGAACAAATGGCTATTATTGGCTGAAATCTTCCCCCCCCCCCCCCCCAAGCACTGGGCAAATGCTTTACATACATTGTCTCATGCGAGCCTCAAGCACCCCTATGAAATCAATAGCACCGCTACACACATTTGATAAGAAAGTGGAATTTAGAGAGGTTAAGTAATTTGCCCAAAATCACGCCGACAGTATAACAAGCGGAAGAGAGGCCTGCAACCTCTCAGATCCCAATTCCTGGAAAAGGGTGATGTAGCCGGAGAAGGAAAAGGTTTCCTCTGCAGACGTGATGAAGCTAAGGACTGTGACGCCGGCTGCTTCTCCTGGGTATGCCGGTGGGACGCACATCCAGCCGCAGGTGTGCTCCTTGGAGGAGCGGAGGGAGACCTGCGGCACACTGAAGAGGAGGAGGAGGTGTGAAGTCAGAGGCAGAAGCCAGAGTGATGCTGCCACCAGCAGAGGAATGCTGGCAGCCGCCAGAGGCTGGACGAGACAGGGCGCTTCCCCGGGCCCTGCTGACAACTCGATTTCCGCCCCATGAAACCGACGTCGAACTTCTGTCCTCCAGAGCCGTGAGAGAAAGCCTTCTGAGTCTGAAGCTACCAAGTTTGTGGCCACTTGTGATGGCCACCACTGGACAGTAACGCGGACAGTGTGAGGTAGGACGTGGCCAGTCACTGTGACCAGGGGTGGGGAACCTTTTTTCTGCCAAGGGCCACTGGATCTTAAATATATTTTATGGATTTTTTACAGAGAGGAAGGGAGAGGGATAGAGAGTTAGAAACATCAATGAGAGAGAAACATCGATCAGTTGCTTCCTGCACACCCCAAACTGGGGTTGTGCTCACAACCAAGGTACAAGCCCTTGGCCAGAATCGAACCTGGGACCTTTCAGTCCGCAGGCCGACGCTCTATCCACTGAGCCAAACCGGCTAGGGCCCACTTGGATCTCTATAACATCATTCAAGGGCCACACACAATTATCTGCTTAAGAACGAGCCTGCCATGTTTGGTCAAACATTTAATTAACTCACCCTAATGCCTTGGCAGGCCAGACCAAATGATTTCTCAGGCTGGACGCTCCCCACCCCTGTTCTAGAATCATGTTTTCACCATACTCTGAGGATAAAACAGTGATTCTGGATCATGATTCTAGAAATGGCTCATGGAACTGAGCAGCACTATACAAAACTAGAGCTGGGAGACTATGCCTGTCACCCAAGTAGGACCAAATATTTGAATGATAATGAACGTTTCAGCTACATTTTTATTCAGTGGCACAGTTAACAGGTGGGGATTAGAAAAAATGCGCTAGCGCTAATTACATTCCTAGATCGCTGGCCACCTGATTCATTGTTTCATTCCGGGGTAGAACTGTCAGAATTCATCCCTGGCTGTAAACAGACCATTTTCAGTTATTGTTCAGACGCCCACGTGTGACCTTTCAAATCCGAGCGGAGGTGTTAAACAGGATGCTCTGAAATTGCTTGGTAATTCAGGTCAGGACCACGGACAGTGCATGACGTGCAGGTAAGACCTTTCCCTCAGCAGGATGGCTGCCTGCAGCCTGCTGTAAGTTTGCAGCCTGTGGCACTCGGACGTGCCCCCCCCCCGGGTCCCCCCCTGGCTCCCCCATCTGAGCAGGTGTCCTGGCACCGGCCTCCGCCTCCGGCCTGGTCACAGGGAGGGCTGGGCTCCCAGGCGGGAAAGTCATGTATCTGAGCCAGGGTTCCCTCGTCCATCACATGGCCAACTGTCACGCCCCTTCAGGTCGCGGCGAGAAGCGTGAGATCGTCTGCAAAGAACCTGCTCGGGGCCTGGGCCATGCAGCGGGGCCAGCAGTTGCTCCAGCTGCAGCGTGTGTTCCCGCCCCCCGGGCGCCCCGGGAGGGTTAAGGGAGCCTCCTCATGCAGAGCCGGCGCTCTCTGAGGCTGTGTTAGTCACGGCGGTGTGACGACAGCATGGCTGGGCGGAGACCAACCCCCATCCTGCCGTCTAGCTCCCAGCTCCAAGGAGGCCGCGGCTTTCCTGGGGCGAGGGGCGTGAGCAGGCTGGGCCCCGCAGTCTGCGTGCTCTTTCTGGTGCAGCGCGGTCCCTTCTGTCTGTCCCGTGTGGGGTCTTGAATCGGTGGAACTTTCCCGAGGATCTCCCTGGGTTCATTCAACACCGCCTGGGAATAAGGCCGCATTTTTCTTGTGTTTATTTTTATTTTTCAAAAATATATTTTTATTGCTTTCAGAGAGGAAGGGAGAGGGAGAGAGATTCAGAAACATCAGCAATGATGAGAGAGAATCATTGATCGGCTGCCTCCTGCGTGCCCTCCCTCCCCCCACCTGGGATCCAACCCACAACCCAGGCATGTGCCCTGACCAGGGATCAAACCGTGACCTCCTGGTTCACAGGCCAATGTTCAGCCACTGAGCCACGTGGGCGGGGGAATAAGATGACAGTGAGGCCGGGCAAGCCAGCAACAAAGCCAAGCAGGGAGGCGCGATTTTGGGAATGTATTCAGAAAGGGGAAATGTGTTTGGTCAATGCACGTGTTGTGGGTCATGGACAGTGACACAGTTTAAATTCGTCTCCAAAGCGCGGGAGGCAGTGAGAGGGCAGGAGACGCGCGCACGGGGCCTAAGCAGACACCATGCAACGGCGCTCCCTCAACGATGGATTTCCGCGGGGACCACAGACAACAGCCTTATTTCCGTTTCAAGACTACTGCCGCTCCAGGGCCATCGCAAAAGCTCTTGGTTTGTTTTTTTTCACGTCAAAACACTTCAAGTAGAGCGAGCCCCCCCCCCCCCCCCCCCCCGGTTTGGAAACAGGCCACAAACAGGAGCACGCTCCAAACACTCGTCTTGAAACCGCGAGGCCTCGGAGCCCTTGGATTTGGAGAATCTGACAGTGACGACGCAGATCCTTTCTACGCTGTTCACGCATTTAGAATGCATTTTAAATTAAAACAAAACGGAAACGTTTCCAATCTATTCCAGATAGTTTAATTCATCGCATCTGATTTTCTTTAAAAGTATTCCACTGCATAAATTATTCAAAATCATGTGCACTGATTGGCATAAAATGGATTTTTTCACTAGTTCACTCAGTAATCCCCGAATTGGCGAAAAATCAAGGTGTGGTACGACAGTTTCAGTTATAATCAAATACATTTAAGAGATTATGTTTTTAAAAAAATCTAAGAACTATAGTAAACAGCAAAGTATTTTTAAAAAATGAATTTTAACTAAAGCTATGCAAAACCTTCATGGGAAAAAATATTTAACCATGAATGAAGTACAAAGAGAATGAAATGAATAGAGATGTGATGTTTTTATGAATGGAAAAATTCAGTCTCTTAAACATGTCAATTTCCCACACATTGTAATAGACTCAGAGCGATTCTAAAGGATAAATCCCAGCGAGGCCTGTCACGGGTCCCGACAAGCTGAGCCTCACGTCCAAGCGGACCCGAGAAGAGGCCGGGTAATGGGGGAGAAGGAGGCGAGGGGAGGGGACAGATAGTGATGGGAACACAAGAGGCGGGCGCTTGCTGTTAGAGGGAACTCAGGGGCGACAGGCCAGGGAGCAAATCAGCGGGTAGGGATGGCGCCGCCAGGCAGCGACATCGCACAATCGCATGCCCGCCGCACCGTTCAAAAAAGTGTGACGCGGATAGAGATCAAGGGGTGAGACCCAGAGCCTCACATTGCAAAACTGCTGCTGCTTCAAAGCCGTCGTGAAATCTAGTGCCATGTGCCACCACCAGACCAGGCCCGTCAGACACGCTGTCCACCCTCCTCTAGCCCCTGCTGCCGTCAGTGACCGGGCTCTGGGGCCGCGTGGAGCCTGTCCCTGTCCCTGCGGACCAGAGTCCCCCTTCTCCCGTTTTATCGGGGCCTGCCCAGCGGTAGCCCGATAACCGGGAGAATAAGTAAATCTACTGTTTCTTAAGCCACTGAATTTGGGGGGGGGGGGGTCTCGATTCCGTTATCTTGGCACAGCCGAGCTTAACCCAACTCGCTGCTCACCAACTGGGCACCTGGGCAAAGGCAGCCACGAAAACTTACCCGGACACGACCGTCCCTCATCCCCATTCCCTTCCCTCTCCACCAAGCCTAGGGAGCAGCTTCTACAATGACCATTTCCTAGTGCACACCCAAGGGCTGTGGCGCCCACTGTGGGGTGAAATACAGCTGGCGCCCCCGCCACCCGCAACCGGAGTGGAAACTGAACACAAGGAAGAGGGACGCAGGTGCGTTTCCCCGGACTTCACGCAGGCCAGGCGGAGCCCAGGAGTAACTGGTCAGTGGATACAGGGGTGGGCAAAAGTAGGTTTACATAATGCAAGTAAATAATACGCTAATCGACCCATCCATGTGAACACAAACATAACTGTGTTTCGTGGACTCACCCCTGTAGACCTACCCTTGCCCACCACTGTCCAGTTCCTGCCAAGGAGACACGGGGGTGGGTGGTGTCAGAAATACGGGTTCTCGCCTGTCTGCTCCCGCCTGCTCGTCACCCGCAATGCCTGGTTTCTGTCCCTAGGGGGCGCTGCCATCGGCCTTGCTGGATTATTGCAGGGCTGTGAGCAGCCACTTAGAGAGCCCTGAGCAACATGCGATGGAAGAATAACCTGCTGGGTGTTTCAGTTGAAGTAGAAGTTGGGCATCAAAAGGGAAATTTGCTCTCATTCACTCTATAAATAAGGATTCTTGGCATTCAAATTCTTCTCTTGTTTTCTTTGCAAGAGATCCTTTCATTGTGCGAGGACTAGAAGGTTTGTCCTATTGTTATAGGTGATTGATTACATTTATTGATGAGCACACTCAAAGGAATGCTACTAACACAGCTACTTTTAAATGAAATATACATTTACTAACTAGATTTCTACCCACTGACATAAACCAGCCATACTCGTGAAAATAAATTAAACATTTTTTTTCCTATGAAGTAAAATAAATCTTATTTTTGAGTCCACAGGGATTTAACTTCATTAGTATATTAAAAATTACTATGCATTAGAATAGTATTACCGTGTAATGCATTACTTACTTAAACTAGACAAACCAACCGGCGTCTTTCTGAAATCTTATTATGGCAGTAGCTGCGCGTGGCTGGCGAGACAGCGATCTGAATGTGAGCCTTGCTCTCTCTGTCCATGTTCTGGATCTTCTAAGATACAACCGACTCAGCGTATTTAAAGAATAAATTTAAAAAGAATTGAACAAGCTTACTGAGCACACACCATGGCAGGGGTGATGCCGGGGATGAAAGGCTTTTCAAAATGTAAGTGAGAAGTTTACATTACGCTGCGTGCTCTCAGCACATCTAATACCACGCATTTCTTCTCTCTCTGATCCCACACACGCTGCTGAGGGAGGAGAGAAGCCGGTGGGCTCCATCCACAGCGAGGGCACTGCCCACCCACACCCACCCTCCTCGGGCTTCTGCGAGACAGCACCCAAGGGGGCTGGACAAGAAGTTTATTGTCTCGGGGTCCAGGGACACACTTTAGGAAACACTGTTAGAGCCCGAGCTACCAGAACCATCTATAGATTTTAGGTGTTTTCCTCAGTATTTTGAATTATCTTTAGATTATTTAGAATGCTCTTATATTTAACCTTTAAATACACACCATCTAGGTTTCTACTAAAAGAACAGATGATATGAAATATCTATTAAATTTTATCATTGGGACTTTTATTTTTATATATTCATTAATATATTTTTATTGATTTCGGATAGGAAGGGAGAAGGAGAGAGAGATAGAAATATCGATGATGAGAGAGACTCATTGATAGGCTGCCTTCTGCATGCCCCTGACTGGAGATTGAGCCCGCAATCCAGGCATGTGCCCTGACCGGGAATCGAACCGTGACCTCCTGGTTCCTAGGTCGACGTTCAACCACTGAGCTATGCTGGCCGAGAGGGACTTTTAAATTATAGATTCTTTAGAAATATATTTAAAGAGTTATTGCCTGTGGAAACTTGATGATAAGGACAAAAATAGCTTTCCATGAGGGAAATGTATCCAAATCCATAATGAGTTGGGAATTTTCCCATTTGTTACCATTTTGGGTAAGTTGCTCAGCATGATTGCACAGTTTGGGCTGACTGGCGGCCTGCGGCCCTGGCTGCCATTGTTCTAGTGGCGAGTGTGACGCGACTCTTCCACAACTGGCACACCTCATGTACTCGCCCTGCCAGGGGCTCAGGCCTCAGAGCCCGAGGGCCAGGGCACTGACCACTTGGCACAGTAAATTAGGTTCTAGAACTCGCGTGCTGATCGCTCGGATTTTTAAGCAGCTCAGTCTGCAGACGAGATAAATGACCAATGCATTTGCTCCGTGATGGACATCGTGATAGGGGCAACATGATAGGGACATCGTGATAGGGACATCGTGATAGGGGCATCGTGATAGGGTCATCGTGATAGGGGCATCGTGATAGGGGCATCGTGATAGGGGCATCGTGATAGGGACATCGTGATAGGGACATCGTGATAGGGAAATCGTGATAGGGACATCGTGATAGGGAAATCGTGATAGGGACATCGTGATAGGGACATCATGATAGGGACATCGTGATAGGGACATCGTGATAGGGCCATCGTGATAGGGTCATCGTGATAGGGAAATCGTGATAGGGCCAGCGTGATAGGGACATCGTGATAGGGCCATCGTGATAGGGCCATCGTGATAGGGCCATCGTGATAGGGCCAGCGTGATAGGGACATCGTGATAGGGGCATCGTGATAGGGGCATCGTGATAGGGCCATCGTGATAGGGACATCGTGATAGGGAAATCGTGATAGGGACATCGTGATAGGGACATCGTGATAGGGACATCGTGATAGAGGCATCGTGATAGGGCCATCGTGATAGGGCCATCGTGATAGGGACATCGTGATAGGGAAATCGTGATAGGGAAATCGTGATAGGGACATCGTGATAGGGCCATCGTGATAGAGGCATCGTGATAGGGCCATCGTGATAGGGCCATCGTGATAGGGAAATCGTGATAGGGACATCGTGATAGGGCCATCGTGATAGGGCCATCGTGATAGGGCCATCGTGATAGGGCCATCGTGATAGAGGCATCGTGATAGGGCCATCGTGATAGGGCCATCGTGATAGGGACATCGTGATAGGGCCATCGTGATAGAGGCATCGTGATAGGGACATCGTGATAGGGCCATTGTGATAGGGCCATCGTGATAGGGACATCGTGATAGGGACATCGTGATAGGAACGTGATAGGGGCATCCTGATAGGGTCATCGTGATAGGAACATCATGATAGGGACATCGTGATAGGGACATCGTGATAGGGACATCGTGATAGGGACATCATGATAGGGACATCGTGATAGGGCCATCGTGATAGGGCCATCGTGATAGGGCCATCGTGATAGGGCCATCGTGATAGAGGCATCGTGATAGGGCCATCGTGATAGGGCCATCGTGATAGGGCCATCGTGATAGGGCCATCGTGATAGGGACATCGTGATAGGGGCATCGTGATAGGGCCATCGTGATAGGGGCATCGTGATAGGGCCATCGTGATAGGGCCATCGTGATAGAGGCATCATGATAGGGACATCGTGATAGGGACATCGTGATAGGGACATCGTGATAGAGGCATCGTGATAGGGACATCGTGATAGGGACATCGTGATAGGGCCATCGTGATAGGGCCATCGTGATAGGGCCATCGTGATAGAGGCATCGTGATAGGGCCATCGTGATAGGGACATCGTGATAGGGACATCGTGATAGGGCCATCATGATAGAGGCATCGTGATAGGGCCATCGTGATAGGGCCATCGTGATAGGGACATCGTGATAGGGCCATCGTGATAGAGGCATCGTGATAGGGCCATCGTGATAGGGCCATCGTGATAGGGCCATCGTGATAGGGCCATCGTGATAGGGCCATCGTGATAGGGCCATCGTGATAGGGCCATCGTGATAGAGGCATCGTGATAGGGCCATCGTGATAGGGCCATCGTGATAGGGCCATCGTGATAGGGACTTCGTGATAGAGGCATCGTGATAGGGCCATCGTGATAGGGCCATCGTGATAGGGCCATCGTGATAGGGACATCGTGATAGGGACATCGTGATAGGGGCATCGTGATAGGGCCATCGTGATAGGGGCATCGTGATAGGGCCATCGTGATAGGGCCATCGTGATAGAGGCATCGTGATAGGGCCATCGTGATAGGGGCATCGTGATAGGGCCATCGTGATAGGGCCATCGTGATAGAGGCATCGTGATAGGGCCATCGTGATAGGGCCATCGTGATAGGGAAATCGTGATAGGGCCATCGTGATAGGGAAATCGTGATAGGGAAATCGTGATAGGGACATCGTGATAGGGACATCGTTATAGGGACATCGTGATAGGGACATTGTGATAGGGAAATCGTGATAGGGACATCGTGATAGGGACATCGTGATAGGGCCCTCGTGATAGGGACATCGTGATAGGGAAATCGTGATAGGGAAATCGTGATAGGGACATCGTGATAGGGAAATCGTGATAGGAAAATCGTGATAGGGACATCGTGATAGGGAAATCGTGATAGGGACATCGTGATAGGGACATCGTGATAGGGGCATCGTGATAGGGCCATCGTGATAGGGCCATCGTGATAGAGGCATCGTGATAGGGCCACCGTGATAGGGCCATCGTGATAGGGAAATCGTGATAGGGACATCGTGATAGGGAAATCGTGATAGGGACATCGTGATAGGGTAATCGTGATAGGGACATCGTGATGGGGCATCGTGATGGGCCATCGTGATAGAGGCATCGTGATAGGGCCATCGTGATAGGGCCATCGTGATAGGGACATCGTGATAGGGCCACGTGATAGAGGCATCGTGATAGGGAAATCGTGATAGGGACATCGTGATAGGGAAATCGTGATAGGGACATCGTGATAGGGCCATCGTGATAGGGAAATCGTGATAGGGTCATCGTGATAGGGCCATCGTGATAGGGACATCGTGATAGGGTCATCGTGATAGGGACATCGTGATAGGGCCATCGTGATAGGGTTATCGTGATAGGGCCATCGTGATAGGGACATCGTGATAGGGCCATCGTGATAGGGCCATCGTGATAGGGACATCGTGATAGGGCCATCGTGATAGGGACATCGTGATAGGGTTATCGTGATAGGGAAATCGTGATAGGGACATCGTGATAGGGCCATTGTGATAGGGCCATCGTGATAGGGAAATCGTGATAGGGCCAGCGTGATAGGGACATCATGATAGGGACATCGTGATAGGGACATCATGATAGGGACATCGTGATAGGGACATCGTGATAGGGCCATCGTGATAGGGACATCGTGATAGGGTTATCGTGATAGGGAAATCGTGATAGGGTTATCGTGATAGGGAAATCGTGATAGGGAAATCGTGATAGGGACATCGTGATAGGGACATCGTGATAGGGCCATCGTGATAGGGACATTGTGATAGGGGCATCCTGATAGGGACATCGTGATAGGAACATCGTGATAGGGACATCGTGATAGGGACATCATGATAGGGCCTGTCAGTTCCCATCGGAACCCCAGACCTGAAGGGGAGACGGCGGCAGCGGCGCGTGGGGGAGGGTCTGAGCTTCTCTCCCAGACGCATGGACACACTCGCAGCCTTTGGTAACCAAGGTCTTCCCGCTCAGCCGCTCCTGAGGAGAACAGAGCGACCGCTCGCTACGAGGGTGTTAACTCACTCTCCCTGCCCCACGGAGGCCATTTCTGCTCCGCTTCTTGTCCCAAAGGAAGCCCCGATGAAGACTGTGATGAAGATCATGGAACCAGGCTTCTGCGCGGGTTCCTCCTTTTCACTCAGTTTTAAGTGGCTTTTCTGGGTTCCTAGAACCGCCTTCAGATAATCTCACCAATTTTGGTAATTTAAAACAATTATATTCTACATCCGAAAGCCTCCTGGAAATTGGAAATTTCAAAGCTCACTGAAAAATAATAAATCTGAATCGAGGAACCAAGGACTATGAGAAAAGATACAGCTCATAGCATCCTCTCTCGGTGTCACACGAGAAGGGTTCGAAAAGCAAGGGCGACATCAAGATGGAATAATTAAGCACCATCTCTCCATCCACAAACGACCAGCAGGCGTTCCTATGCTCTCGAAGATGACGAGGCTCCGTGGGGGCCTGTGGGGCTCGGGGGACGCATGTAACCCCAAGGACGAGATGGGGCACGCTGAGCCATTTCTGTAAACTCTCAGGGTGTCGCCTCTGCACACGTGACAGGGGGCCTCTCCCCTCCTGGGTGCGGTCAAGTCTTTGGCTACTCAAACGGCTTGACTGACCTCACGTCACAGCCACGGGGATAAAACTGGTCCCATCAACCCCGGGAGGATGTGCAGGCATAATGGGATCTGGGGACTCTCACTCTATGACCACAGGTATTCACCGATGACCCACCAGATGCAGGTGGTCCCAGGCACAGGCTGAACCAAACGACACTCCCTCCTCCGTGGGGCCTGACGCCTCGGGGGAGTGAAGTCACAGCGGGGCTCTCTGTCCACGGAACAGGAATGGGCAGGAGCGGCAGGCGATGGCTTCACAGGCGCCATAAGAAGGCTGCAGGAGCAGGAGGCTGAGGCATCCGTTCTTTAAACTTCAGTATTTGACAAAGGATCAGAACTGAAAAGATGTGTCTGAAATATGATGTCTTCAATAAAAATGTTTTTCTTTCTGTTCCCCCACTGCCCCTAGGAAAAAGAGGCCAGTCAGAGCTTTGGCAACCATGCTGCTTTGGCTCAATTTCTCTGCCTATTGGTGTAGTTTCCATACTATGCAATAAAAGGCTAATATGCAAATCGACCAAACGGTGGAATGACCAGTCGCTATGATATGCACTGACCCACCAGGGGGCAGATGGTCAATGCAGGAGCTGCCCCCTGATGGTCAGTGCACTCCCACAGTGGGAGTGTCTCTCAGCCAGAAGCAAGGCTCACAGCTGGCGAGCGCAGTGGCAGTGGCAAGAACCTCTCCCACCTCCACAGCAGTGCTAAGGACCCCTTGGTCCTAAGCCGGCAGGCAGACATCCCCCGAGGAGTCCCAGACTGCGAGAGGGCACAGGCCGGGCTGATGGATGCCCCCCTCTCCCCCCCGCCCCAGTGCATGAATGTTGTGTTCCAGGCCTCTAGTATTCTAATAAAAATTCAAGGCACCAATAGCATTCCCCGGCCTTGCCCCACAAGTAACTGGTGCTACCCATAAGTTCCCGCCCCCTGGGGAGGAAGACGTGGTGGGTGGTGGGGAGGGTGCCGAGCCCGGGATCCCCTGTGAGGGGCAGACGGGCTGCTGGTGCATCCACGGACTCCTCCTGCCTGGTGTCAGGGCTGAGAGATACAAAAAGCGACGTCAGGACAGGCGCTGTTGACATCCCGCCGCCCGCAGGTGCTTCGCCTTGTGTCTTTGCTTTCAGGATTACGCTGGGCTTTTATCTGAATGAAATCTGAAAACGTTCGTCACAATAGGAACAGCTCCTAGGAAGTTATTTTCATTTCACCTCCGCAGCGCCCTTTGTCTCCTGCCGCTGCCTTACACGCTGTGTTTTAATTGAACTGAGTATGTGCAGGAGAAGGGTGACGCTGGGGACAGTGGGTGTCAGAGAGCCGGGGGGGGGGGGGGGATGGGGGGTGACTGTGACCCGTTTAACTGTATTTGCTCTGTTCCTTTTGCAAACGCCCTCGTAAATGCCAGAGACAGCCTCGGGGTCAGTGCTGTGTGGAAATAAAATCGAAATTAGTTCTGTGACATGAACAGACGCAGAGGAGTCGTCGAGAGCAGTCACATGCCCCGGCAGATGGCCCTGTGGTGGTGCTGGGGCCCTGCCTCAAGGTCAACCACCCGCAGAAGGTGTGAGGCCTGACCTCGGGGGGAGGGGACAGCACTGCTCGCAGGCACCTGAGCCAAACGGCCCGCCCTGGTGTGCTGGCATCTGGCTGTGCATGAAGGCGCCACCCGGCGGATTATAATTCAAGTAGAAGTCTCAGCCACCTGAACCCTCCCTCCCCAAGACAGTTCCTCCGCCTGCGCATCCACATACTCCCAGCTTTTCCTGGAATCCACGTCAGTGTCTGTGCAGACACACCCACCCACACACGTGTCACCGACGGGATAAAGATGGAGTCACGCTTTCACCCTTCCTGCCGTGTGTGCCCATAGGTGCGCACGTCTTATCTTGCAGGGAACGGTGGTCCTGGCCTCCAGGGCAGCATGCCTATCCCGTTCTACGAGGCTGCCTCACAGCCCTCATCCTCCTAGCGACGCACACGTACACTCGTCCCAAACCTCTGCTATGCCGACGGGACGGTGTCCTGCAAGGGAAGGTTAAACTGCCTTTCAAAACAGGATGCTTTGCCCTAACCGGTTTGGCTCAGTGGATAGAGCGCCGGCCTGCGAACTGAAGGGTCCCGGGTTCGATTCCGGTCAAGGGCATGTACCTTGGTTGCGGGCACATCCCCAGTAGGAGGTGTGCAGGAGGCAGCTGATCGATGTTTCTAACTCTCTGACCCAGCCGTGGGCAAACTATGGCCCGCGGGCCGGATCCGGCCTGTTCGGCTGTTCTATCCGGCCTGCGGAGCCGAAAGAGCGGAGGGTTCTCTTGCTCTCCCCTCTGCTCCTTCACCAGCAGCCGTGTTAACATGTATTAGTTCACACAAACACTCCATCCATGCTTTTGTTCCGGCCCTCCGGTCCAGTTTAAGAACCCATTGTGGCCCTCGAGTCAAAAAGTTTGCCCACCCCTGCTCTAACCCTCTCCCTTCGTCTCTGTAAAAAATCAGTAAAATATATTTAAAAAAAACCAACATGATGCTTTACTTTCTCATCAACTGTGAACAAGAGTGTCTCTCTCTATGAATTTCATTAGAACTGGAGATCATGTCTAAATTGAGATTTTAATGACTTTTGTCATTATTCTTTATCTTTATTTTTTCATCCTCACCTCAGAATATTTTCCCATTGATTTTTAGAGAGAGTGGAAGGGAGGGGGAGAGACAGAGAGAAACATTGACGTGAGAAAGACACATCGATGGCAACTTTGTTAATTATTAATGAAGTTGATCATCTCTTCATGTTTTTGACTATTAGGTTTTCATTGTATCCGAGTTTTCAGCACTTATATAGCCACAGCCACCAATCTTCTCCTCAGTGCCTCCTAGAGTCTGTGTTATGGTTAGAAAGGCCTTCCCCTCTCTGACATTATTTAACAAAATCATCTCATATTTTCTTCTAGTACTTTTACCATTTTACTCTTAAATCTTTAAGCCACTTGAGACATGTTTGAGGAGTTCTGGGAGCAATGAACTCAATTCCATTTATTCAGTAATGTGGACTTTTCCTGCCGATTTGAACAGCCATCTTGATTGAATTTTAGATACTTTGAGATTTGTTTCCGAACTCTCCACTGTTTTCTGCTGCCTGGTTTCAATTCCTGCACTATTTCATTTAGAATAGGGCAAACACTTTCCTCTCTTCCCTGTCTTCCTTCTCCCCCTTTACGTTTTATAAATATTTCTTTGCTATCTTTTCATAAGAATACAATTCACGTGAACATACATTTTGGAGTGTGTAAAAGTTAGGCATTGACAAAGTTTACAAGGTGCTTATAGAGGGAATTATGTTCGAGTATCGGAATGACAACAGTTCGTAGTATTTAGTCAAGTCAGACGAGTACTCAATGAGGCTAAGATAGAAGGCGACAGCAGGAGTCTTGCCCCAGAGATGGAAAAGAAGGAGAAATGACCACTGCGTGGTGCTCCGTCGGTTACAAAGTGCTTTATCGGTGTGGTCTTCACCACGAAGTAAGTATTAGTTCTATTTGTTGGTGAACCAACTGAGGCTTGATGTGGTCAAACCCCGCATTTCAGGTCTCTGCTGCGTCCGGTGGGGGTGCGGGTAGTCACTCACATTTGTAGCGAGAATGTTTTCGTTTTGTGACTTTGGAAAATGGAAGACCCTACCGGCCGCCAGCTTTTAACTCAGAACATTTCCCTTTCATTCAGGAAGCGACCCTGGGGGTGAAGACCGAGGGTCAGAGCCCTCGTGGCCTTTGGTGGCAGGAACGTGCGGCCAGGGTCCAGCGAGGGGCGTTGCCCACCACAGAGGCCGGAGAGGCTGAGCCTCGCTCCTCCCCCACACGGGGGGATTCTTTGAGCTCCTTTGTCATCAGACGCCACAGAGATGGCCGCTCTCAGACGCCTCAGCTGCACAGTGGGGAGCCCGGGGTTTTGGGGAGGAGGCGGAGGCAGATGCCGCGCACGCAGGGGGCTCAGGTGTGAGCCGGGGACGCGCTCTCTCTGCTCACCCTCGTGGCCAGCAGCAACGTGGCACGCGTCCCATCAGCCCAGGGCGCCCGTCTTGGCGACATGCGGCCGTCTGGTCTGAGGACTCTCAGGCTCTTAGAACCTTCTAGCGCTAAAACGCTGTATCCTGGTGGAGTCACTAACAGTGGCGGTTTCACACACAGAAGGTGACGTGGCTGAGAGGGAGTGGCCAGAGGGAGTGACCACGTCACATTGCTCATGTACCCCAGGGCAGGCAGCAGAGGGACGGGGAGATGTGCCAAGACGTGTGGTCGGCACAGCCGATGCCACGGGAAGGTCAGCAGAATGTCCTTCTAGAAATAGTGGACCGCAAGGTCCATCCGCATGACCGCCCCCTCTCCTCTCGTTCCACACGCCATTCATTCCGGAGCCACGCGAACCGCGGTCCCCTGGAATTCTCCCTGTCCCTCCAGCAACTCCAAGTCACCATCGAGGAGGCGGTGTGACTCCTCTCGGGCCAGGAGGGACATGGACGCTGCAAAGCGCCTCGGAAAGGAAGGCAGAGGCCATGCAGGCACCAGAAATCATCTTGTCCTTCAAACATGGACACAGGAAGTGAATGGTCCCGGCCACTGGTTTGACTATGAGCCCCCAAATCTCAGCACTGAAAGGTGTAAAACCAACAGACAAAAACCCCAAGCACATCCATGGAGGATGAGATTGCAACTGAAACGGAGCCCTGAGGGACTCGTCTTGCTGCCCTGTCTCCCTGCAGGCGCTGGGACATCACTGAGGGGCCTTGGCACGCGGCTGCCCACCCCTCGCTCCCTGGTCTCTAACCGCAGTCCTCTCTGCATCTGCCCCGTCTGTGCGGTTCGCAGCCGGAGAGCACGGGAGGCCTTCATTAGGCCCAGGTGGGGTGCTCAGCGGCCGCCTCGAGGGAACTGACTTGCTCCCAACAGTCTCAGGGGTCCTCCCGCCCCCTCGGTGGACGCAGAGCCAGTTGCGCAGAGCAGCCGGCACCCATCCCTGATCTCGGGGCCAGGAGGCGCCACCCCCCGTGGCCTGGCCGTCACGGGCGCCAGGCGGTGTTCTGGACGCTCTGCTAACGGAACTCGGTCCTTCCAACAGGCTTCTGGGGCGGGTCCTACGACGGTCCCCCTTTCACGGGCGAGAATGAGGGGGTGCAGATGAGTCAATCCCCTGCGCACAGAGCTCACGATGCTACAGGGGCCGTGGCCGGAGCCAGGAGTCTGGGCAAGGCTGGAGTCAGCAGTCCCCGCCGCCCCCCACCCCCCGGCACACCCTGCCTCTCTCCCCCCGACCCCCAGTTCCCCACCCGTAATGAGCCTCCTCTGAGAGCTTCACTGCGGGGGTGCGGGGGGGGGCGGTCCTCGCAGCTTCTCCTGGGAGACGTGTCTTCCCGCCGCGGCTGAGAGACCCTGAGGCTTCACGTGCGCTGGGCCCCGTGACAGGTTCTCCCGCCTCAGGCTGTGGCCGCACAGGGCGTCCCGCAGTCAGCCAGGCCCCTTGGCCTTGTCCGAGCGCAGGAAAGGCTCCAGTGAAACCGCTCCCGCGGCACCTGTTTTGTCGTTAGCTGGGCTCTGAGGGGCCTGGGAAGGGTCGCGCTCTCCCGTGTCGGGAGGAAAGGGCGGCTGAGGGGAGGGGACACAGAGGCAGGCTCTGCCCTTGAGGCCACCAGGAGGATACACCGCCAGGGGAGGGGCGGGCGGCAGAGGGATTCTGCTCCCTTATTAAGTCAAGCAAGTTAGAAGCCATCTGCTCCTGCAAAACGGAACATATTTGTTTACAAACGGGGAGAGCAAGTGACAAGATGTACGGAGAACGGATCGGGCACCCGCGGAATATATAAAAGGGCTTCTTGCTAAGCGAGCCCGTGACCCCGGTGAGGTGCAGAGACACCGCGTGGCAACCATGGTCCTTTCAAGGACTCGGAATGGGGTTTTGTAAATAACGTTTGGTTTGGCCCTGCGGCAACCTTGTTAGGTTCTTTATAAATTTCTGTCTTTAGACAGCCGTCATTAACATAAATTAGCATGTTCTATGTGCCCATGAAGAAGGACCCTCCCTCTCCCTAGGCCAGTGATGGCGAACCTGTGACACGCGTGTCAGAGGTGACATGCAAACTCATTTTTTTGGTTGATTTTTCTTTGTTAAATGGCATTTAAATATATAAAATAAATATCAAAAATGTAAGTCTTTGTTTTACTATGATTGCAAATGTCAAAACATTTCTATATGTGACACGGCACCAGAGTGAAGTTAGGGTTTTTCAAAATGCTGACACGCCAAGCTCAAAAGGTTCGCCATCACTGGTCTAGGCCTTGCCTTCCCGCCCCCCACCCCCGCCAGGAAAGCTGAAATCATGAAGGGGCAGGTGGACAAACTGAGCCACTGAGACTGTGCAGACGGACAGACGGACAGATGGACAGATGGCGAGCGGAGGACCCCCCGCTGTTCCCAGACCCTCCGTCAGGAATCTCACCCTCCCAGTGTTACTGCCCTCGGATGGGGTGTGGACGGCTCAGGGCCGGGCGGGGAGGCCTGTGCTGATGCCAGGGGCAGACGAGGGCTGAGACCGCGTGAGGGACACGGGAGTTTGATTTCCAACCTCGAGATGGTCTCCAGTCTGACTCGCCCTGGGTGAGGGGGGAGGGGGAGGGGGGACGGGGCTGCAAAGGGGCCAGGCCTGCTCTCTGGACGTGCCTGAATCTGAGGAAGTTACACGTAGCCACGTGGCGACCTTGAGCTGTAACTGTACCCTCTTTCTGCTTCTTTTTAACTCAAGTGCGTCAAATCCATGTGCTCCTCCAATCCTGCCCCCAGCGCTTTCTCCTCCTCGCACAATGTCACTGCGAGCCGGCCCCGGGGTAGGGGCAGCGGGCGATGGACTCCTGTGGACCGACGCCTCTGGTGAAAGCCAGCCAGGGCCCACCCTCGTGCTTCGCTGACCAACTGACCAACTCGGAAACATCGCCGTCCCCGTCGCACGGGCAGCCGCACCTCTGGGCAAGTCAGCTCCATCGGCGCACAAAGCGCGCCCCGTCGCCCACGGTCCCGCTAGTCCCCTGGAAGGAGCGTGGGGCCCGCCTCTCGATCCCACAGCCCAGACCCGTCACGGAACCCGGCCCAGGGCACGGGGGACCCGTCACGGAACCCGGCCCAGGGCACGGGGGACCCGTCACGGAACCCAGCCTAGGGCACGGGGAACCAGTCACGGAACCCGGCCCAGGGCACGGGGGACCCGTCATGGAACCCAGCCTAGGGCACGGGGGACCAGTCACGGAACCCAGCCTAGGGCACGGGGGACCCGTCACGGAACCCAGTCTAGGGCACGGGGGACCCGTCACGGAACCCGGCCCAGGGCACGGGGGACCCGTCATGGAACCCAGCCTAGGGCACGGGGGACCAGTCACGGAACCCGGCCCAGGGCACGGGGGACCCGTCACGGAACCCAGCCCAGGGCACGGGGGACCCATCACGGAACCCAGCCTAGGGCACGGGGGACCCGTCACGGAACCCAGTCTAGGGCACGGGGGACCCGTCACGGAACCCGGCCCAGGGCACGGGGGACCCATCACAGAACCCGGCCCAGGGCACGGGGGACCCGTCACGGAACCCGGCCCAGGGCACGGGGGACCCGTCATGGAACCCAGCCTAGGGCACGGGGGACCAGTCACGGAACCCAGACCAGGGCACAGGGGGACCCGTCATGGAACCCAGACCAGGGCACCGGGGCCCGTGTCTTGCTTTTCCGTGTGGCTCTGGAGCTGGCACATGTGGGCATTCACTCGGTGCTGGTCTTACGAGACCCGAGGTCTCCGTTTACATGTGGGACGTGGCTGACTTATCATCTCAGTGGCTGAGTGCCATCGGACGTGTCCGTGGTGCTGGGGGTCACAGATCACTTTCTAAAGAAGTGCCTCTCAATAGTCCGAGATGAAGTCCCTTGAAGACTGGGCCGGCCCACCACGAACACCTCGGGGGACCCTGTGTGACCGTAAGTCAGTCAGCACCTCCGCTGCCCTCCCCAGGGCCTGAGTGTGGACTCTGCGCAGGGCAGGCGGGGCGCTGAGGACTGGGATGCGCTGCTCCTAACCCTCCGGGCGTTTAATAGGGTGCAGGCCTCACCCACAGGAAGCAAACCCAAGTGAGAACCTGGGTTATCAGCAAAGAAAAATTAGGGCATAAACATTCACTAAAATGCAGACTATGATTCCTTTCCTTAAATGGGCGCCCCTCAGGCATTTAAATATGTGATTCAATTTGTTAAAATTTGATTTGCACACCACGTGCCGGGAACACGCTTATTAGATAAAGTGAGAGGCACCTGGGCCCGCAGCGCGCTCTGGGCAGAGAGCCGGTTAATGAACTTAGAGCGGAAACAGAAGGACCGAGCGAGGCTGGGGCCGCAGGGGTCACCCCCAGCGGCACGGGGCTGCCTTAAGGAGCGGGACGTCCCAGAAGGTCCGGGGACAAGGAGCCCTTCGAGGGCCCTAGTTCTCCCGCACCCACCGGAGCTGGGCTTCCTGACCAGGCCCTGGCGCAGAGCAGCTGCCCGGCCCGTCCAGGCTGGTGCGGTCACTGGGCTTGAAGGTGAGTACCCTCCTGCTCAGGCAGCCAGGGGAGCCCGGGGCTGGCGTTGGCATAAATGCCTCATTAGCATAAATGAGCAGGAGCCCCTGTGCTCACTTCTCTCTGCAGAGGGGCTCATTCCTGAAGCGCCGCTCAGGGCCCCCCCTCCACCCTCGGGTGGAGGCCAGTGGATGCGCCAGTGTCTACAGGCCCCGGGAGAGCAGGGGCAGCGGCAGCGCCAGGGCAATGTCTCAGACGCGAGAGGCGGAAATCCTTAGAAAGAAGGAAAAGGAAGCCTAACCCAGGAGCACACTCTGGCCCAGCCCCCTCAACTGTGAGGACGTGTCCCTGGAATCGCAGGGAGGCCCTGCAGTGAGAGACGGACGGACAGACGGACGGTAAATGTTCTCCCCGCTGCCCGGGAGCAGGGATGGCTTTCGGGAATAGACGAAAGGCGCGTGGGTGATGCCCTCCCCTGGCACGGGGGCTGCGGGCACGGCCGGTACTGGGGGGGAAGAATGAAGTTGCAGATGGAAAAGCCATCCGCTTGGCAAGTGGCTGGATTCTGGAGTGAAGGGAACGAGCTATGGGAGGGTCCCTTCGTGTGGTCGGGCAGAGAACTCTCACGCCGTCACAGACGTTCTTGGCAACGCGTGACCTGCCGCCGGGGCCTGCTGGCGGGGCCGTCCAACAAGTGATCGCTGCAGGAAGGTGGGAGCAATCAGAATGCCAGTGTGCTTGCTGCAATGTTGACCCAGCGCTGTGCCAACCTGACCCTCTGCCTTCAGGTCCAAGTTTCATGCCGTGGAGACCAGGGACCTCCTACAGTTACGAAGTGTGTGCGGCTGACCCTCACCTCAAGCAGTGTCATTTACACCAAATCTAAAACTGAGGTGGCAGAGGACTATCCATAGGGATTAACAGTTCACATTTTGAGGGACACAGGACTCCTAAATATCCAGGGTGTAGTGTGATTTGAAATGGAAACTTATGTGAGAAGAAAGGACCAAATTTTAAAGGATGCATTATGATTCTGGAGAAACTGATAGAGAACAGGAGAAACAAAAGAAAGTGCAGCGGCCCTGGCTGGTGTGGCTCAGTGGATAGAGCGTCAGCCTCAGGGCTGAAGGGTCCCAGGTTTGATTCCGGTCAAGGGCACATGCCCGGGTTTCAGGCTCGATCCCCAGGGTGGGGTGTGCAGGAGGCAACCAATCAATGATTCTTGCTCATCATTGATGTTCCTATCTCTCTCTCCCTCTCTGTTCCCCTCTGAAATCAATAAATATATATTTTAAAAAAAGAAAGTATGGCAAATATAGTATATTGTCTTGAAATGTCAATGTGAGGGAGGAGTTAAGACTGCGTCTTAGTGTATTTGGAATATGACAAAGAAAAGGTATTCCTTGTTCAAATCCATCAGTTACACAGGGGGTGCACCAAAACACGAAACCCGTGAAGCAACGAGGGGCCCAAATACTAGAGCAAGGAGCGCACCCAGTGGGAACCCCGCAAGGAAGGCGGAGCGGGAGGGGGAGGTTCAGGAAGCAGGAGGCTGGTTACAGCGAGGAAAGGACTGTAGCAGCTCCTCCATCCATCACAGAACAGGCATCTTCCTTCATTTGCATTCTGCAGCTTTATTACGATGACCCCTGCCTGTAGCTACAGGGAAAACCCACGGCTCTACTTGATGTCCTTCCTGTAACTTCCAGTGATGTTCCATTTCTCACCATATTTTTCTTAGCTATTAAAAAAAAGCAGTCCTTGTGGGTTTAGACTTTAATCTCTCCATCTACTCACATTCCTCTGTGCTCCTAATCCATTCATGCCCTTCTCTTTCCCCTCTCTCTCCTTCTCTCAAAATAACTGAATATTCAAGCTGAACATCGACCATCCCATCCTGTAGACAGAGTAACTTTTTTTCTTGATCATATTAGCAACTCCTCTTCCCCGCACTTACAGAGCGGAACGAGGGCTCTTCCTCTCCCCGTTTTACGATGGATTCACAGCTTCCGGGGCGAATCCCCGAGCGCTCCTTTCCCAAGTGCGTTTCCTGCCGTTGTCTTGGAGCCTCTTAAGTCCTGCTGAGCACGAGGACTTCTGGGCAGAAACCAACACTGTCAGCAAAACTGCCTTTTTTCCACCAAGAACAGCCAGCCGCCCACAGAGCGCGGCACCCTTCAGGACGGGATGTCGCGCGTTTAAACGCTCTTCATGTGATCGCGCCCACGTGGCGCTTCAGGGAGCGTTTAGTCGTTCAGCAGGAGTCTACGCGTGCTCTGCTAGCTACTCCAACAGAGCTTAATTATATATAACATATGCAACAAGATTGCCGTTATTGTATATGCTATATATTTATTAAAGCTCTTTTTATAAACGGTAACCACGTAAAAATTATATCCTGTCTCTTAACTACCGACGTTGGGTCTAGTTTGTGTCCAAGATCTGTTGCCACTCCTGATATTTTAAACATACACAATCAAAACTTAGTATTGGATATATTCCTTTTGCTATGGTAACAAGAATGAAGAAAGCGCCTTTGGAACAGGCTGCGGGTTTAGGCGTGTTCCCAGCTGAACGTGGTGGTGAAAGATGAGACTGGAACACTGTCTGAGAATCGCATGTAATGCGGTGCCCGGCCAGCGCCGGTGCGATGCTGAGTGTTCATGGAATCAAGAAACCCGTGGGAGTTGCCACTTTCCGCTCCTCCTTCCACACGGATAATGTCATCCGTGCCATTTGAGTGACTGACTGACAGCTAGCAAGTGACTTAATCTCTCTGCCTTCCTTCCGGCATCAGTTACATTAGTTCAGAAAACCGGCTCCCTCCTGGTTTGGTGAGGATTAAGTAAGATGATTCATGAAAAGCATTTAGCTCAGGTCTGGCATACAGATAACACAGCGTGCTGTCAGCTAAGGTTAAGACAGTTAAGGAACACAATATCTTGGGACAAATTCATAAGTAAATAATCTCATAAAAAATAGTTAGGAATAGCTACCCTACTAACATAATTGGCAGAACAACTGTCTGAGATCTATGTGAATGGAATACATACTTTAAACGAGTCTTCAATTCCAAGAACAATTTTTTTTTTTTAATCCTCATCCAAGGGTATTTTTCTCCCATTGGTTTCTAGAGAGAATGGAAAGCAGGGAGGAGGCGGGGAGAGAGAAATATTGACGTGAGAGAGACACATCGATTGGTTGCCTCCCTAATGCACCCCTACTGGGGATGGGGAACCTGGAACCAAGGTACGTGCCCGTGATCGGGAATCAAACCCGAGACCCTTTGGTCCAGGGCCGGCACTCTAACCACTGAGCAAATGGCCAGGGCTAAGATCAATATTTAAGAGAAGAGATTTGAAGAGAATTAAACTTTCCATCACTGGTTTGACAAAGATCACAAGAGCATGTCGCGAGATTGGATATTAATAATCCCCGGCCTTGATAACAGAATTCAAAAAATATTTATCTTTCTGGCATAAAATGCTTTCAACAGTATCCCTTCTACCAAATACACCACTTTTTCCATGAGCTAACGTGGGACCACTTCTCCTGAACACAGCACATTACAGAGTTAACGATACTGATGTCCACTTTTTAAACTTTCCAAACTTTAAGCACTTTTTTTCTGGTTGAGCATTTTTGGAGCCAAACAAATCAAGCCATTGTAGCTGCAAAAGGAATATCTAAGTGCTAATAATATTAATTGCATGGTTTCAGAGTCAATTTTACATTATACATGCCAAAGATTTTCAACCAAGAAATTAAACAGTAATTAGAACTTATCTTCCAATTACAATCTAAGGCTGTTAACTCTTCAGATGTGTTAGATTGCATTTCACAGGTTTTTATAATGGAAATTCGTGCATAAGAAATCTTTCATTTATCAGGCACGCTTGGTATATTATGCATGGGGCATAGCAATTATTTATTTAGCGAAACTTAGCTATATCAATACTAAAAATCATTTGTATGCTCAGTGATTATTACCTTGGAAAAAATTTTCTTGGAAATGGATTATGCTTGTTTTAAAATATGGGGAACTAAGAGAAATTTAATAGTACAATGGATTTTTTTTTTGGGGGGGGTAAAGGTAGGCAGAACATTCTAAGAAAAAAATAGGCTGATTTTCAGAAAGAGGCTTATAGATTATTTTTCAGGATGCAATAGCAAATGCAGATAAAGGCCACGTTTTAGACAACTTCAAAGATAGTGTAAGAACACCTATTTTGCATCTGTGAATGTATCCCCAATAATGTCTTTGTTTTTAAAAATGTGTGTGAATGTCCAGGACCACGCAGCTCTGAGTCATCTAGTCCAGCTACACATCTTGGACAGAGGTTGGCTATGTAAGGTACCAAGTCCTCGGAAACGCAGCCTCTGGCCTGGCCCTTCTCCCTGTGCCATCTGGGCCCACGCCCAGGAAACGGGCAGATGCACTGGCCACGAGATCGCAAGCAGGCGGAGATTCTAATGCTTTTAGGAGAGAGAACAGGTACATTTTCGAATCACACTAATTCAGATTTGGATCCTGACTGCCGCTGAGGAGCTTGGGCAAAGCGCTGACTCCTTTCCGGTAGACGGGCCTGATGCGCGCTCCCCGTGGCAGGGGTGAGGGCTGGGCGGTGACACAGAATCCTCCTCAAGGATGGGCGGGGCACGGAGTTCACTCCTTTCATGATGGTTTACTGCCCATTTTCAGGACCGCTCACGCCTCCCTTTGCCGGCTGGATTAGACTCAGTCCACCTCATTGAGGCACATTGTTTTCATGTTTACATTTCTTAAAAGGGACGTTGGTGGCGTGTCATAGTTTAGTTGGCAACCTGTGTATCTTTCCCGGGGCTGCCTGAAATATAAGTCTCTTTAACACTTGCATATATCTTAGATTTGATGAAATATGGCAAGAAGCTTTCAAACGCATTTGTTTTGAAAGATACTCTAGGGAAGAAGTGTCCACTGGGAAGACCTGGCCCCCGGGTGGTGGTCCCGTGCGCAGTGCTTTTCTCGTGCCTGTGAGCAGGGCTGCTGCTGGGCTGGGAACGTGTGGGTCTGACGCCTGCCGACAGGAACAGAGGCGCTGCCTCCGGGGTTATGACACTCTGTGCTCGATGCTTTCGCTCAGGTGAGCTCGCTGCTGGCTCTCTGTGTGCGGAGGTGTTCTCAGGCTGTTATTGATCCCCACTGCACAGTGGAAATTGATGCTGTGAAAACATTTTTGCTTCATGCTGCATGTGATTTGTGGAGAAGATAGCCACCTCCGCTCTGATCCGACAGCTTCTGATAATTGTGAAAGTGGATCAATGAAACTCCCATTTACTCGGGGACTTTAGAAAAAGAGATCTGCTGATCAGAACTGCCTTCGAACCACTGTTTCTGGGAAAGCAATTTGCATGCCCAGGGTACCTGGCACCCGGGTGGGGACGGGGACCTATTTATGTTAGGAGGCTGGGCGGTGGCTCATTTCTGTCACATGACCTTTGACAAGTGATTGGATCAATTCTTAGCTTCTTTATCTGTAAAGCGACTGACAATTCCCAAAGGAATCTTAGCCTGTCCTTGCTATTGCCAGATGGTGGGGATTTAGGTGACACCGATGGAATTACTCAGGAGTACAGCGCTGTGTATGACAAGGAGCCACAGTGTAGAACACAGACCACCCCCGGCTCACAGGCTCATTCAGTTCGGCTGGGGCGGCCGCTCTCTTATCCCTGGCTGACCCTTTGAAAGACATGTTGAACGTCCTGATTTTACTCTCCACCTGTATAGAAACCATCGGCTCCTTAGATAATGTGGTTCGACTCTGACATGACAACAGGAACCTTTTTGCTCTGGTTCCTGTCACACCCATTCAAGGTATTTCATATTCTGAGCCTGTCTGAGTTTATCATGCGGGGGGAGGGGGCCGTGGGTGAGCTATGCTACCTTTGCAAAGTGTTGAGGATTAATTTTGTATCCTCTTGAACACATACTTCCAGGTCCCAGTCTGCCTGGGCTGACAGGCAGACCCTGCGAGACGGATGAATGGATTACTCTGACACATGTTTTTGTGAAAGAGAGGCTAAGGGACTGCTTGGCTAGAGGAACCAAACAGCCCTATTTGCCTGCCTCCTTGGGCTTTTTATTTTTATTTTTTTGTAACAACAGCTTGTACTAAAATTAACTATTAGATACTATCAGCAGGGTAAGCATCCTTGAGAAGACATGTGCATCTGTATGGACGTTTTGAAGTCTAAATATAAAGATTCTATAAAACACCTGGAGGCTCAGACGTGTTTGGAAAAGTCAAGGCAGGGGCTGCCGCCTTTGGCAAGGCCCCCCTAGAGGCCCCCGACCTTTCGGAGATTCCTCCTTACAGACTTTCCAACCAAGTCCCTCCCGTGCTTCCCCACACCAGTCATGGCCACTGGCATCAACTTTTGGATGACTTCATCCAAGGACACAGTTCTGAAGATACTCCCCCAAATTCCTGTTCTCCTGTTGTTCAGTCAAACACTAGGCACTGCTCTGAAGGGACTTGGCAGATAGAATTATGGCTACTACAGTAGGTCCTTGGGTTACATCGGAGATCCATTCCCACAGTGTGATGTAACGCAATTTTCACCGTAAGCCGGAACCCACCTACATAAGCACCTACGTCACTCACATGGAGCACATACACAGCAGTAATGAAGTGAAACAGTAAAAAAAATTTAAAAGAAAGATAACAATTCCTGACCTTTACTTGTGGTAAATACAGTAAATAATAAAAAACATAAAGCACATATGTACGTACGTTGAAATGACGGAACTTTTTTTATAAATAAAAGGGAGATGGCGATGTAACCACAAAATGACGTACATTGAGTCCAACGTAACCCGAGGGCTGTCTGTAATCGGCTGACCTTAGATTTGATGAAATCAAATAGGAAACGTGCCACAGGTGCTGCTATTGGGTGAGCCCGGTGTAATCACAGAGGCCTTGAGGCAAAGGAGGAAGGGAGAACAGAGGCGGGGGAGAGAGACCAGGGAGGCTCTGAAGACAAAGGGCCAGGAGCCAGGGCAGGGGGCGGCCTCCACCAGGTGAGAGCGACCCCTGCTGACAACCTGGAACTGATTTCTGCCAACAACTGGGAGGAGCCTAGAAGCGGATCCTCCCAGAGCCTCTCTGAGGAGGGCAGGGTGGCGGGCACCTTGACTGCGGCCTTGTTAGACCTATGCGCATGCATTACCCCGCTGAGCCCACGAAAACTGTGAGACCACAAACACCCACTGTCTCAAGCAGCACGTTCATGGTGGCTTGTTATAGCAGCAACAGGAAGCTAATACGCCAGCCAGCCAGCCAGCCAGCCAGCAAATAGCGACTGAGCTCAAAGACTACCGGGAGCCGTGCCCGAGCTGGTGATAAGCTGTGATTACGACTCAGTTCTGTTTGGATCCTTCCCGGGTCAATTTTCTTCCCCCCTTGAATGCGGTGCTTTAGTGCGAGCGTTTGCGGTCCCATTCATAGTCACGCTGAGATGGCGACGGGCCAAAACGGCGCTCCATTTGGGATTTTCGGATCTTGCCGACTTACTGATCCCCACTGCCTCTGCTTCCTCCCAAATACCTACATTTCCCCTTTAATTTATCTCTTGCTCCTTGAAGTTCTCTTTACCACACACCGAAACATGAATGATGTGACAGTAACGTTTCTAAAAACAAGAAAGTAGTTGAGCCATAATAGCAGGATACTTGCCCGTAATTCTCCTATTTTAATTTTTGTTTTTACCGGTTTGGGTATTTATTGATAGACATCAAGGCTTTTGAGAAGTTTGTAGTTCCTCTAACTGTTAGTCAACTGGTCATGTCCGAGCAGAGGAGGAGCTGGGAGACACGCGATCATACACGGTCACTCCATCCTCACGTTCAGGAAGCTCAGGCGGGAGTTCTAGCACGTTCCTCCACATGCCCCCTCCCTGAATAAGCACTCAGACGCTTCCAAACCTAATAACCTAATGACTTCAAAGGAACTTTGAAGTAAATTTCTAAAATGTCAATCCATAGACTCAAAATTGTACAAAATTCCATTGGGAATAAGGCTCGATTCCAAAATTAAATGGAAAGCTCTGGAAATAGCCTGTATACAAGTCAATTATGAAACAGAAAAACTACAGATTTTGGGGTAAACCATCAGCTCTGCAAACTTCATCAGCATTTTAAGGGCCATGAGCACGGGTTCTGCAGAATCAGAAATATCTAGGAGGACTTAAACCCCGTTGACAAAGAGCACTTAGGTTCTCACACAAATTCCTTTAAAATAATTGTTTCTATTTTTTATTGAATTTCAGGGTCAAAGAACTGATACAGATATTCTAAAATTTTGTAAATTTGTCACATTCTCATTACCTCTTTGTTTCTTTGTTGTTTATAGAACCTTTATCCTTAATAACCTCAAACTAAGCAGCCCACTGTTCACCCGCAGTAAAACGGATACACAAATTGCAGAATATTTCTACAGTGGAATACTGCACAGCAACAAAAAGGGATAAAGGACTGCTAATGCAGCAGCAACAACACTCCTAGAGACATTCTTTTCTATTAATACACAACCTTTATTTGCAGATTAAAATAAACACCTGTAGAGTTTTAAAACCCACAAGACTAGGATTCTCTCTGTTTTCATGTGTCTGAACTGAAGTTTAAAAGTTTACCATCATTTCTATGGGCTTTTACTAACCTCTAGAGGCCTATGTCCCAGGGCTACGCTAGGTAAGTCTAAGAGTATTTGATTCCCATACACGGGAACATGCCGTGTCATGATTACCCATGATATTCCATGATGTAAACACGCTACTGTCGGAGCCACTGATACTCGGGGGAGTGGGGTCTCCGCACTGTCCCAGGTGCCCCTGCTTCAGGGCTGTCGGGGCAGCTACCAGTGCAGGACCCACCGCGAGGCCCGCGGGGAGAAACAGGGCCACAGCAGGGCCACCGGCAGCCCCTGCCTGGAGCCCGCATGGCAGCGGGACACGTTCGGGGTGTTCCCCGGCCCCCGCTTCTCACATGCAATGCCTGCCCTCAACTTTGCGCTTCATCTCTGAAGGCTGTAAACTGAACGTTCCTGTTGCCTTAATTTTATGCGACTGTGAACAGCACCTGTGGACGGACACGGGAAGGAGAAATTGCTGTTCTGGAAGCTCTTCGCTCCCTTTCGCCCCAAAGCAGTCCCTGGGAGGTGCCCCGAGTTAGACGCCCCGATTCGCGGTTCGGAGGAAGGGGAACAAGGCCGCAAGCTGCGACACGCGTATGGGTCTCCCACCTGCACCCCGATCCGGTGAGCTCACACGCAGGCTCCCTTTGTAACCGTGACCCTCCCCCAAACATCGGCGCGGGTCCGAACCCGAGGTTATGGCAGGAAGGGGTGGATTTGAACCCCAGTGGCCCGTGAGTGAACCCCATGTGGCCACCTACCTGGCCTTTGGCAACCAGTGAGTGACGGGTCCTGTGAGACAGAGGGGGGTCGCCGCAGGGGGGCCAGAGGCCACCTCACTCACAGGCCGAGTCCCCCAACAGCGGACACAACACACTCAAGCCCCTGCGGTGCCGCTACATGGTCATTCATACGGGACTGCCACCTTTGCATGTAATATCACATGATAACAGACACACGCGACACTGCAGATGCAGATGCTAGTACAGCTGTGGGCAGTAATGGCCGCCTCCTTTAGTTCGCAGACGCCGCCAGCCTCGTGTGAAGGGCTCTGGGTACGTTACCTCGAATTGTCACACCGACCCGACAGGAAAGCCCGTTACCATTCTTGTGCTGAGAACGTGCAGGTTCAGGGAAGCGACGGGACCGGCCTAAGCGCATCTCTCTGGCTCCGGATGCTGCTCTCTAACCCACGTTACAACTCTCACCTCAGACTCGTCTGCTGTGGCTCTTTTCAAACCGTGGCCGCAGGGACCTGTGCACATGTCAGTCATAAACAGAGCCGCCCAGCCGCTCCTGCTCCGGAACCGGGCGGAGACCGGGGCTGGTTGTGCGTTTGCGCACCCGGGGTCGTGCGGATGGGGGCAGCTGGCTGCAGGTCCCGGGACACGCCTGCCTGCTCCCCCCGTACCCCCCCGGGGTGCCTGCCTGCACCCTGGCCAGGCCCTGCTGCCCAGCCCCTGACATTACAAAGGACAGGCAAGCACGAAGGGGCGGCACTGGGATCGGGCTGACGCAGTGCTTCGAGGGACAGACAGAGGACAGGCCATGGCGTCCGAGGAACATTCTCTCCTTCATTCTTTTCCTCTCTTCCTGTCACTTACGCCCGGTCTCATTCTCGGAAAGGTTTTGTTGTGGGACTTGAAAGAAGTGTGTTTGAATCTGAATTTAACAAGATACTGATTTACACGAGAGAGGAGAGAGGCGAGGAAACAGAAATGTGTGACATTGTCCTCACATACATTGAAATTGAAGATAAAAGTCTTTTCCAATGCGACATGCTGGAAATGTCTAATATAATCTTAATTGTAAATAGAGATATCTGTTACTAAACACATCCGCTTAAATAAAACAGGTATGTATGGTCCTGTGTGACTACACGAGTAAATATCCATCATCATAAAAGGGGATTTATTAAACGCAGTTAAAGCTAAATGATCTTGACAGTGAAAATACTATTGTTGTCGGAAACCCTGTGATACGCTCCTGCTAGCAGAACCGGGTCTCTGGTCACACGCCCCTGTGAAGAACAGCTTTCAGCTTTACAGCTGCAACGCTCCCATTTCATAATGTGGCCCCTGGGGACAGAGCCCACCGCACTGTACTGACAGGCTCCCAAGAGGAGGAGAAAATGAAGCAGAAGCTAGTACTGTTTTCCCCCTCAAATGTCAGAAAGATAGTCACCAGGAAATGGTTGAATGTAGAATTCCTGGCGCATGCATCTAGAAATGTCCCATAATAATTAGGTATGTTTGAGACCAATGAAAGCTACGGTGTAACCTATGAATTCCCCACGCTGATAAAACCTAGACAGGGATGTATTCCTAAGGCAATCACTCCCGTTGTTAAGCACGGGAGCATGTGCGAGGCAAAGACCTGATATGGGGTATAATGAGAGGGTGAAGGGATGGCTGTGTTTGTTGGCGCATCTGAGCTCCAGGGACATGTCCGTCCGTCCGTTCGTGGTAGCGGCACTGCCTCTTTCTTATATTTCCTTGAGGAGGAGGGAGATGCTAACTGTCCTTTGAATATCACTCATTTTATGCAAGAAGATGCAAAATGATGCGTAGGTTTTAGTCCCAGGTGCCCAGTGCTGTGGTGGCGGAGGGACCCCCGGCCGGGGTGGGAAGGGGTGAGCGTTTGGCTTCCATGCGGCCGGTACAGAAGCGAATGTGTACATGGAGGAAGGCTGTGGAAGGATGGGAACAGTACGTGAATCACAGGGTTCCAGGCGGGTTATGGGGAAGCCACGTGAGAATGCTCGCTGCAACTGAGACTTCTGGGGGTGGCTGTGCCCAATTTTTTCAATTCTTTTATACCTGCACTCTGCCATATCTAGCTCTCTCTCATCATTTCTACCTCTGTCATTTCCATCTCTGTCATCTCTATCTCTGTCATCTCTATCTCTAGCATCTCTATCTGTAGCATCTCTATCATCTCTATCTCTAGCATCTCTACCTCTAGCATCTCAATCTCTATCCCTATCTCTCTCTCTATCTCCCTCTATCTCTATCATCGTTATCTCTATCATTTCTCTCTCTCTCTCTTGTTATTTAGCATCTATAATGGATGTCCTTAGGGTTTTGTTTATGAACAATAATTAAACAGTATGCACATGTGGACTCATTCCCTAATTCCCTGGGTATCTGATGACACCTTTCAGAATAACATAGTTCTGAATCAAGAATGTTGACGAGTATTTTCCCTACAGTCAAAACGCTGCCACTGAAGCTTGCAGTCTAGACCTGAGACACACAACTACTAACGCCCAGTTCTTGTTTTCCTCGAAGAGGAGCCGTGTCGTCTGAACGCCCACCTACCCTCGCGCGCCGGGAGTTCCGGAATGGCTGTCACGCACCCCACCTCGGATTCTGAAAGTCCCGTAGCCCCGTGGAGGCCCTTCTGCCGCCGTGTTTAACAGAAAACACGTCACAGGTGCTGCTATTGAAAGGCACTGAGCACACACTGAGCACGCCATCGCCATGGTTTCCCGAATAGGCCGCCTGACGAAGCAGACTTTGAAGAGAAATCTAGGAATCACACAACACACGCTGCCTCCAAAGAAGGACTGTGCGTGGGAGGGCCTCCTCGCGGTTCCGGGTGTGGTTTTTGTTGGTACAGTGATGGCGTGGGGGCACCTGCCCGCAGCTCCATCACATCACCAGCTTCTTTCCCTGGACACAGGCTTTGCCTGTGGCTCTGACGTGCGCCCTGCTGGGAAGTGCGGGCCTTCAGGGTGAGCGAATGAAAGATGATTCCAGAGGCAAGAAGGGAGCTCACACGCTCCGTGGGCCAGGCCGGCGTGAGCCCCTTCCTGCCCAGAGGCCACCCGGCTGCCGATGCCTCTGCCGGTCTCAGCAGATCCCCTGACACCTCGGTGCTTGCCAGAGCTTACCCAACAATATTTTAAAAAATAAATACA